>NC_089851.1:30696969-31296969 GCF_036373705.1 Amia ocellicauda | reverse complement strand
ACCAAGCTAAAGATTATACAAGATGAAGAACACAGGAGACTGGGCTCCATGCAGTGCCTTACAGCTTGGATTTCTGATTGAGCCAGTCATAAAGAAGGAAATATTGACACACACGGTGGAACCAATACATTGTACAAGTCCACTTTGTCCGTTTTGTATAGAGCACAAATACCTTTCCCAAAGTACACACTGGGCTGCTGTTCATCTTATAAGACAGCAGTTTATCCGACAGCTTCCTCATCAATGTCTTTAGAAAGAAGCTTTTCAGTAATGCCAAAATACATCAGGGGAGTTTTAATGAAATTGAACAATAAACAAGTTCCCAGTTATCAGGTGTAATGTCATATATATTTTCAGGGATCTATAAACATATTAGAAGTGCTGACACTCTATATATGCATTAATATCACTCCAGAACTACTGCCCTTTGTGACTGAAAGCAGATATAGGCCCAAAATGTATATCGACTTATTAGGTGGACATAAACAACCCAATACCTGGTTTGGTGCTTTTATTCATTTAATAAGAGATTAAAAGGATAGAAATTTAGAATTTTCATTTAAAAGTATCAATAGAAGAAATAAAACTCACCTCGTAGCAGAATGATTCTCAATGAGGTACCAGGTGGCCGAGAAGTTTTCACTGGTGAAATCGCCACTCATTGAGGGAAACAAACTCTCCAGGTCCTTCTGAGGGACTTTTCCCCTGAAAAACAAAGTGATATTTTATATTTGTTTTGTCTGCGTAACAGAAAACAATATCAAATTATTTTACAAATAAATATTCCATCTCAAATCTGCCTATACAGGCTCTTTTCTTATATTTGAAGAACAGCACTGCCAAGAACAAGGCTGAAAACATTCACCCATTTAAATTACCTTCAGCAAAGTGATTACGTTATTAAGCCATGGGTATTTGTCTTTAACTTCATTTACAGAAAGTATCTTCTTTTTCTGTGGGTTATTTGATTTTTTAATTAAAGTAGTCCGCATTTCCAAAGTGAAATGTCTGTAAATAATTAAAATCTTCAAATATTTGTACATATAATACGTTACTTGTGTATTTATTTCCATTTCAACATTTTTAGAAAAATTGTACTGAACCGTCAATGAACAATTATAAAAGTGGTCTCTCTCTTACATTTCTAAGACTGATATAAATCCCATAAATAATACACAAAACAACCAGAAAACAAAATGAATCATTAGCCTCCAGTTACCCTTAAAATCTTAAAATATCTAAACATCTTAAAACACTAAAATATAGAACTTGTTCAATTATCTGTTTTTGTTTTACTTTCCATAAACCCTTGGAGAAAAAAGGGTCTTTAAAAACTTGAAGAGGTCCTACTCAACAAGAAGATAAAGAGCTTTAACTCATTACCTCTTAAGAGCTACATTTCAGTATTATGTAAACTATATTCCCCTTGAGACACTTTCTGTGAAGGGGTGACTGATGCCTCCAACCTCTTACAAACAAACCACCCTCTCATTATCAGCGTGACCTCTCGTTCCCAATGATTTCGATCTGTCAATGCAGACCTGCCGTTGTGTCGAGCTGCATAACCTTATTTAATGTATTCTGCACACTGACTGCATTGTGTAACAGAAATAAGATTATACAGTGATTATACATAGGGGCGGGCATACTTCTTGTTTCAGGTTCCTTTTAAATGATAGTCGCATAAGACAAAAAATCCAATCGATCAATAAAATATACTAATAGTCGAAAATTATTAGTGGCTTTTTTGATGGTCTGAATTACAAACAAACTGCATTTTAGGGAAACAAAGCTTGCAGAACTTGTACAACATTGTTTCACACCTGAAGTCCTCTTAATATTTGCATTCAGCACAATGACATAGCAAAATTGTCCTGTTCAGGATACAGTAATCAAGTTACTGTACCTATATGTAATGCATATTGAAATGTGATCACCTCACCCATAATACTGAAAAGTTAAATCATCATTTCTGTAATGTGCGTCTCACATTTTGAATGAGTCATGAATGTTAAAGTGTGCGTCTGTGAATTTTATTACTTTAGTTGGAAAGCCCAAAGGAGATGTTTTGAAAGCTAAGCAAAACAAAGTGCGATTTCAAATTCCTCGTAAACTTCAGTACTTTTGTTAAACTAACCAGATTTACCTTGCCTGCCCAAATGTGTATACTTTAGTGACCTCCCCCTGACAAATGACTGTCCAGCAGGATGAGGTTAGAAAAAAAGGGCTAAACTTGATGTAAGCCACACAGGTACACATGCCTGTAAAAGATGATAGATGGCACACCCATCACCCATCAACTAAACCCTGGATGAAAACATCACTTCCATCTGGCTCAAGTCTAAAGCACTAAACACCATTACTAGGCCAAGTCCTTTGTGGTTTATTGCTAAAACTGCATTAGATGATTCAAGGCATAAATATTTTTAGTTATTGGGAACAAGATGCATTAACACAGATTTGCACAGAGGAAAGCAAGCCATAGCTGTTATTTCACAGTACTTAAGAGGCATCAAAATAGAGCTAATGCCAACCACATGTAAATCACTGTTTGTTTCAGAGAGAGAAAGAACATCCATCAATCCAACAAAACTTAACAAAACCAAACCAAAGCAAAAAGTCCCATTAAATAAAATGTTTGTGCTCGTTAGAGCAAGGAAAAAATTATAAGTAAAAATGTTCCAATAGGACTGAACTGAAATTTTATTCTGTACAAAAAGGGTTTCCCTCCTAAATTATTGTATACATAACGCAAATGTGGTGCAGTTAATCACATGGAGGTAACAACCAAACCAACATAATTTAAGTTAAAGTTTTCAAGCTGACGGCCACCCCGAGACAAACACAAAGCAGCTATGACTGAAGCATGAATACATCAATAAGTCAGTGCTTTAATTTATTTTTTTATGCTGATGAAGATGATTTCTGGTGTTGCTGTTTTAGTTTTTTAATACATTTTCAGCAGTGACAATCCTCATTACCTTCATTATCATTATGTAGACATAAACTAGAATCAAGGTTTAATTAAAAAGAAAAAAATTATAAATATAATCAACTAAACGTGTTACATTTGATCAGCTAGTCCAATAATTAGAATGGATTAACAATTTAAAGGTTAGCTGGAATAAAATCCACAAAAGTCTCTGCAGGGACAGTTTGAAAACTGCATGCATTATAAATACCACCTGAAGGGGGCAGTGCATGACAAGTCGGCTGCGCTGGTTCTGAATCGGCCTTCACCGTGGGAAGAAGTGCCAGTGTGCCAGTTCATTAGAACCACCCAACACAGTATTTACACGCAGGGCTTCATTTTCATGAGCTCAAGTAGTTTGATCTGTGGTAATGACCCATGCAGAATGCAAACCAACTTTTTGACCTGGTCCCTAGACTACTGTTCATCATATAGCTGTCTGAACCGTACTGGTGTACGTGTGAATTTATGTTTTAATTTATTTAAACTTAGACAAGTAATGAGATTTAATTTGTTTTATCACTGGGAATTGTACTTCCCCTTAGTGAAAAACAAATGGATGTTATCAAACGTGAGTGTATTCACTCTAGTTCACTTTGTTCCTCACGGCGCACTAAATTAAGTTCACTCATCTGCTGAAGGTCACATTTCAGGTCAAATCACACGCTTGCAGCGAAGTTATAAAGCTTACTTGGGATTTGACTTTCTAAATGATTCCGAAGGAGGTAAAGTATAAAAGGATCTTAAAAGATGAGCAAGAATTGTTGTCTAAGGAGCATCAAACAATGTTAATGTTATCCACTTTGTACAGTTATTTTATGCGCACACACAGATATATGTGTCTCTCTCTCTCTCCGTGTGTGTATATACACACACATATAAACAAAAATGATAGAAAAAACTGTTGAGGACACAAAGGAGCATGGAAAGATGTCAGCTAGGAATCACAAGAAGAGATAGGAAAATAAATGACTGGATCCGAGAACAAACAAAAATATGTGACAATTGAGAGTGGAAATGACGAAATCATACACTTTGCAGGCATGACATGGAAAAGAGAAGCTGCAGATCGAAGCAAGCAGAAACATCTTGGGGAGGCTATAGGAAGGTATACACGTACCACCATTACATGTTTTATCATAAATAAGGAAATAAACATTAACAAGTCAAATGTATAACATATATATATATTCTTTTTTAATCAAAGTTCCCTTTTTGCTTTGTGGTTGAAAGAGATTTACTACTATTTATTCATAAAATAAATATAAATTGCTTAAACAAATAACAGACTTCAATAAGATGTGGGTAATATACAGGGAAGTCTTTAAAGAATGTCAGATTATAGTTGATTCATGATATTAATCGCAAAGCCAAAAAAAAAAATCCTTCCCCCAGTATTCTGCATTTTAAATCAATTAACAAGGAGAACAGTTAAAATATGTAATTGGCAACTATCTCAACTATTGTTTGTTTTCTTGTTATATTCCATCTATGTTACAATGGCAAACGGCAATTTCTTGACTGTCAATTATTAGAAATTATTATTATTATTTCTATTTTTTACTCCACAAGACATGTATGATAAAAAAAAAAACAATACAAATGTATCAGACAATTTAACAGTTAAACCTTTCATTTCCTAAAAAGTTAAGGCCAGGTTTTACATTCATGAAAATGGTATTTCTGAGATTAGTCAGTCAATACTGTATTATTAAATTTACACATTCACAAAATAAAATATTTTCAGAGGACCTGAAATGTTAACTAATATTTTGTTTGTGTATATACATTTCAAATTATTATTTCAGTAATTCATTCTCCCTTCTTAATGATTAGTTAACACAGGTAGAGAATTCAGGAAGCAGTACTGTCAAGGGCCACTTGTGTTATTTATGCTGTTAAGCAATAGAAGAGTGCCATGAAATCTTTTACTTTGCACTGACACGCAACACTTCGTAGTATGTGGTTTCTGCACACACACAAAAAAAAGCCTTGTAGTTTTAGGCAACTCTCCCGCTGGTTTAATTTATTAATTTACATAACTGGCAATAAATCAAAGAGAGAGTAATTTTTAAAGGTTTTTCCTTGTGAAAGGAAACATTTCAAGTGAAATAAAATGTGGTTTTAACACTGAAGGGTTTCACGCTTGTTTGCACTCTCTAGTATGCGTCATTAAGGGAAAAAGTTAAATCTAATCCATTTGTTTAAATTTAAAAGTCTGTTAGATGTATGCATTTTTTGCGTGTTATGTATAAAATATAATTAAAAAATCCTTACAGTTTGACGAGCAAAAGATACATAAATAATTACATTTATCTCAGATTTTGCTAACGATTCAATTAACGAGCACAAATTTTATATAGTTATACAGTCGTGAAAATGTTGGAAGTAGTTACAGAGCAGCAGCCCTGAACTGTGTTTATTACAACACCATGAAACAATATTGCACTATTGCACTGTGTTCTTTCATTATAGTGAAGTACTACTAACATACACATTTTCACCCCTTTTAAAATGCACCAATTACTATGAAATAACAAAAATAAGTATATTACAAACATTGAGAAACTGCTGAAAAACATAAAAGATCAAGTGACAAACATCATATAATTTTCTTGTATTAATAATGTTTAGTTTGTTAGGCAAAAAAAAAAAAAAAAGTACCTAAAAGTGTGTATACTAATAACTGGATCCTATTGACTATTTTATTTATAAAACGTATATCAAATTTAGGTGTTCTCTGCAGATTTATGAGGGCTGGGCAAGGATCCACAGATTTTTACCATTCTCTGTGTCAACAGTGCAGAAATGTTCCATAAACATCGGTATTGCAATTACAGTTGCTGACTCATCTAATTCTGAGGGTGTTTCTACCACTTCAATTAGGCAATTTATCATCAGAAATCATGAGGATACAATTTCAAGCACCCTCTCTGGCTTAGCCACTCTATCTCATGATTCAGTTTCAATTAATCAGTTTCAAAACCCTAATTAGGTAACCAAACGTTGAGATGTGGAGGGTGATTAACAGTTCTTATGAATTTATTACACTCACACACACACACACACACAAAACTTTCCAATTCACACACTAAGTTTTTCCACATCTAGCCACACAGTTCATTGACTGGTTGTACTGTGCAACTGGAATTGGCAAACAGCAGTCGGGCAGATTTCACACATGCCTCTCCAGTAGAGAAGACACTGTGCTCTTTTGTGATGGCAGGAGAGAGATGTTTTTTTCTTATTTTTTTGGTAAATCTGAAACTACTTTTGCTCTGAAACCTGGTCAAATACAAATATAGCAGAATGAGCAAAGAAGACGATGGTCACAACACCTTCTAATGATTAAGTTATCACTTTTACTCTCAGGAATATTGAAGCACAGTTTGAATACACTATCCTTATAGCTAAAAATACTCTTTTGTGTTTAAATAATAAATTGTCCATTCCAGAGTTTGAAGAGATCAGTCCAGCTTTTCACTTGACCTCCACCAGCCACACCCACACAGATGCCCGGCACACACCCTACAATGAAAGCAGCCTGACCAGGATGTAAAAAAATACCTTTCAGGTTGAACAAAATGTTAGTATAACTGAAGTTAATGTTTCAGTTCACACACTGATGTCAGCTTTGTACAGAAAAAATAAGGGGAAAAAAAGAAAAAGGGAAAGTCTGAATATATGATTAATTATGATTCAATGAATGTTCCTTCCAGTGACACTTCAAAGCGCACCTCAGCTTTGCAGGGCTTTTGCTAGTATATTACAACGAATAAGCATATGCACGCCTGCAGTTCCATATGCACTTAACACAGACAAGTCCCCATTCAACAGGCAGTGTGCAACTTGGCGATTATAAAATCTCCAGAAGAAAAACTCTTGAGAAAGGGATCGAGAAAAAAAAAAAAAAACATACCAATGCAAAACTGTAACCCTGACATATTTCAGAAGACAATGTAATTTGCTCATGTTTACATAGCTAACTGACAGACGAGGCAGTGTGCGCAGAAAAATGAGTGCAATTAATCCATTGCATATGGTCTCTCCAAGTTGCAGTTTCCTTCTTTGACTGCCTGCTCTGAGAGGGAGCCTGGAACCGTGCGGCCAACTCTTTGCCATCCCCTCATTATGTCTCTCCTTTCGAGCTCTTAATTTGCCTTAATCCAGACCTGCTGGAAACAATCAAGCACTGGAATCCTGCTGTAAGAACACCAGAGCCGCTGGAGTTTACCTACTTGTCAATGTCAATTCCAAGGGGGTTGGCTGGCCGCAGGGACAGTGGAGAAATCCCTTTGTTTCTGTCCGTGCGCATGTCATAGTAATTCATCTCATCCACCCACACTGCAGACTGGTCCAGGATGCCTGCACAGAAAATGAAGCACGTCATAGTCTGGAGCATAAAGCATATGATGTGTGCGATCCAACCGTTTATCAATGCAAGTCTTTGAACCCAAACTAAGGGCTGAAGTGCAGTACATCTCTTATAGAGTAACATTTCCATTTCCATTGCAGCAACTACTAGAAAAAAATCAAAATCAGAATCAGCAATATTTCCTCTTTTCTAACCATTCGGGAATTGTCAGTTGATATCCAGTCTGACTCACCACCGTGCTCACAGATGGGCCTAGAGGAAATAAAATAAAATAAAAGCATGTGCCAAGACACCAGAATGATTGCTTTTTTCTTTTCTGTAATCAAGAATGGAAACATTGGAGCTTGTGTGTCAGCTGGAGGACAGACGCAGCATCCAGTGAATACCACACAGTCCTGGTGCCACATAAACAGCTTCAGGAGCAGATGTTGCACAGCCACCTAGACTGAATTTAAGGTTTGCCATCCCATGTTCAGCTACAACTGGTAAGCAGTACAACCCTATTCAGGCTTTCCATTGGAGGTTATTTTGAACTCTGGACAGAATCTTTGAAAAAGCCTCCTAGGAGCCCCTTATCCTGTTCGTTTTAGGATTACTGAAAGAACACTTTCCCATGGGGCAGAGAAACAGCCAATTTCTTCCCCATGCTAGGATTTGTTTTAAAAAAAAGTAGCAGCTTACTGTAGGAATGCAAAGCTAACAAGAACAAAAATGTATAGTTTTGCTGTTATTGTATTGTATTATTAGCAGCTGGCTTTCCACAGCTGCTCTAAGGCTGATTTGAACAAATCCATAGGACACCAGATTTAATAGATGGATAGAAAGACAGACAGACGCATTCTGACACATGGCTACAGAATCTCTTTTTTTTTTTTTTTTTTGCATATTTCAAACGGGAAGCAATATGGGCAGTCTTGAGTACCCATGCAGGCCAGAGTGCTTGGGACATCTTGACCATAAAATCCTGTAGCTCTTGCAAAGCTCCCATTGACCTCTTATTAGCCTCTCTGATCAGTCTCTTTGTTGCTCGGTCATCCAGTTTGGAGGGACAGCCTGATCTAGGAAGGGTCTTGGAGGTGCCATTTACCTTCCACTTCTTAATAACAGTCTTGACCGTGCTCCAAGGAATTTTCAACGAGGCCTTTGATATTTCTTTTACAACCCATCCCCCGATCTGTGCCTTTCTACAGCCTTGTCCTGGAGTTCTTTTGAAAGCTCCTTGGTGCTCAAGTATGAGTCTGTGCTTTGAAATACACTGTCCAACAGAGGGAACCTACAGCAACTGCTGATTTTATTCTGAAATCATGTGAATCACTACAATTTAAGCACAGGTGGAGGTGATTTTGAAGGCGATTGCTTATACCTGAGCTAACCTGCTATTACAAGGGGGATGGACACTTATTAAAAATACAAACCGAAATAGCTTTGTAGGATACATTTTCGACTTATTTCTAAAATACTTTTTCACTTGGAAGTTGCAGGATGTGTAGATAAATATATTCATAAGACTTACCTATTTTTTCATGTTTGAGAAGTTTGAAGGAGACGGTTGAGGTGCCTCCCCCCCCTGACCTGGTCGTAACAATGATGTCTCCCTTGTCATTCTTAGCTGGTCCAACTCGACACACTATCTTGCTGGCAGACATCCACTCTGCGGTCAACAGGCAGTTATGCCCACAAATAGACAGACCTGCGAAAAACACAGGAGTGGACAAGCAGTTAGTTTTGGAGCACTTGTGTTGACCTACCTGTTGAAAAATCCCAAAGAAAGTCCCGTCTATTAAGCACTACAAGCAGTACTTGGCCATCACATACCAAATTCAGAAGTACGCTATTATGGTCAAGTCAAATATATTTTATTTATTGCACCCCAATTTGTAAGTGATCTTCAAAACATCTCAACACAGCAACCCCACAATCACTGGGCAGTACTGAATTCTACACAATCTCATGAAAAGCTTCAAGACCATTTTTCACCTCCTCTTTCGTATTGCCAGCAACAGCTTAGAAAAAGCAAGTCCATGATGGAAACTGCTGCCAGTTAGTGGGTTCAAAACCACTATCTTGAAAGCCTAAACTTTCTCTCAGATGAGCGCCCTTGGAGGCCTATTGCCAGGCAATTGTAGCTTTGTCTTTCCTCCAAGGGGCAATGTAACCTAAGTCAGGGAATGGGAAGAACACTGTGAATCAAGCACATATCTAACCAGTCTTAATCAATTGTCAGGAGAAAGAAAATAATACATTTAAATTCTCAAACTGTTGCAACAAGTATTATGCATTTTCAGTTGTACTCAAATACAAATTAAAATAAGGGACCAGAACATGTACATGTGACCAGAGTTGTATACCATGTAATTTGCATTTACTTGTTAGATTGGTTTTGTTTCACTCATAGAAGAAATATAATTGTTTATATGAATTCTCTTCCTCAGTTCAACAAAATATCTACTGTCAAAAACTGCTTCATTTGAACTGTGGATTTTATTTCTGCCATGAAAATTGCAAAACATCTGTTAAGCCGTTTTCAAAACGCACAATTTTGGTGGAATGCTCCCAAAAGGTATTTTGTTTCCCCTCCCCCTCAAAATTACACTTTAATTCAAGAACTTGAAGGCCTGCGAGGTTTCAGGTATTGCCTAAGAGATGAGTTTGGCAGACTTGCCACTCCCATTACATACCACTCAGCCACATCTCTTTGCCAAATCCATCTTAAAATAATGTTTTTATGGCTTTAAATACACCTTCAGTTACAAGTGCAACAATCTTTTCAATAAGTGTGTTATGTGTCAGAGCTAAAACCGATTAGGAGACTCTCTGCATGTAATCAGCAGAGGATTTTTCATTAATACTTCATGGGCTACAAAAACAGCCTACTCCAAATAAAACATCGACCTGTGTGAATGGATAGCCCTGTATGACCTTCTCCATAGATGTTAAATGATTCATGACCAGGGGGTTTTATAAACAGTCATTTAGTATAAATTTGCAAGAAAATGTCTTTGAAAGATCTTTCTTGAAATTCCCTGGGCTGTGTATATTAGTGGGTGGTTTGGCAATGTTTTAATATATGCTACACATGCCACGAACAGCCAGAATCATTTAATATCTTCAGAAATAAGGACAAGGTTCGAGGTCATGTATCTGACCCGTAAAATCATCCTGCTCGCTGTAGAGAATGCGTCTTCGTTTTTTGCGGTTGAGTATTACAGCAGAGTAGGGATTATTAAAAGATCGAGATAGGATCATATGAAAAACAGAAGTGTATCACAGTGTATTTTTGTTGATGGACTTTAAAGAATCAAAACAATATGTCTGAGTAAAGGTAATGTGTAATCACTAATTAGCATGAATAATTATAGCATGTATGCATAACTATTACTTTGATTTGATGTATGTTTTACTACAGATTTCCTGTATTGAGAACATGATGTTAATGAAAAAAATGAAGCACTGCAAACCCTTAATATATAAACAACAAAAAACATTCTCAGAATCTCAAAGCCATATGAACATGACAGTATAGGCTGCAACACCTTATAACTCAAACACATACTTGTACTTTTATAATTAAACAAACTAAAAAAGTACTCTGATGAAAGGATAGTTGGCACAAGGATTCACCGCCAGATGATCTCTTACACATTTTATTTATTTATGGAGGAAAATGCGTCTCTGAATGTCTCCAGTATAAATCGGTTTGGTCTTCAGACCCTCTCCTGTTATTTTTCTAGTGTACCATGTGCACCATTCTGCCCCGAGCATTGTTCCATGCCTTGAACAGCACTCAGCGCCACAACATCGCCAGTGTAGAAGCAGGTGATGACGGCTTCAATGTTTTTACTGCTCTAAAGTCATCAGAAATGTGCAGAGCAGCCCCCTGAAGCACTACTCTTTCAGTGAGCTCCATGTGAAGGCATCCACTGGGGGAGCTGGCTACACATGGGAAATCTGATCACATTCCTCTGCTATTTACCAAAACATGAAAAGCAGTGCTCAGACTCCCCGTTTCTCAAAAATTAAATTTCAAATCTATCTCCAACCAAGTAAAGCTCAATAGTGAGATTAACAGGGTAAGCAGTAATTGTAGAGAGTACTTTCAATTTTTGCACCATGAACTACATAAAATAGATTAATAACAAGTAATTTATAAATCACAACAACAATAATATTAATGATAATAATAATTTACTTTAAATAAATGAAAAATGAAGATGCGAAGTGTCAGCCCCTTACCAATGAGGTCAGAAGGCCCAGTACCGAGATTCTCCCCACGGATGGTGACCTTGGTCCAGGGCGTCCCTTCATTGGGGGAGATGCCAGTGACCAGAGGGGGCTGGCGGGCGCGAGACATGGTCAGCTACAGCAAACTGGGACAGCGGAGAGACCAGAAACCTGTCAACACAACCACAAACACAGCTTTTAGAACACAAAACCAATACTGCTTGATATAGTCCACCACAAAATGTGTAATTTAGCTTTCATAATTTATTTAAGGGAATGTATACAGTTAAAAACATAAAATAATGTCAGCCCTATCCAATAAACTGTAGTGTATACTGTACCACATTCTTATACAATTTTGAGAATGACAGTACGTCAAATTAAACACAGGAAAACAGAGACAAGAGTGGAATTCTCAACCATTTCTTCCTTTTTTTTGCTGTTGATACTCATTTCATTAAAATTATTAGATTATTATGTATTGAAGTTCAGTTTAATAAAAGAAAAATATAAAAATGTTTATAAAAATAACTGGTTAGAAAAAAGATTAAACAGGTTTTAAATGAGTAAAACGTGGAGTGTAGCCTACCCCTCTAGCCTATACAAGAATGCTACTGTTAATGAATATACACGCATTTCTTCTGACCCGTACAAATATGTGGAAAAAAATAAATAAATACATAATTTCAAATAGACTACTCTTCATCACCTAATATTTTACCACAGCTTGTTAAAAATAGCATGATCTTACACATTTCAAAAAGAAAGGTATATATCCTTCACTGAAAAAAACACATTGAAAATATTTGGAAAAACATCACTAATGTTTGCTAATAAATGGCTGCCAGCTTTGACAGAGGGCCAGAAAAGGTGAACAAATCAGGCATTCTGTCACACAACATAGCCCTTTGGTTTTCTATATGTTTTACAACTAATAACCTGTTCACATACAGCAGAAATAAGAACAAGTGGCATTTGAAATAATCTACTGAAGCACACAACTGACTTTAGGCAGCGCACCAGTGTATTTGGATTTATAACTCAGTTCTGATGCACTAACTAACTCAATCTAATTAGTTAATATTAAATACTTTGTTCATTGCAATAGTTTGTACATATTACATGTTAATGTCTGATAACATTACCATCGCTATTAAAACCACCTGAAACAAACTGTAAACACACAGCATAAAATATTTGTATATTTAAAAATATCACCCATCTTTACTATCTCTTCTTCTCTTGTCTTAATAAAAAATAGTTTCAGTAAGAATTGAAATAATGCATGAACACATACAGTACAGATGTGATTCCAGTAAAGCCCTGAATGATTCAAAACTTTAAAACCCTGTCACCAGTCAATTACTGGAGATTAAAAATGCTTTGCTCCGAAATGTGCCACACTGTGAAACAAAATTATGAAGATAAAAAAAAAAAACTATGCAACAAATAATACTGTAAAATTAATATTAAAGGGATTTTATAAAATGATTAAATCCTGTGATTACAATTAAAAAACACAAATGCTTTCCTTGCAGAGACTATGGAAAAATAAAATGAACCAGAGTTAAATGTAAACTATACTATTCAGTGGAAGACCTCTCAGTTCTTAATTTTGAAATTTGTTTACTTGAACAAGAAACCTCACAGCTTTGCCTGCCTTTTTTGATTGTGTATGAGTTTTATTTATAATTTAGTATTTAGTATTAGTAGATTTATTAGTACGTTTATATACAACACACAAACTTATTACTACTGTTATAAGAAGTAGTATTGCTTGTTTAACTTTTTTCAGTTATGAAAGTGATGTCAGATGTTTTTCTGAATAAGATTATAGTTTATGTACGAAATACAGGGTATTTTTACATACCGTTTGTTTCTTACATTTATTAGGTCTGTCATTCTTTTTCCCAATACAGTTATTACATTTCATAAATCAATAGAGTAACAAGAGTAAAATCAAATGAATAGTTAGTGAATAATAATAACAAAGGTAAAACATTTTTTAATATAGTATTTAGGCCAAAGCATTCTCATTAAATAGAGTATACACAATTTCAATACAAATGCAATAAATAGTATGAATCTTTAATACATTTAATTTAAAGTGTAATTCTGATTGATTTAGAAAACAAATTCAGATCAGAAATTCACTTATGTAAAACTATAAAAGTAAGCTTTTAAAGCAAAGTCAGGAGAGGTGGATCTCTGATAAAATAAACATACAATATGTATGCATGTATATTATGATGATCATCATTACAGAATACATTTAAAACATTTTAATTAAGTGCTTTTTACTATTATTTCAGTCACAAATTACACCTGTATTCTACAACACTGCTTTTCTTTTTTCTCTTAATGTACTGATAAACTGAAACTATTTTGGAAAACAAAAACAAATCACAATGATAAAAATCAAGATTCCTTGCATTCCCCAATTGTTGAACTATTATTCTTCTCGCTACATATTTTAAATTCAGTAATTAATATAAAAAAGCAAAGTTGTGGATGCAGGTATAGTTTTTAGAGGTGCCTGGTATCAATCTGATACTGAGCATATATACAGAGAATATAAAGATATATCCAAATGCCAATACATTTGCAGCACAGTCCTGCATGAAACAATAAGTCTAATATTAAAATATGGACAATAAAACAAAAGAAAACATTGGAAAGGGACCACCTTCCACTGTAAGTGACTCATTTACCATGACACAGTCCGCTATAGCGAGCATCACCCTACAGATACAGCAGGCTACACTCGAATTCAGCGCTGCTGCGTGTGACGGTGCAGTCTTGATACAGCAGGCCTGAAAGCTACTTCCTCGTGAAGCCCTGCATTTGGATAAAAGTGCTTGGGCAGAGTTCCTGCGTCCATGCAAGGCCCAGAGTAAAGTAAACAACGTTGGTCTTTCTCATCCACCCCGTTAGCAGCCTCTCGACCGGCCTGGAGACCACACACCCAGACCACACAGCACCAGCTGAAGTCTCTCGCACGCAACGTCTCGGAGCTGTCACTCTGCCCAGGCATTAGGAGAGCGGGGGGGTGTGGGGGGGAGGCTGGCTGGGGGCTGCTACAGACCGAGCTCTGTGTATGAGCGCTGCATGTGTACAGGGGGAGCAGGGAAGGGGGAGGGCTCCGACTCCTGCTGGGAAAACATAGCGGTCATGGCCTTCTGCCGTAATGAGTCGCAACTCACCCTGTAAAAACTAAAGGGCCTGATGAATGGCCAGTGTAACACTCATTTAACGGCAATTAACCTCCTATCTTCTCTGTGTCAAAGCCCACTGGTAATGTGGCAAGAGGTGACCGAGAGGGAATGAGTTATATCCCGCCTGGACACTGCTGCGTGTTCAGAAAACGGAGGGGGTTTGTGCCGAGTCTCAGGGTAGATAGCACACCACAGAAAACAGCGATTAGATTACAATTTTAAATCTAATTGCAAGCGCACTCATTTCAGTTATTCAGTTATCATTTCAATATTCTGCATTTCTGTCTATACATTGAATGTCTCAGGACATAATTAAATTGATCAAAGCAGCAGAGCTTTTGTAATGATCTCTGCTGCTTAAAATACATTTAATTATTATTATTTTTTTCTCTTAAACAAATAGGCTACTACCCAGAACCCTTATCTGATAGTTTGTGTGCCACAATACAGTGATAAGTGTATTAGGATTTATTCAGGAAACAAAGCTACAAGACAATAAATGGTAAATGGTGACGGAACTGCTGCCTTTGCTTCAATCAATAATTTTTAAAATAAACTAATATCAATACAATAATTTGGCATAGTCGAATAATCTGGAGGTATTATTAGAAACTCACTTCGCTGCAAACATCCATATGGTTGAGTGAAGGCCACAGAAGAGGAAAAGTATGCTTCTGTTTTGTGGGATCCCTACAAACTCATCACCTAGTAAACCTCCTTGGCACACACTGCAAATCTAACCAGCCAATAAAACCAAGAGGAGACACTTCAGATTAAACAATCACAATCTGTCCTGAGGCCTACTGAGGCTTGTAGTCAGGGTGTTATGATTTCAGACTACTTGAGCTACAGCTTCACTTGATTCTTTTGACACTATTCATTACACATTTTATCACTTTCTTCTTTTATTTAGTAAATCAGTGTGTATCTTTGTCAAGCTCTGAGTAGAAAAAGGGTCCTTGACTGAAAAACACAGACTATCCCAGTCAGTAAGAACTACACTGTATTTTTAACGGTTAGTAAAAAGTGCACTTCAGATACTCAAGTGCAAAATTTAAATAATAATCATCAAAGCTCAGATGTACAGTTACAATTTGTTTTTATTTATTGCTGTCCGGGGAGGCTATATACTAAACATATATGTAAAACGTGAATCAAATAAGACCTACCTTAGTCCTGTATTCATCGTTGTTCAATTTGACAACTCAACATTTAGTATATTGGAAGGAAATGTTTTAGCAGAAACTGTTCAAAATCAAAAATACACCATACCTTATCTAGCACCATAAGACTGATGCTGGGGACAGACGTATAAAATGTAACTTCTGCCTTTCTCACTTCTTTGTATCATACTGTGTATAGCATTCACAATCTACTGTATGCTAATATTTGCAAAAATATTTTAAATACTAAGCGTTCAGCTTTTTGAAGCTTCTTTTTCCAAAGCATGTTTTTATTAATGTATTTTGTGAATCCTATAGAGGGCAGCAGAAGACACTATTAACACTACCCTCAGAGTTTCACTACTTATTTAGTTCAATTAAATTACATTACTTCATCCTGTCCTAGTGTAGCTGTATGAAACAGACACCTTTCTGCCTCTTAGGGGTAATTCCCCCAACAGTGTAGCCTTCCCTTCAAAACCCCTCCCTCTAAGTGCATTGTTGTGAAAAGCCTAGTGTTTCACTGATCTCTATTATATATTAAAATGCATTTGACATTCCCATCAAATGTTACAGCTGCCTATATTTTAAATGACTAGTCTGTATCACAAGCATCGTCTCATTCTGTACCATACTCTGCAGTACGGCAGCTACAACACACTGTAATGGTTCTAAAAAGGGATGTTGCTTTACAAGTACATTTGCTGGAGTCATTTGTTGAGTCTAGGATGTTCGAGTCCTTTGCCTTCTCCCCCCCTGCTCGGCTCTCATTTTGGGAGCCATCCAGACACCTGGGGATCCCACAATGAATGCCGTTCTCACATTTCACAGCTTTACCCAAAAAGCCGAAGGCAACGATGTGGTTTAAAATAGAATCGGCTCGTGTGATCTCCTACTCTCATCACTGGTGTCTGTGTGCAGTGACGGCCGAAAAGGAAACAAAGTGCCAGCCATGCAAAGGACTTGGGTGGCTAATGTATTAAATGAATAAATAAACAGCTTGGGCAGAGAAGACAACGGCAAGAAAATGACACAAACTGCCTCAAAACTGGGCCTCAATTCTATTGTCAAACACTTAAAGGCACAGACACGGCAATTCAAAATTTATTTTTAAGTTTATTGAACTTCTTTATTTAAACTGTTTGTTTTTAAATAAGGAATTTGTTTAGTCGTTTCTGGTTGATAATTGTAAGACAATTCACCGAAGGGCACTTTCTGAGTTTGCTACAAGATACGTTGACTGGTTACAGGACACTTAGTCTGTGTCCCATTTTCTGCTGTCAGCTCTAGGAGAATCCATACATTGCTAAAGAACGTTTTCAAATGTGACAAAAACAAAACATTTTATTCCTGTGACCTAAACAGTTTTCAATTGAACCGAAGTGCAGCAGTAAACAGACACAGAGCAGAGTAAAACTTGAAGCAATTCTTTGCGGTTCCGCAGCTTTGAAGTACAGTAACACAAACAAGTCATCATTATGTACCGTTCTGCTTTCAAAAGCAGGGGGAACTGTCAGTGTCTACTTTCTGCAAGTGATTAGTATGAAGAAATCTGGGGGCAGTGCAGCTCCTTGAGGTGGAACACAAATTCTGTGGTGCATAGAAACGTGGTGAAAGTAATGATTTTTCACATTACAGTAACTATTGAAATCTCCCCCAAAGTGTACTGATTAATTATAATTTGTGAGTCGGTTTTGCTAACCCAAAGCATATGGAAAAAAAACAACAACAACAACAACAACAAAACAAAAAAAACATTGGTGTTTGCAGAGGGAAGTGCCTTGCTAGTAAATCAACAGAAAACCAGAATGAATGTTCCACAACTAAATGGCATTTCAATGGACCGGGCTGCATAAAAAAATAAAATTATACATTAAACATACATCTGAATCTTTAATTATGTATAAAAACTACAGCAATGTACATATCAATGTATTTGTTCAAAGTATAACAGTACTACAATGAAAACATTGCTTCATATTGTAGTGTGTATCCTAAAATGCTGAATCACATTTGTTGTTGTGATGTATTTCACTGAACAAAAGTCAAATGAAGCCCATCAAATCATATTAATACAAGTAATTATATATATATATTTATATATTTTTTTTTTGTTTGTTTGTTTGTTTGTTTGTTTCTCTCGCTACGACATGTTAAACAAATGTATATTTTCCTCTATCAGCAAAGATTTGCCAATTAAGAAATCTGTCACCAAAGCTGTGGTCTGTAAAGAACAAGCCACAATTATGCACAGGTATAAAGGAACATGACTACAAGCCTCAGACAGAAATCTTACTTTCATTTTGTTTCCTTTCGATTTCTGTTACTTCAGTGGAATTTGCAGCTACAGTTGGGGGAAGAGAGCCCCTTCTATACCCCTAGATAAATTCACATCTCTTGTGAATACCAGGCCCTGTTTTTCGATGCACAAATGTTGTTTTGCTAAGAACAAGCGTATGACTCTGACTCCAACTTCCCTCCATATCAAAGCCCAATCTGGCAAAGTTAGTGTTCCACATTTCTGCCACCCATGGAGAAGTGAAACATAATCATAATCAAACACAATATGTTTTGATTCTGCATCCTGGACAAACAGGCTTTGAACATCAAACAGTGATGTAGCCAGTTGCGTTTTTAAGGAGAGACTTGAGGGTACACATCCCGTGATGAAAATACCATTCTCCCTGTATGTCAAACTCTATACAAGAAGCTGGCCTAAAATCTATACCTTATAATAGCTATATAGGATCAGTAAAAACTATTTGCATCTAAAAATGAACTTAAATTCTCAAGAACAAATAAAAATTACCCATAACAACTCATCACAATACAAAGATATATGAACCAGCTGTACAGCTATATTATGTCTTTCAATTAATTCAAAGATTTTCATTCATAAATACTTAAGGCTTAAATTCAGTGAATGTATATGACAAGTGAATTAGTTGTGGGCAACTGATGCAAGGTGAGGTACGTCTGCATCCGAAACTTACTTTCACTGCCACTGAATAGGGCTAAGCTGTGAAGTTTGCGATCAGTGTCTACTACAAAATGCATTGACTTGGCTCCTAATACAGACAGTGTACTGAGCAGAAATCTAAGTTTGCACAGAGAGCATCAAGAGTTAACTTTTCCACGGATTACTCAGATTTACATAGTACATGACACGAAACAGCATGAAGCTGGGCAGCCACACACAAAAATCCAGCACTTCTTTGAACACAACTGCCTCACACATTACTTCCAGAATCTGGGAGAGTACATTGCTGTTTGTTTGTTTTGGGCTTTTTTTCCTCTCCATATAGTAAACTATTATAACCAGAATTAAATATAGCCTACATTGTGTGTGTGTGTGTGTGTGTGTGTGAGAGAGAGAGATTAACAATAGGCACTACGATAAAGAATTTGAAATCCTGGTGTTTTCCTATTAGTTTCATTAAGAAATATATACACAAACTGCATGGCACAGCAATCCACCAGGCATAGATGTGCCCATCTGAAACCTAGTGGCCTAGCGCTGTCAAGGGGATTTGCTTGTTGGAGACACCAGCATGGTGGGCCTTCGGTTTGTTTATAAGATCTGCACAAGAGCAGACAGAAACTGCTGACAGAGTAAACTGCTCTCTCCTCGTTTACGCACTTTGGATAAACTCCTCAGGGATGGCACTTTATTTGAGCAATGGTGGGAAATATCACACTGGACATACACCCTCCAAAGAAACCGGCCAGAATATTTCAAACAATTGTGTTTAATTTGCTATTGACCCTGGTCACAGGACCATCCCTTGGGTTTCCAGGAAACGTTCAAATCACTGCCAACCAGTACTGTCAAATGAATAACAAACAAAAATCAACATGTACATTCTGAAACTTGATAACAGCTTTTGAAGGATTTATTCAGGACCACTGAAAGAAAAATCAGGACACTTGTGTTACAATATAGTGCAATTATTACATTCTGTACAGGGATTACAAATGGCTTGCTTCACCTGCTGATCTTAAGTAAAAGCTTTCAGAGCATCTGGGACTGATTGCTGGCAGTGTAGCTGGGGCATAAAGGGGCTTTCTTTTTGGTTTGCTAAATTCTCTTGGGAAACGTTACAAGTTAAATCTACTGGATGCATATAACACTGCAGTGAAGGCTTATACTCAGTGACATCAATTACATTAACAATGGATTAGTTGGGTTAATCTTAATGGCGCATACAGACATATTTCAATATTTAATAAAACACGGCAGATATTTTGGAAATACAATGACATTTGTAAACCATCTACATCCATTGCACTGCACCTTACAGTGGACCTCATGATTTCTCAACAGAACTTACATTTTCCAGTAGGTACTATGTTCTTAATTTGGTTCTGAATGGTTTTCCATGTGGTTCTTTAACTACTGTAGAAATGCTTTACTTATTTTGGGTGATATTTATTGCTGTATGTTGAACACTTAGATACAAATCATGTTTGCCAATATAAAAACCACAAAGAGCAAGACCGAGAAGAGTGGTTCAGGACAGCACTCGAGAGCTGTGTGAAATTTTTTCAATCAGCCTACATCTGCATAGCAAACTGGAATAATGTGACTGTTTCAGACATGAGAGTTTTAGACAATCCCATGGGCCATTTTTTAGATAAGTGCAAATCTGATGAAAAAATATATTAAGTGTTTTGATCACGACTGACTTTGTTAGAAGTATGTATGCACTTCTGTGGACAAGTCAAACATACTCTTATGAGAGTGTTGCAAGTGCATTTTGTCCTAAGCGCCGATTTATCACATACAGTCACACTGTAATATGGACCAATCAGGCAATGTGATAAAGATCTCAAAACAAAAAAAGTCAATGATCGATGCTCGTGAATCTTCACGAATAAAATAAATCAAATCAGCTATTAAAAATAAATCCACTGGTAATGGTTAAATGACATTTACTAAACAGTGGAGGCAAGGCAACTCACTTTAAACAAAATCAACAGCCCCGGTAAAGCAATTTGCAAGTAGTTTACCAACTTGCTAATCTATGGAATGCGAAGTAGGTCTCATTCACACAATTAATCAGTCACATTCAGGTGTATACGTTTGTGGTTACACTAATTATATGTTGCCATGCATATGGTGTTAATGATGAATGATAAGGTCTAGGCTTAGATTGAAAGTTGAATGTATTAATTTAATCGAAATGTAGGTCATACATTCTAATGTAGATCTAACAGGACATTCGCTAAATTTTGATTGGCTTACAATTTATGTACTTTATGTATTAAAGCTAAAAAAATATTATAACTGTCAAATGCAAATATTAATTGAAAAAATGCATTTAATAGTTTTATGTTATTGTAAAGAAACAGTCACTGTAGTTTAGATGAAAGCCGATTTCTTTATCTAGATTTTGTATTAATGTCTGGTTTGTTGTATAAAAGCAATACTACTGTAACTATCACTACTACTATCCAATGCCCAATGTCCCCTTTTAGGGCTTTGTAATTTGAAATACATTTTAAACTGGCTCTAGGAATTATAGTTGCATTAAGTAGACGGGATGTGATATGACATTTTTCACAGTTTACTTTGTATCACTGTAATGAAAGATACACCCATGAAATAACAAAACATCCCTCAGGGGCCTTGCCCCTGGACCCCAATATGGGCATAGGTGGCCCACAGACGCCATCTTATATACGAGTGCAATCGATGCTTCATTTTTACATTTCAGATATGTTTCCGTTCTGCCACCTAGGTCTGTTGTTTCATAACATGTTTACTTACCTTACAGTTTGTAAGAAACAAATTCCAGAACAATATTTGTTTTTGTTCCCTTCTGCAAAGGTTGAGTGTTGTTTTGTAAGACTCAATATATATTTAGACAATATTCTGCTTATATTTATTTTTATTAATTCCTATATAAGGTGTGCGACAAGATTTGTTTTATTATTTTACACTTATTATACACTCATTTTACAGATCTTATAAAATACCTTGTGTTTTGTCAGGTTTCATTTTTAAGGTTTTAATATTTTACATGTTACCTTATTGTAGATGCATGGAGTTAGAGCCTGCATCTTCTAAAACAAGAAATGCAACAAACTGCTATTAACTGTATTATTCCATTCTTGAAAAATAATTTAACAACGTGAAATAATTCTGATTAATAATGAAAATGATTTTATTAAACAAAAAATCATAAGTTAATACTTTCTATTTGGATAGAGAACATGAGCACAGTAAGAGAACAAATTAATACTGTAGTTAGAATATCCTGTAGTAAGGATACCATTATTAAATGACAAAACAATCGATTCATTGATCGACAGAAACATTTCAATTTTTTAAAATTGTCAGGCACACCTCTAATTCTAATGTAACATTTTTTTGCAATATAAAACTACATTTCATTTACCTGTATTGTGGGAGTAATTTTGTTCTAAAAATCTACAAAATCACCCAAGCCATTTCTGAAGCTAGCAAGTAGTTTAGACAGGACTAAAGCTGATATATAACACACAAAAAAGTTTGAAACCATATTCTAAGAACATTAGCAGCTCAACAAAACATTTTGGGTGTACTTTGGTACAGTAAAATAGCTGTACCGGACATAAGAAAGGAAGCCATAACATCATCAGTGTACGTCACATGTATAGTTATGAATCTAAGCTGTACTGTTTTGACGTGTGGTTTTATTGGTTCTTAAATTGAAAAATACACAGGATTTGGTTTTTGTGGTTACACCCAGTTCTTCCATTTTCACTTTTGTTTTATTCTCTAAAGCCATTCCTTGTCTACCCCGTGAATACTAAGACGTTGTCTATGAGGTGCACAGGAAAACTAAGTGAATTTGAAAAACTCACTTCCTGGATGAAACAAAAACATCTTTTACTTGTAGATTCCTACGAATCGGAGGACCGAACCTCTGAATGCCCCACAATTGTCACATACATTCATGTGCTTCCTGGGAAAAAAATGCTGCATTGTTTATGAGGACTTATCAGTAGCTTATTTATGCCAGCTTTATTGCTATCAATACAAATGTTAGCCAACTTTGTGAGTTACAGAGTTTATCTTAATTTGTTTTGTTTTCAAATTATGTATAATACAATAAGTAATGTGAAAAAGTTGAAGCATTGTTTCATGTGGGTGTGAGATTTTATGTGAATGTTAATAGCAACACAAAGGTGCACTAAAAAAATGTATAATTGCTCACAGTTCCTTGTTTGCATTTGAAACATTGTTTTCCATTAGTCTTAAATTCACAAGGAATGCTGAATAAAAAGAAAGATCAGGAAAGATTTAGGATTTTACATAGACTATTGTTTGTTAAACTAGACTAAAATTAAATATGATATAACTGATAAGTGAAATGCACCAGAATAAAGTAATAATAACGTTTCACAAGATTTTTGTGTTTCAGGGCATGCCTTCTCAAATGTAATTTTATTGTAGTATTTTTTTTTATTATTAACCACATGGATAATAGTATTTAAAAAAGTAAGTAAACAGGTAGTTTATTATTTTGGCATTAAATAATTGTCAGATTCAAGAGACATATATAGCTATGCTTTTTCCTCACATATATTGTCCTTCTGCAATAACCACCAAGAAAATAAGTGATTTTCTGTCTAAAATATAAGTTTCTATATTACAATTAGGGTAATTTTTACAAAATCTTCTGAATCCCTGAGTTTTCACTCAAAAACAAATGCAACATCACTTGCCATTTGATTAAATTACCTCATTCACGACAAATGCCATACCTGTGAAGGAAATTTAATTTTTCATCTTCAGCACATTAACTAAGTGTTCATTATACTGTATTTCAGATGTTTGGAATAGTAAAATCTGAAGGCTGTGAACTGGAGCACCTATTTCTGAAAATGATGTTTAGGCCTACAGAACAACTTTGTATGTATTCACGTATTTTGCAGAACTAACTTCTAAATATACTTTCGTCAGCAAAATGACAGGAAAAAAGGCTTTCCTAAGGATGTAGGCTACCTCCATCATATATACATTTATTTATTTATTTTAAGTTATTGAAAAGCAAAGCAGAAGCATGTACCACAAAATGACAATGCAACATTAGATGTTCTGCGGCCTGTTTGTCCCCCTCTTTCTACCCCCTGGTTTCCCGAGTCTTTGTGGGATTTGAAATGCTGCACTGCTGAGAAAGTGCCATGAAAATATAACCCGCTGCATTCCATGAAAATAAATAAGCAAGGCCACCCAAATTTCCAATTAGTGCTGGTGTAGAAGGCAGGAAATGGCCAGCGATCCGTCAAAAGGCCGCCCTAGGCTGGGTCGAGGATACGGAACAGTGACAGGAAGGCTTCAAGCAGGAACACAAGCTCAGCATGAAGATGGCACCCCTCCAATGAAAACGGCACTCTAATAGGTTAATACAGATATTCGGAGACATACCACCTCACTACTACACTATGGAATTTAATTCCACACAGTACAAGCAGACATTTTATTTTCTATCAATTAAGTGAACATATATGTAGGCAATAATAAAAGCTGGCTTAAGTCACATTACATTATTATTATTGTTACTTAGTTCTTAGCAGACACCCTTGTCCAGGGCGACTTACAAAATATAAGAGCAATACAAAGTGCAAATGTCTTATGTCTTATGTCTTAAGCTGTTCAAACAGTGAAAAACACTAGCTGTGCAAATTTCCCTCCTCCACCTGAAACAGCACTTGTATGGTAAGACTGCAGTTCTACTGAAGTGAAGGACTGGCTTAGTGTCTTCAGCAGCCTTAAAGGCTGAAAAGAAAAGTATAATTGTTCAAAACTTCACATCATGTTTAACATTTCATCTATCTGAACACTTATTTTGTTAGAAGAATACGCTAAAGAAAAACTAAAAAACTAAAATATGGAGATGAGAATATTGCTGCTATATTAAGGTTCATTTAAAAATATTAGATAAAAAATGTAGCCATAATTAAAATATAGTATAGACTGTTTAAAATGATTTGTTTGATTTTGAAGGCAGAGGTACACTAAATACTAAAACAAAACTACTTTTTAAAAAGTGTGGTCCAGATAATGATAGCATTGGAAAACTGTGATCTTTGGCTTTCTGTAATTCTTCACCTTTTAGTTTTTCCAAAAAAAAAGGCAAAAAAGGCTGAAATAATAATAATATAAAATAATAATATAATAAAAGCGGTCTTAAAAAGATTTACAGTTAATCTGAGAGAAAAAAAAAGCCTAAATATAAATCGGCGTACATACAGGCTATATCTAAATATGCAGTGTTCAAATTAATTCATACCCAATGCATCAGGACTTAGTGAATGGTCAAAGCTTTGATAACATGGAGGTGGCATTTCCCGTATTCTTTAAACTTCTCAGGAGGCATATTTGACCACTACTGGTGCAGAACCTCTTCAGCTCATCCAGGTTGAGTAGCTCAAATTTGTATAAACATTGTAGTACTGGAAAAATCACACATTGAGAGACAACAGCATTCAGAAGCTACACTAACAAGGCAAGTGATGTTAATTAAAGGACAATGAATAAGAATAATCCAATGTAACATATATTCTGGGAACGCTGCACTGCTGCCTGTCCACAGTCATATCTCTAAAACAATGCAAACATTTTTTTAAGAATCTGTAATCCCCCATCCTAAGGACTTTTGTTAGTCCTGTTTGGAAAACAAATCCAGAAAAGGACAAAGGTTAAAGTTCAATCCCTCTAATGAAGTATGAAATAAACTATAGCAGGGTCTATGTCTGGAATTTGAACCTGTGCCAGATTTACATGACCTGAATTCTGACAAAGAGGGAAAAGAGTTTGGACAGATATACATTTTTAAAATTAAACTATTTATTCTGATACTTGTGACCATCATGTAAATATGGTCTCTGAAGGACCATGTCTAATTGTTGGGGTAAAAGAGTTTCCATTAGGATGTAGTGCCTCAGTCCCTTCTACTTCAATGCAGTTATCACCTCAAAGATTATTTCTACTCAGATTAAGCAGAGTACTTTAAGTACTTTATTTTGTCACTAAAGCATGATCACTTACATTTGACAGACATTCACTATATTCCACACTCCCAGCCTATCTTAATCTAGCTGAAAAAGGAATTGTTCATATTAAAGGGGATTGATATTTAAAAAAATGTAGTAAGCATCCTCTGTTATCAGTGGCATAAAGCCAAACTATTAAATAGAATGTCTAAATGCTAAATATGTGAAAAATTACCCAGTTATCAAAATTCACTTCACTCTGCAAAGTAATGTAAAATCAGAAACTATCCGGTGACGATGGTTCTTAAAATAACAGGCTTGTAAACTCTAAATGTAGGTTAAATAAAGCTAATTCTTGTAATAAGTAAATTCCTTTCTTATTATGTTTCTCTTAACGAAACACAGCACAGAATAGCCCTATGGTCATTTGTAGGACCTAAGCTAGTGACGTACCTGCCTATAGAGAGCACACAAATGAAGAAAATGTTTACTCCTGGAAATCCACAACAAGAAGTCCTAATGTACACACAAACACTCTATAGAGGAATCAGGAAGGCAAACAGTGCTAATTAATGTGTTATTTATTTACTCGTGTTGTGTGTTTCTTAAATAGTGGCGCTTCACAGGGGTGGCGAAGACTTTCCTTTTCTTTTTTCTATGTTATTATTTATTATACCAAGACCAATGTATAAAAGTTCCTGGCAAACACAAGGCAAAGAGAATGAAACAAAGCCATTTCATCAGAAAAGAGCAAGAAGGATTTCCCTCTGCATACAAATGAGGAGTCAGTTGCTTTCATCTGTTTGTATTGTACTTGGCATAATGGCACAAATCAAAAGCAAAAATGCATACTATACAAATCCATCTTGAGTTGAAGAGGGCAAATGCATAGGAAACCATAGATTTAATAAACGCATTACAAAAGACCTTTGATTTACCTGCATTTGAATGTCTTGTTTTAATACAGTCTTAACTCGACTATAAAAGTTTTTATAATTCTGCCTAGATATATTTTCTTTAAAATGCTATTGATCATTTATGTATCAATGCAAGAAAGCACAAAAGAAGGAACAGCCTTTATTTTCCACAATCTACCCAAATATTGAAAACCCCAAACAAATATATGATCTATTCATGAGTAGTCAGTTCACAGTTAGTAACAAAGTAATAGGTGATAGCAGTTAATTTGCAATCTTTACAGCTCCAAAGCATTTTCCTTTTTTTTCAAAAATATTAATCTTTATGTCTCGTTAAATGGTTTATAAACCTATTAACACAATATTGAATACCTTTGCTTAATTATTATGATCAAAAAATTACTGATAACCTCAGAATATATTCAACAAATATGTATTCTGGAAGGCAATTTCAAATGTTTGCATGCTTCGGTCATTCCAGTGGCTATAATTTAATAGGAAATGACTCTACAAGCTCTAACACAGAAACAGCAATGATTTATATTAGAATATCTTTGTTCAATGTTCCGTTGACTTCATTAATAATAATATAATAATAAAGAACTGAATGATTGCATTTAAATGGTCGTATCTTATGATGCTTTCGATACTTTCAAGAAGACCAAGAAAAACAAGTCACATGTTAATGTTGACCAATTGCCTAAAACTGCTCTGCAGGATATATTTTTCTGGAACAAGATCGAATCACAATTTCAATATTTTGGGACACTGCAAAGTAAGCAAAGGTATTATTATATTGATAGCTTTATATGTAAGTTTTAAAGGCTTGCAAATTAATCCTATTCACATTGGTACCAAATGTGTGTTTAAACTAACACAACATTAAATGGATAAAGCTAAACAATATACATGATAAGTGAAGTGAAGTAATGTGTTGTACTGCAGGTCTTCCTAGGAGCCATAACTATTAAAATGTACAGTCAACATAATTTTACCCTGATATACACTTTTCACAGGAGAAACTCTACAATGAGAACTTATGTAGTATCTTAGGTCAAACTCTCTATCTCTCGCTGTGAAATGCCATGGAATAGACCCCCCATCCCACCGCTACACAACTGAAGTGAACATGATTAATGTTTGTCATCCATTCAGTAAAAAAAAAATCCCCAAAGCATTTATCAAAGTACCACTTTAGCATCTGACCTTAAAACAACAAATGACAATATTAACACAACCCTGGATTGTGTGAAGAGACTGAAGAAAAATACAGCACTTTAAATAAGCCAAAATTGATACATTGCCTTACAATTGCCCAACTACAGCCATAAATAAATAATAGGATGCCCTTCCATGCGCTGTGTTTATGAAAGAGGGTTAGACCACCAAAGGCATTGCATTGCTCTGCAAACCAGCCCTTGAACTAATACATCATATGCAAGAGAGGCTGTAGTACCTTGTTTTCTTATACATGTGGGGATTATACATCTCAATCCCTTATTCAATTGCAATCGTGCTTTTGCCTCCTGTGTAAGCTACTTTAAAATAAGAAATATTCAGGGTATTGAAGGAGAAAATCACATTACCTAAATCACAAAGGAAAAAAAAAGGAAAATAATGGAAAGGAACATATATAATGAACACTGCATAAAAATGAAAGTTCACCAATTCACACAATGTACTGTGGTGGGGTGTGTTTTGCCTTCTGTTAAAGCACACATTGATTTTTATGCAAGATGAGCTGTTGACAAGTGTCCTATCATTTGTTTCTTTCCTGATACCACTCTGCTTGCACTGATATTTAAGGATTGTTACGGTGATTTATGTCAATCAGCCTACATTTGATTACACTTTATGTAACCACTGGCTTTACATACCCATGCAACTGTGCAAATACGATTACATGTCTAATCCCACCAGCTTTTCCATTGAATATTATATATACATATGTGCATTTCATTTCACATCGTGTTAGTTATTTTGCATATTTTATGAAGGAAGGCAAATACTTCAATATATATATATAGGTTATCATGCATATTATGATGCACCACCTAGCATAATATTCATGACCCGTTATTAAAACACTGGTAAGATACAGAAATGGATATCAACTTGTCATAGGTTTATGCTGAAAATAAACGGTGCATTACATTTACAGGACTCAATATGCAGTTACTTTCAATATCAATTATTGCTTTGTTTCACTTTCATTGCTTAGTTCGTTGCAGCAGCAGCAGCAGCAGCATGTCTCTGGGTGCGTCCTTGCCTTGGCTTAAATTAACTAAACTAAACTTCGCATAATTAAAGCAAGTAACCACACACGTCGTAACGATATACACGCAGTCTAATAAAGCATCCATCACGCTTGTAAAACACCGATTAAATTCAATAACATCGACACAACCGAGATGCTTTGATGTTTCGTTAGCTAAAAACAGGATACAGACGCGTTGCTGCTATAACTAAGCAGGGCCGGTCACGTCTGCCCTCATCAACGCGATACATGGTTATAATAGACATTACACAAATTAGATTAGCATTCTTTAAAACAGAATAAAGCACAAATAATCAATATTAACTCACAAACTCCAGCTGCAGGAAGAGCTCAGTTGACCTCAAACGTCACATCAACTTCCTGGTTGTGACTTCCTGTCAGCTGACGCACGCTGGCGCTGGGATCAGCTGCTGGGATCGGGCTGGTCTGCCGGCTTTCCCTCTCCTAGAATGAACTATTTTTAATTATGTCTTATTAAGTGAACAGCCTTGTCAGATATGTATGTGACAACCAGCGTGAAAAGTCAGTCCCAACTCAAGCACAACAGTAAATGAAATTGCATTGAACACCAAGTAGGGTCTAATTATTCAGACGCTTGCTATGTCTCAGTGTGTGTCTATGGCAAGTGAGTATTTGGAAGACAGTAATGTAATATTAAGATCAACGAGGTTACATTACAAAACACATGGGATGGAGGAGTTTGCCTTTAATTTAATTTGTATTAATGTATTAATTGCAGGTGTTCCAGATGGTTATTGGTCTCATGAAGGGACATTAGAGTAAATGGACATAATTTATTCATTGCCTACAATAATGCCCTTTACAATGATAATGAAGCTACTTAATTAATATTATGATCTGCCTTAATATCATGACATTATTTAGAGTGACAATTTTAGTTGGTTGCTGCAATGCTCTCTCTCTCTCTCTCTCTCTCTCTCTCTCTCTCTCTCTCTCTCTCTCTCTCTCTCTCTCTCTCTCTCTCTCTCTCTCTCTCTCTCTTCTCTCTCCAGGAATATGTCTGTATCACATTTATAACCATATATTTACAAAGGTTTGGTGAGACAGTGGATGGATCTGTGAGAAAATCTCAAACAAATATTTTTCCGGTATAGAAAGTGTACACACATGGAAGAAGATAGAAGGACAGCTCTTTTTCTCCTCTGTAATTATTTAACATGGTTATTTTTGGTATTGTGTTATTTTGAAGTGTATTCTTTATCTTTATTTGTAAGCTTTAACTGAGATTTGTGTTCTTACTTAAATTATTTAAAAAGCATTTGTATTGTGTTTTAGCTTGACACTTCTTTTAACTAGGTTTGAAAGCAAGTATTCTAGTGTATTTTAAATGAGCCTTACACAAACAAAAAACCTTTTGTAACAAGCTACTGCTTTATGTTTTTTTTTTCCTGTTTTCACACAGGCAGGCTCATGAAATAACTACAAACAGACTACACTTCCTGGTATTATGAAAACAGACTTTAAAAGAATGTTTGCCTATAGGCCTCAGTGTTGGGCTATGCAAGAATGACAGTCATATTTAATAATGCTTGTGGACAAGTTTGACCTGTAACTGTCCTTAAATGTTTACAGGATATTTAAAGGAAGATTTGTTCATGGAAGGTGTGGTATATTTAATGTCCAAATCATCTGGGAGTATGAAGATGAAATTTCATTCTTTAGTACCATGTCTTGCCATTTCTAATACATTTTTAAAGGGAACTGATGCAAATTCAGCACATTTTTGATATCCAAACCAAGGAACATGTTGACTAATATTGACAATGGAAAATAAACCCAGAAGACAGAAGTATATTGTGTGGAATTTGATTTCTTGTTTTGTTTTTTGGATGATTTGTCAGCCCTGTTTGATGTATTTATTTCAACATATTTTGCTACTGCTGTCGGAAAGGAGTACAACATGTTAGTATAATCTACTGTGTAAACATTCGTGTAATGTGTAGATTTTTCTCAAACAAGGTCACACATCCATTTTTGCTAATGTTACACATACATACATTAGAAACTGCTCAGATTCACCTGCTAACTAAAAGGTTAAGTGCCAGGATGGTTGCTTTCACGTAACAGAGTAGTCTGAAGTGCAAATGTATGGTTTATTAAAAAACAACCAAAAACAAAACAAAACACCAAAACTTTGGAACGTAAAAGTATTTGTCTTGTTCTGGGAATGCCACTCCATCATTAAAAACTAAGCCAGAGACCACCCAAGAGTCTCGCAGCATAGGATATTTTTTTCATTTAATTGTCCAAATCGAGGGAGAGACATTTCTTTGATAAGGGGAAAAAATCTCAAGGGAACCTGTATTTTCCAATTATGTGGGGTTAATCTGATAATTGATGGATCAAAACCAGATAACTTGCTTGGCAATCACCCCATCAGGTTTACTGTTGCTTAGCACATGATTGTAGTTAATGGCGAAATACTACAGGGGCTATTTGTTAACATAAACATATAACTTAGTCTAATTACTCCAGAGGATTAGGTTTATTGCTTAGAGATTGTACAGTCTTCCAAGGGAATCAGTGTGACTTATCACGCATAGTGATCAATCAGTGCACCAAATGATTGCATCGACCCTAGAGTAATTTCAGAGTTTTGGAAACCGACAGCAGTACTTCCTGATGTTCATGTAGTGCTGATGTGAGCATGCAGGCAAAGCAGCTGGATCACCAAGAGAGGAGGAGAGTACAGCTATCCATTTCACAGACCATTTGGTTTCATTACCACTTCCCAGATCAGCCTGCTTCTGTTCAGTGACCCTTTTTTTTTTTTTTAAACATGTCCATTTTTTTTAATACAAAGGGTCTTTATCAAGGTGCTTGTAAATGTGCCAGTGAAATATAACAGCTGACAGATTTTAGCTTGCCATCTTGCTGGCGCCATTTTTATTGTATTGATTCATTTTTAAATGTGTTACCAGTGATTGAAGAAGAATACATGAGGAATTAAAGACAGCCAACTGTTAAAAATGACTAGAATTCCTTACATTAATCCCTCAATTGTCTGAATCCACTTTCATACCTTCAACAGGTGTGTATAGTCTATATAAATAAATAAAAACCGGTGTTACTGATACTTCGGTGTATATGGCTTTGTGAATTTCCCCCATTGTGCATTTGTACCCCATGATTCCAACCTCTATTGTTCCGTGTTTGTCTTTTCTTTTTCCCATGGGCCACCAGCCAGCAGTAGGAAGTAGTCATTGTAAATATTGCGCCGAAATCCTGTTGGCCCTTTTAAAAGATCCAAAGCAAGCATGTGAACAGTGGGTGACTTTTTCCTTCCTGGAGAATTGCTTTAGTTGCAGTCCAACTGGCCACTTTCAGCTGAATATCAATCAAAGTCAGGGGTGATGCAGTTAAAGTTCACACTGTCATTAGTACACTCCAGAAAGAAAAGTATCATTGGGGTTAAGGAAACGCTACCAGGTGTCCGGAGGGCCAAAAACAAAGTTTCAAGCCAAAGACATTTACAGAGCCTACAATAATAAAATTCCTCCCTAATTTCAATCTACTGCTACAGAGACGAAAAGGACAAAACCCATAGATTAATAATATGTACATGAAAGTAAAACTGAAAGTTGTATCTAATGAAGTAAGATTCAGGGTAATTTACCATATTTGTTTTTTTGTTTTGCTTCTTGCTTTGCTATTGTTTTCTATGGTTTATATATATTTTTTACTGTACTTCTATGTGATTTACCATTATTTCACTTTGCTGTTCTACACTTCACTGTGGATTTACCATGGTATTCTACAGGTATTCTAGCAGTTATAATTTCATTTCTCATCTGGGCTAAATCAAATTAGAATAATTGTCCCACAAAAGTCAATGCGAAAGCTTTCCTGGTACCAAATCAAAACAAAAAACTAAAACTGTAAAATATCCCAGTGTATATTTTTTAAATGTCAATTGATTACAATTCACCAACAACTTTACCCAAGGTGATTCTAACAAGCTCTACAACACTGTCGAAAATTACATACACACAGCATGTAGCCGATTCACTGCATAATCACTCACAGCATACACCCCCCCGAAATAGTATGCATGCATGTAGCCAATAGGCATTGTTAGATAGCAGGAGCTAAATGAAGGACCTGTACATGTATAGCTCTAAAATATTGGTGCTTCATTCAGTTTGGATAATACAATTATCTGACTAAAATTATATATAATTTTGAATAAATATATTTGTGATGACCTTGAGTTTGTATGTACAGATAACTCATAGAAAAAGCAACATCAAAAATAAACAACCATATAGCTATACTTTATTTTAAATCATTTCAATATCATTTTGTACATATTTTTGTATTAGTATTTATTGATTTTTATTACAATAAAACTATTGAAAATGTACTGTAAGGAATTAAATACAGGTGGAATGCAGAGAAAGACACAAATGAAAAAGTATTGTGTAACTCTCTTTTCTGCCTTTTCTGGTTTTCCATAGTTTTCCACCCCTTTTTAAAGGTCCAAAATACCTTGCTGTGGATGTTTCAGGTGTTTTCTTTGACCTTACCTTTTGCTGGATGGAGAGGTTATTTTTTGGTTATTATTGTTGCTGGAGTGATAAGGGTTTTGAAGTGTCCTAACTTACATATTATTATTATTATTATTATTATTATTATTATTATTATTATTATTATTATTATCCATCCATCCATCCATCCATCCATTCATCATCAATAACTGCTTCATCTAGTACAGGCTCACAGTGAGTCGGAGTCTAATCTGACACAGGACAGGAAGTTTAAGGAAGCCAGTCCATCACAGGACAGCACACACTGTGATGTCCAAATTGTCCATTATTATAATAATTGTAATAATCATTTTATAGATAGATAAATGCCCCTAAACATCCCTGCATTCTATTGTAAAGTGAGACTGCACTTTGTTTTGTACATAGTAGGATATGTAGATTTAGATTACCCAGCAAGTTAATGTCAACGGTACATTTGATTCCTTTGTCGTATTGTTCCTATTTAGCGATGTCTTCAGGCATAATTAAACAGAAGAGGGGAATAGTTGTTTGTGAATGGATGAGTCACTGAAAATCTTTGCCTTGCCTATAGTGATGCCTCTTCATAGAAATAAATGTCATGTTTGAAAGAAAGACAAAGGTTTTCAAACTATTGGACATAACTGGAGTATATTGTGGTCAGTTCGGATATTTAAAAAGCTACAACACTTTGTAATTTCTGTTTTAACTTTTTTTTTTAGTATTCAGACTGTAAATATGCTTTTAGGTGAAAGCTTCATGCACATTTGATTTTAATTTGTCAATCAGCATGAAAATTGATTAACATGCTGTCTAACAATGTAATAATAAGAACACCAAGAAAAAAAAAAAACTCAGCATATTTTGTTTAAAATTCAACATTCATGCTCTAAAGATGAATAGTTTTCTTGTATAGTTACTTTTCTCAGAATTCAGAGAGGTTTATTAATTTTACTGTTGTTATTGGAGTGACAGATCTTGGTTTACTTCTCTCAGGTGACTTGTGATATACTATAAATAAACAGCAACAAAAGTGTGAACACTGTTACATATGTCTTAAACAAATCTCAGTCGATGATTATGAGACTCTAAAAATAAAATAAAAACACCAATATAATCATAAAGATGGATAGGTTCAAAGGCCGAGGTTTCCTTTCAGGTCCAAGGAACGGATAAATGCAAAAGCAAAACAAGGTGAGGTAGTTTGAAATATGCTCTGCAGGTTGTTAAAATTCCACTGAGAAAATCTATGAAGTGACTGCTTGAAATGCTATTGCCACAGTTATGTTATGAGACTTCATATTGAATCAGAGGCCTGTGTGGGTTTATATTTAATATAAGCTGTGTGCATGTTAGGTAAATAAGAATCACACATCTCAGAACTCTCTAAAAGTTGACACTACATAACAAATAAAAAAGATAAAACAGAACCATTAGGTCCATTTTTAGTTTGTGAATTGAAAGAAAATGCATCAGACACACATACAAATTAGGTCTAACCAGTTAATGGATAGTCTTAATTAAAAGGATTTTAACTGAGTATCATCTTCTTACCATTACAATTACAATTAATTAACTGGATTATTTTTCAAGTTTGATTTTAATAAACTGTACCAATAAACCACAAGCAGATTAACAGGGCATTACTAATTTACATTGGAACTAAAGATAATATACTAACAGAAATCTTATAGAAGATATTAGTCACCATTACTCCTCAGATTGATGTGATATAATCCTGAGGGTCTTTCTAAAGTAATGTTAACGAGCTGTAAAAATGTACAGCTCCAGAGTCTATTAAAATGAAACATACAAGAGCAAAATACTCAAAGCACGTGTAATCATTAGCTTGTGCTACTAGTTATCACATGAAATTGAGAAATTAAAATAAACCTCCAACATTTTGTTTTGTTATTCTTTGAATTAACAACACCACCCACCCCCCCCCCCGGCGTCCTCACCTCAATGCTCACATTTTTTCATGTGAACGCACAGCATATTTGTTGTGAGGAAACCTGAGTCTTGCCAAAGTCTTCATGGAAAACCCTAAATGGATACAATGGAAAATGCTCTGTTAACTGTAACAAAGTCCCATCAAAGACGAGTTCTGATCTGTCAGCTCTGCTGCTTTCAGACTGCATTCTTTCTCGGACACATGGGTGCCTGGTGTGAAGAAGAAGACATCTGGGCTTTGCAGAGCACCAGGACCAGCTTTCTTCCTCTCTGATGGGAAGGAAAATGCAGGAGATCCAGCATCAGTATCTCATCACTGTTTTCCAGATAGAAAAAAACAGTGTATTTATTTAAATTACAAATTAAATTTAGTGTTCGATATATTCATGAGGAGAGTGTTTGTTATCTGCAAAACTCAGTTATGTAAGCGTTGTCCTTATCTTATTCTCAAGGGCTACATTCTGCCTGATTTTATTGATAATTAGTTTAAAACGGCTCTATTATTATTATTATTATTAGTATTATGGTTACCAATGATAAAAAACAGCTAAATAGTAAGCGATTAACTGCTATTTGCACTGTAAAATGTATGTCTTAATTAGATTGTAATCAATAATATCAATATGAGGTACCAGAAAGATTTATCTAAGTATGGGTAACCCTTATCTCCATTCCTCCATCATAGCAACAGCAATAACAACTGTAATTCTGTCTTTGATAGAAGATACTAATCTCCATTTAAAATGCAAACATAAAATTCCATTACCCACAAAATTTAAAACATATTTAAAGCAAAACTGAGGATATTGTATTATTCTAGAAGTGTGATTAGGAAGCCTTAATTATTGTGAAACTAGAAAGAATGCTATCTATATTAAATTGAAAATGTAAGTATCTTCAGGTTGATGCTTGGCCCACACAGTTCTACTTTACTCCAGGTGCAAAATGAGAGACCCTTACAGTAGTTGTAATTCCAGTGTCGACTCTATTAAACATGGATAGCCTGCTTTGTTGTTTTTTATTCAGTAAAAACCATCATACTTCTTTGGGGAGTGTTTTCCCAGCAGCATCTGGGTTTTAACAACCTGGGTTAGAACAATAAGCTGAGCTTCGTATAGAAATCAGACTACTCAAGCTTAATAAGTGCAGTTTGATTTCATTCTGGTGTGAACTTGACAGATATTAACAGAGATCTATTTGGCATACGCTACGGTTATTGAATTTCACATGAACAGAAAAAAACACATTACAGAATTAGAACAACAGTTCAGATTATGTCCAGACCTAGTTATACTGAAACAACCTGATACTGAAATTCCTTCCTGTAAGCACCAAGATCTCTGGGGAATGTTGTCCACTAAGTAGACGTATTTGAATTCCCTTAAAATACAGCACTCCTTGACTTGAAGAAGCCATGCCTACCGAATAGTTCTCATACAGCATGTTTATTATTCATATTATGCTTGATTTGTTTTGTAATTTTGATATAGCACCGTGTGTTGAACACTTTAAAACGGCTTTTGAAACACAGTTAATCATTATGGGCAATATTTATGTATAACAATACCATTCCTAAGAAATAAATTATATGAAGTGACCCCAAAGAGTATACAATCTACATTTCCTCATTGAAATGTGGAAAAATATTGCAATGGATATCTAAAATATCTAGGGGGATATATTTTCTGGGATTTTTTGAGGGTTTGCTACGTTCAATGGCTTGCCCACAACAAGTAATTCTTACAGATGTGGTGTCTGTATATTAGACAGGCAGCAGGGTACCAAAGCTTCACAGTGGTTTATTGGAATAACATGCTGATACCAAGGCATGTTTACTATGCTAGTCCATGGTGTACTCATGGCAGAGTGTAGTAAATTACAACGAAGGCATGTTAAATCCACAAGAATCCACTGTAAATCTATTCTTATCAGGTTAACTGCATAAGGGCAGTGCAATTAATAGTGATATTTTCAGTACTGCAATGTACTGCAACAATGTAGCTTCCCAGTTAACTGTTATGTATTGTAAACTGTTAGTCAACTGGACAAACAAGCGCTTTGATGACTCATTCAAGGCAATAAGTAAGGGAGGCAAATGACCACGAAGGTTTGATGTTGTTTGGCCACATGGTGTGCAGCAGGTTAAGATATTGTCTGCGAGGTGCCCAGACATGTGCCTCTCAAACTAATAAGCTCTCATTTAAGAAGAAAGCCTGTCTGTGGGCATGGTGATTCTTTGGATTTAGTACACCCTTGTTCAGACATGGCAACCTCTCAGGCAAAGGTGTTGCCTCTGCCATTACATGTTCAGAGACACAACCCCATAAAGCACCAGTTTGATCGATTGGAGGAAAAGGTTCACAGTAGGATTCCACTAACAAATAATGTACATTTGTTGTCAACCTTACAACAGCTCAAGATAAAACCATTAATTCAGACTGTAGAGAGTGTGCCTTGTAATACAGAAAATGTAACATTGTCAGAAGAGTGGCATTATAAACATAAAAAAAGATGTTCCCTCTTGTTCAGATGTTTAGTCAACTGTCTAAATACTATTATTTTTTATTTAATACTTTTAATACACCAATCATTGTACGCCCAGGTTGAAGTTATGAAGCACAATATTTAGGCACAAAGAGGATAGTTTTCATCAGATAGTAAGTAGATTGATCATTATTTTTAAGTACCAATTCTAGCACACAGCACCAAAATTGGCAATTGAATTACTATTGATTAATGTGCCACAGGCACCATGGAAAATATAGTAATTTTAATCCATATTCGTATTGTGCCATTTTCTAGTAATCTGTGAACATGTTTGTAACTGCTCTGCTGATTGAAATACATGGGAAAGCAGGATGACACAGACTGGAGTGAATCGATGAGTCACACACAAGGGCATGGACAATATTAAACAGGTTCTTTTAATTTATCCCTCCTGCTGATTTCCTGTAAACGCGTGCTAATTCTGTTATATCTTTTCTTTTTTGTATAGTTTATTATGCAATATACTCCAGATATCAACCGGTCTATCAACAATGATTACTTACAAATTGTCTCAGACTGTTTACTTATAAAAGTATTTGGTAATTTCTCACATTCACCTCTTTATTGTGGTCTTTATATTCTGCAAAGTTTATTCAATGTCTATACTAACAAAATAAATAAATAAATACAAAAATATTATTAGTAGCATGATAATTACTACATTCAAAATGATTAAAGTAATAGGAAATATATCAGTCAGATATTCAAATATTAAAGTTAGACAGACATGGTCTATTGACTTTCATCTCTTTTTTTACTTGACGCACTGCAGTGATCTGTCTGCACACACCAGCCTTATTGATAAGAACTGTTTCCCCAACATTACATACACATATGCAAGTATGAACACTATCTTTGTGTATAGACTCTATCTGAAAGTGACCTGGATTTTTAGCACTATCTTACATTGACTGAGAGTTTACTAATTCTAGGTGATTCCAGACAGTTCAAAAAGAAATTGATTGCACAATAACGATTTAAATGGGACTTCCATGGGACTTAGTTACATTTACAAATTAATTTAATCCATAGGCTATTACAATCTTATTAGGAGTTGTGTGTTGAGGAAAACATACTGCCTGGCTTAAATAGCCATTTGTTGAATGCAATTATCATATCAGCATACAATTTGAAAAACGAACAAACTACTGTACATTTTAGGTATGTTTTAACTTGACCCTTGTGTCCAATATACACTCCACACTCACCCCCCCCTCTCTCTCTCTCTCTCTCTCTCTCTCTCTCTCTCTATATATATATATATATATATATATATATTCCTACATATTGTTTTACTTTAGATAACAACAATTATTATTTAGAACCATATATATGACAATATACATTCTTATGTTTTCATTTCTTATTTGTACGACAATAAAACATTTTTTATCAGAGGCATGTGTAATGGAGTATATAGTTTTTTGTATAGAATCATACAGTATTATTATTTTATATTGTAGATCAAACAACTAAATGCATTCACGTGCACAAATTGAAGGTACTTTTTGTGCAGTAATCCAAACAGACAACAGTCAATCAAAATATTGTTTGTAAGAATCTATGCGATTTTTCTTCTTGCTTTTTGTCTCTCTTCCCTTTGGTATATCCAATCACATCAAGTCATTTCACAAATAATGGAGATTATACACTTTTCTGTAGAGCAAAATTATTTATTTATTTTGTAATGAATCAGAGGACTAACAAATCATTCCTAACTGATATAAAATATTTTCCATTATACTCATTATTAGTCAGCATTTCTGACTCATCAAAACTGAACCAAGGCCAAAACTAAGAACAAATGTATTTATAACAAAAACATATATATATATATATATATATATATATATATATATATATATATATATATATATATATATATATATATATATATATTAATATTTGTGCAGTTAATTAATTGTATGTGTTTAATTGAACAAATTAAACTTCTCAATCTGTATTCTATTCTGAAAACTGTTGGTGTCAATTTTTTTGTCAATATTTGTAAAGTATTGTATACATTTATTTATTTTGGTTTCTCCAGTTTGGAATATCCTAAGCTAACTTCATGTCATTGCTGCAGTATACAATAGAGCAAATGAGATGGATACCAAGTATTCCCTTACTTAAGAGTACAGCCACTTTTGGGTTGGGTAACTTTAACAAGAAGACTTGAATGTTATTTCATGGATTGTTGATATCTGAAAAAATACATTGCTAATAATTCAATTAGATTTAATTTCTGACCATATTTTAAAGCTGTTTTAGTAACAGAAAATGAAAATAAACTTAACAATTCCTCCAGGTTTATTGCAAAAAAACAACAACAAAAAAACAGCTAGGCTGTTTAATTTTGGATTTATGGAATCATTATTTGTCTGTTTGCTGTGGGTTTTTCCTTGACTACATCTGGGAATAGGCTGGTTAAACTGTTGGATCCAAAGTATCCATCAGACAAACACAATTCAACTCAAAACATCAAACACTGCTTGTGGGGCTGTTTACTGGCTTATTTAGAATTTCAGTTGAGAGTGTGGCCAATGCAAGGATGCACACGCTTGCTATTAGAAGTCTGGGATATTGTCCAAAATAATTAAGTGAAACTGAAAATATGTTATTTTTAAATGTGTTTAATAAATGGTATATATTAGCAGTCACTGCACACCAAAATAATAATAATAATTAAAATGTATATAATTGGCTTCAATATAAAAAACTTAAAATCCCTTTAATATGCCTATAATCAAGTATATGACCGGTTGTTGATCTGTCTGTCGGAGATACCTGATCTCTTTTCAGTCATGATCTCAGCCTGAAATGCACCCAAAAAAGAACAAAAGTTTTGAATAGGTCTTAAATTAATTTCTTATGCCTCTTCTCTTGCTTCCAGATTGAAATTAAAGTAATATTTATCTGAGGAATTCAATCAGTTAATTTAAATGATGGTCCTACACAGATATAGTTTTTCTTAGTGGAATAAATCATACATATGTACATACATACTATACAAATGATCTCTATAGGATGTTTAGGGAACCCCAGTTTTGTTTATAGTAGACAACCAAACAACACTGTTGCAATCACACCTGAGCATCTTTCCAAAATAAGATAATTAGTCTCTTGGTATTCTTCTGGAATCCTCTAGAAACAATGGCAGGCTGAGAAACACAGGATCTCTGTTAGGTGCTTCGGCCCACTGCGGTTTAGCTCGGGGATGTGGGAGAGCTAAACCCTCCATTTTCCAATTCATAGGCCCAGACCAATGTAAATAAATCTGAGGTTTCATTATTATCATAAAAGCAGGCAGTATAACCAGGCCTACAATATATGACAAGTACAAAACCATTCTGGAACATATCAAAATGTAAATAAAAGTAACATAACAATCGTAGCAATTAAAGTAGAGTGTAGGAAGATGAGAGACAATTTGTAGGGGGTAAAAAAGGGATTACACTGAAAGAATTCAAAAGCCTGGTAGTAAATAAAAGTACCATGGAAGATTTGTGAAAGTGGAAGTAGGCACTATGAGAAAAAGGGCTTATTCTGAAGCTTTTTGTGGTTAGGAAAAATATCTTCGGCTAATAGCATACATTCTCCTCCATAAAAGTTGACCTACATGTTCAAATAATTTGAAGTGGACGTTCTCAGGCAACCCTTCAACAGTTGGAATTTATAGAGTGTGATAGATGGATCTGATTACACTGTGTTTATACATCCAGGAAGAGTAGCTCAAGAGACAGAAAAACCTGATCCCCAAATTAATTATTTGTAAGTGAAGCAAATATGCCTTAGTATTATTTTTACATAATTAATACAGCTCATTTGAAGGCTGTTTTGGAATAAATATAAGGATAACAGACTGTCATGGGATTCTGTGAGGTTTCACATTTTTGGCTAAACCTTCTAAATAAGTGCAAATTGGGGCTTTTAGCACAACACAATTTTCATCAGTTTGACACACTAGATGCTATTATAATGATAATCACAAACAGCTTCATTAAAAGATCATGATCAAAGATCAAATGAAATTTCTTGTGGCTGAAATGCCTTTTCCTTCAAGATCATAAATACACAGTTCAAATACACACCTGATGGGCAATTTAGTAAAAACACATAGCTGGAGGAAAAATTTAGTTTTTTTTAAATATATATAGCACCATCCAGCAGGTTTTCTATGTGTTATCCTCCTTTAATTATCAATTGATAAAGACTTTAGCGAAGGTTGATCATTTAGCGATCAATGTGGACCAAACACCTGAATACCCTTCAGCCTTCAAGGAATAGATTGCCTTTAAATGACCAAATTACTTGCTTAATACCTAAGGTATGTTTATATTTAGGTTTAGAGAAGCTGGAGATTGAAGCTGACCTATAAAATTGAAAGATTGTACAAAAATGTACAGTTTGATTTTGAGCATGGTGCCGAAAAGATCCAGCAGGGGGCACATCAGAACATAATTATGTTGTTTCTGCACTAAATTCCATGGGGTGATTAAAAGTAACCACATCCTTCTCTTTCATGGCTCTTTGCCACAATACCGAAATCATAACAGAACAGAACTCTTCTGTTAACTCTAGAAAAACATCTCTGCTTTGAAGACCAGTCCTCCTCGGTGGCATTGGGAATGTAGTGGTACCCACCATTGTCTGGTTTCTTTTCATCTGCCCAGTGTAGCCTACTGGAAATGCTTCTAGTATAGTAATACAATAGCATTGTTGTCGAGAAAAAAACACTTTAGAATGTATTATAGAGTATGATAAAGCATGACAACAGAGCGCTGATAAATGAAGGCCTGATTAAGGTTCAAACGAGTCCTGAAATTGCCCTCACTTACTTGCATGAGCTTGCTAACTACTAATGTACACGGCCACCTGCGTATTAATATGGCAGCCACTGGAAATGACTATGCCTGCTAATCAAAATGTTCAAGTTCAGTTCAAGCTACAGATGTAAACTACATCAGGATCAACAGAACATATATGGAAATGATGTGGGAGTTTATTATGTTTTGAGGATGTGATGAAAAAAACAACATACTTTCTGAAAGACAGCACTGATAATGCAAAACTGATACAAAGCATTTTGTATTTTAATATATTCAGCCCACCAACTATGTTTATTATGTTAAGGAACTGTTAATAAATATAAGTTACCACTCCTTACAGGCAGTTGGAGACACATAAAACAGACAGAAAAGCAGGCAATACAACGGGACCTTCCTAACGAAGGCCTGGAAAAAGGAGGCAAATGGACATGTCATTGCTGCTCAGAATGACAGGACTAAACGGTGTGGGGTGTGTGGTACAAATTGAGGTCAATTTCATGCAACCTCTCTCTCCTTTGATCACCAACTCTGACGGATGAAAGACATCCTGCTTTGTTGTGCTCTCATGGAAACTTGCCGTCCACGTCTGAAGCGTGTGGCTGCTCTAGATTATACGTTTTGTTTGTTTTGAACTCGTTCTGTGAATCGAGCACTTGTGAAAGAAGACCGACACTGTGTCAGGGCTAAGAGGCGCCAGGAGGGCTTCCTCTCCTAATTCACAGAGCATCTCAGTCTCAACCTGGGCACCCCTTCACATTCAGTCGCCAGCCCGAAGCAAGACTGAATAAGCGCGTGCCAGTTTTGTGACGTGGGACGTCCCGCAGGGTGCCATTGGAAGAGTATGGTGTAATGGTTTTGCAATGTAACCTGAGCTAAATTGATAGTGTACACTTGGGAAAAGCGTTGTAATTAACTGCAAGTGTGCCTTTCACTCCCACCCCATTGTGGCTACTTCCTTTTTCTTTCAACTGCAGACAAGATTTATCCCTCCTGTTCCACTGCACTTCTTGAGGTGTGTATATATACACATGGCATGTGTACATGTTTATTTTGCTTGCATATATTGTTCCTCTGGGTCATTGCACTCGTTGTAGTGTCCAGAGAGTCATTTGTGACCATGCAGACATATATTTAGGTTATAAAGTTGGAGCCTTAGTTTAATGGGAGCTTTTCACACACGTACACACACACACACACACACACACACATACACACACAACTTGATATCAACATATCTATATCATGATCTACCTATCTATATATTCAAATCAAAGTCAAAAGTCTAATAAGAGCTAACTTGACCATGAAAGGCAGGGGGAAAAAACAATACATTGACAAAATACAAGTTTGGGATTTATGCTGGAATTTTGTTTGGCGAAAAAAACGTATGTATTAAAATAATAATCAACATTCACATGACCTAAGATTACATGGCTTGGACCAAGTCCATACCAGCAATGACTTGCACGATCCACACTAGGCCCTGCAGCAGCCTTCTTTTGTTGCACTGGTGCCCACACCCTGTCATGGATCTCAAAGCTCTGTTGAATTCATTATTCCACAAAGAAAGTTTTTCACAGATCTAATTCCCAATTTTGATGATCCTTATACCATCAAAGTCAGTGATGTCTATTAACTAACCATGATGAGGGCCTTGCGGACAGCTCTTTAACTTTGTTCCTGGTGCCAATAGGGAATTGTTATTAGGGAGACGTTGCATCTCTGTGAGTGAACTTATGCCATTATTTAATAATGTAATCAAAGTTGTGTCTACTAGACTACAGCAGAATGTAGTGTGCTGTTCAAATTATGTCATTATTTCTAGGTATATGAAAAGTTATTTGTTCAATAACCTGCTCGTTCCAGGATCATTGTGATGGACTGCATTATGTATTTTTTCAAGAACTATCCTTCCGAAGTACAGAGCTGGATATTTGTGAATGTGGAGCCTTGCTCAAAGGTACTGTGTGAAAGATGTTGTTGTTATGAAATGTAATGCATAATATATACTGTATACAATGACAGTGAGGAGACTCAAGAGGGATTCAAGGGCATCTGGAAGGGAGACTTCCTTGATGATTAAGAAATCTTCTGAAGTCAAGATTCGATTGTATGTCAAGATATCTGCCTATCATGGATCTCATGCAGTACAATGATACTACAGTACAATGATAGTCCCATAGAAGATTAAACAAAACCAGTACATGCCTACAAACAGATACCATTATCAGAATATAACAGAAACTACACCCAAAGTCTTATGTCTACTGGCACCAGAATGGATTACAGCTTCATACATTCATGCTATGGTTACGTAACATGACATGTCTCAACATTTTAATACCCAATGAGCTTATAGGCAAATCCTAATTGACATATTTACACCTAGCTTGTAACAAATATCTACAGAACACTGGAACCCACTTGGTGTGTTTTCACGGACCATTTACACAACTCCCAGAAAGTTGAAAGAAATAATACATAATAATAAAAACATCTTTGTAGTAAACAATATTTTTCATCTACAACAAAATATAATAAGTCTGTGTTTTGATAAGGGCAAAAGTTCATACATTTCTCCTGTTCATGCCAAGGGTGTGAAGCTTTCATCTTTCAAGTGTGTGAGGCAAAACAAGAGCTTGAAAAAAGCAGAATGAACTCAGCTAAAGGGCTAAGGTTCAGGACAGAAGTAGGAAAACACTATAGAGACAGATACATCTTTTAGGAATAAGGAATGTATCTAATATCAAAGTCTAAAACTAAAACTAATCTAATACTCACACTACGCCATTGCTTTTGCTCAGGGTGGTTTAAAAAATGTGTATCGTGATTCAGTTCATGCAAACCAGGTCTACCCATTCTTAAACATGAACAGGGTGCACTCAAAACATTTAAAGGAGGTCCCAGACAAGGATGATGTTAAGCCACAGGATGTTGTTTAAAGCAAGAATCACCCATTAGCAGCCTGTAATCATATACTGGTCATTATTGGACTAAAGTATGTGTGGTGATGAGAAACATTCTGCTATAACCAGCTATGTTTCTTCTTTTCTTTTTTCTTAACTGAAATGACATGTAATACACATTAAGTGGTCCAGCTGCATCTGAGCCCCACCTAATCTGTGCAAAGTCTTATTTTTTCAAAACATTTCTGTTGTGAACACCTGCAGACAAATCATTTAAACCCTCCAATATTACACTTTTGTCAAAACTTTACAAACCACCTAAGCCTTGCCATGTGGTTTCTGCCAAATGTTGTGAGGGATTAGACACTTGACAGACATATCAGTCAATGCAAGTAAAATTTATAATAAACTGAAGTGCTCTGCAAGTTTAAAAACATATATACAAAAATAACATTCATTACAATCATCAGGATTAAAATATAATAATAATAATAATAATAATAATAATAATAATAATAATAATAATAATAATAATAATAATAATAATAATAATAATAATGACGGATGTGCTTTTTAAAATAACAAGAAAGAAAAATGAAGTATTATGCCAGTGAAAATTAAAGTGTTCCATATACAGTAAAGTTTATACCTGGCAGTGGGCGAATAATATATTCTATGCAAAAGAAAAGGCTAAAATGATGGAACCATCAAATTGAAAATCAAGCAATGTAGAGATTTTCCAGTTAGCCTAAGGCAACAAGAGTATATAGTATCTTTGAATTAAGCCCTGAAATGGCATACATGAAACAAGTATGTGTTTCTTTTGTACTGCCTTTAATTCTAATTTCTCATGAGTGCCTAAAGACAGCTCTAATTCTTTCATCTGTTGCATATACCCAAGATGGTTATCTGCAAGTAGAATCCTTTCTTCTGAACATCTAAGCAAATGCTCAATGCTGAACACCAGACTTCAAAGGGGGAGCTTTTTATTTAATGTATATATATATACACTCACCTAAAGGATTATTAGGAACACCATACTAATACTGTGTTTGACCCCCTTTCGCCTTCAGAACTGCCTTAATTCTACGTGGCATTGATTCAACAAGGTGCTGAAAGCATTCTTTAGAAATGTTGGCCCATATTGATAGGATAGCATCTTGCAGTTGATGGAGATTTGTGGGATGCACATCCAGGGCACGAAGCTCCCGTTCCACCACATCCCAAAGATGCTCTATTGGCTTGAGATCTGGTGAATGTGGAGGCCAGTTTAGTACAGTGAACTCATTGTCATGTTCAAGAAACCAATTTGAAATGATTCGACCTTTGTGACATGGTGCATTATCCTGCTGGAAGTAGCCATCAGAGGATGGGTACATGGTGGTCATAAAGGGATGGACATGGTCAGAAACAATGCTCAGCTAGGCCGTGGCATTTAAACGATGCCCAATTGGCACTGAGGGGCCTAAAGTGTGCCAAGAAAACATCCCCCACACCATTACACCACCACCACCAGCCTGCACAGTGGTAACAAGGCATGATGGATCCATGTTCTCATTCTGTTTACGCCAAATTCTGACTCTACCATCTGAATGTCTCAACAGAAATCGAGACTCATCAGACCAGGCAACATTTTTCCAGTCTTCAACTGTCCAATTTTGGTGAGCTTGTGCAAATTGTAGCCTCTTTTTCCTATTTGTAGTGGAGATGAGTGGTACCTGGTGGGGTCTTCTGCTGTTGTAGCCCATCCGCCTCAAGGTTGTACATGTTGTGGCTTCACAAATGCTTTGCTGCATACCTCGGTTGTAACGAGTGGTTATTTCAGTCAAAGTTGCTCTTCTATCAGCTTGAATCAGTCGGCCCATTCTCCTCTGACCTCTAGCATCAACAAGGCATTTTCGCCCACAGGACTGCCGCATACTGGATGTTTTTCCCTTTTCACACCATTCTTTGTAAACCCTAGAAATGGTTGTGCATGAAAATCCCAGTAACTGAGCAGATTGTGAAATACTCAGACCGGCCCGTCTGGCACCAACAACCATGCCACGCTCAAAATTGCTTAAATCACCTTTCTTTCCCATTCAGACATTCATATATACATATATATAATCAATACATCTCATCTTAACCATTTAATCAAAGACAAGGATTTGCAAACTATATTATGCTGTGGAAGATTTTGAAGCAGTTAATTGTGCTTAGTAGTAGTAACTGATAGCCTGGAGCTTTTGAAAAAGAAGTGGTCCTTTATTTATTCATGATCATTATTGTTTTAAAAGAGCATGCTTGTGACTCTGTGGCAATGGTTCCAGGTTTCAGTTGTTTAAACAACTTATTAGCACTTGAAATAAACATAATGACTTCATATGCTAATAATATTTTAATTAAATAAGGCCTGAGGAATACAAACCAGACCGGCCCCTCTTGGGCATATTTGTCTATTGTTGAGTGAATTAAATATAATCAAAACCTAAATGCAAAGTACTTGCCATCATTTGCCACTGTTGTTCTTGTTGAAAGCTATAAAATACACAGGTCATTATTTTCATAGCACAAACTCTGTAAAGGTTCACCCAACACATAAACTATGTTGGAATTTTTTTTTAACTTTAATAGACTAACAAATCTTTTTGGCAAGTGAGCTACAGTGACTCCAAGGTAGAGGAAAACAATAATGAGTGCGTATCCACATTTCCCATTTACTTACAGAAGTGTTCTTGAGAGAAAAATGCAATTTAAAAATCAATATATTACATGATAGAGTAGGGACTACAATCAACAGATAGAGAGAAAACAGTACAAATGCAAACACAACCAGCTAGAGCACGAAATGGATCTTAAAGACAGAATCCTGGCTTAGCCATCACATGGTTAGTTGATAATTTATAAATGGATTTATGAATGGTTCCTAACTGATTTATAAACTATTTACCAATCATTTATTAATGAAACTGTAATATGAAGTGTTACCAAAGAAAGAGCACAAAAGCCTATAACTGAACCATGACAAACAAAAGAGCAGTGGTCTATTGTTGTGGATATGTGGAACGATATAAGCTTAAAGAAATCTGAAGTAACTTTTGTAACAAAATCAAACAACAAAACACATTATGTTGGACAACAGGAAACAGACAAGTTAACTACTCCCTTAAAGAGCATGATCCCAAAGAATGATGAATGAGATCACCTGAATTCCCACAATCGTAATGTTTTTAACAGTTTTAAAAGACTACAAGCCTCTACTGCCGAAGACCGATTATAATAATTTTAGTGAATTAACTGTAACATCAGAAATAACACACTGTTACATTCTGAAATGTAGATTTTTATCCCCTGTATGCCACAGCCTGGAAATCCTTGTGCATTATGGTTAGATGTATGTGAACAAACAAACGGTTAAAATATGATTCACTTTCAGAGCTCGTCACAAATTTCTTCAAGATTCGAAGCACTTCATTTTCTGTCGGGTTGTATAGTCAATAAACGCCAAATGTTTAATTTGCGGCTTTTGTACATAGTGACGATGAACAATTTGAAACTTCTCATCTAGCATCTACACTCATGTGTTATCAGGAATAAGAGAGATCTTTCAATTCTACCCAAAGGGGATGGAACATTCCACGTTTTCATGGTGAACTCATGAGCACAAGCTTTCTTGGCTGCTGTGTGCTGTCACTCAGGCAGAGCCTCCCTCTGCCTGCTTTAACTAGTACAGTGCACAGACATCCTCTTTTGCCGTTTACCTGGGATTCCCGTCTAACTTGTAAACAAAAAGCCTTTCTCTGTCTTAATATTTTTCAGTAAAATAATGTATAGGATTAACTGATGAGGTGTTGGGTTAAACTAAATGCATCATGTGGATGGTCATCGTGCATCGTGTGTGCCTTGCCTTGGCCCTAAAAGCTTATGACAGGCTCTGGCTGATTGATAATTTTGTGCCATCTGCGCTCGCTTTGTGATTCGCTCCTGTGCCCGGCCACTTAGTCAGAGCCACTGGGCAGCACCTTTCCCAGGCTGGCTCCCGAGCCTTGGTTCCAGTTACATTATCTCCTTAAGCCCATTGCAGCCTCCGTTATAGCCGATCCCCTATGCACAGCTGCCCAGGGCTCTCCCCATGCTACCTAATTTCCTGGCAGAAATATAGGCCTCAGGGGATAGAGGGGCCTCTGTCCCAACCCCGATCCACAGTGGGGAAGCTTTCAGACAAATTCAAGGAGCACAAGAGGCAGGGCTGATAGCTTTCCCTCTCATCAACTCCACTATTACCACAATTAACTAACTCCCTCTGGTCTCGGTCAAGACCTAATCACTTGCCCTAATCAGCAGTGTATGGTCACTGAGATCTTATTACGCAGGGCTTACCTGGCAAGTAATACTAGCAGCCTGCTCTCTTTGGAGCTCTCTGGCCTTGCTATATCTCTCAGCCCAGCCCCTGACACTTCACAGGGGGAGCTGGAGGCAACAGCTAATTTCTTGGTAGTTGTGAGACAAAGTTCTCTTCCTCCTTCATGTTAACAGGCCGATGGAGCTGATGGTGTTCCATCCTCCTCCCTTCTCTTTGGAAGAGGAGAGCCATTTGCACATGCTTTTCCCTGTGCAGGCACTGCAGTGCTACATAGACTGTAATACAGGGGTCTGTCACACAGACCATGGTGCATGGACACTGGGGCAGACCCTGTACAAACAATGCCTGTCCCACTGGATTATAGTGCACCTGGTGGCACACTCTACTGATAATGTGGCTTCGTCCTGGACCCTTATTTAAGGTGCACCTTTGACTGACATCTGTGTTCTGTGTGGTGGGCTTCATCGGACACTTTCATTCAGTTCCACAGCCTGGATGTGATGGGTCCGGCCTGCTCCCTCTCTGAGAATCTGGTGTTGGCTTCAGGTGAGCCTCAGTAGACTGTGTGGCACATGTTCCTGGCCTATTATTGTGTTGGCAGTTGAGAAACGGGTTTTCCATTCTCCTACCTCTGTTATTACAACTGTAACTGTCTGCCAGCCTCTGTCTGCGGACCCTGGTGGGCTATTGGCCTTGGATGTCACTTTTGTGAACTGCTCCTCCTCAGGCCTGCACTTTTATTTTCAATAGGCAGTTGAGCATGAGCTTTAAGCGCTGCTAAAAGGGTAGTCTAACTGGTGATGTGGAGGTGCCTGTTGGTCCCTGCCCCCATTCAGAGAAACTCCTTTCCCAGTAGAGCTTGGCCCTGTGGCCCCTGCTCCTGGTTTGTTTTGATTGTCAGTGTGTGGATCCCTGTTGATTCCCTGCCCCCCTTTATATTATTGTTATGCTTTATATTTTCATCAGGAGTGAAATAATTAAGGCACTTATGTGTCTGTTACATTGTGCTACTGTCATACACATCAGCTGTTTAAAGCACAATATCAACCATATGTAATCCTTAAACTCTTTCATGGACTGAGCATATTGTAGTAGGAATGTATTTGTTTTCCTAATTGCTTTAATTCAGATTGTACAGAACAAATACATGGAAGCATAAAGGGTTTTAAGTTAGGAAATTACATATGAAAAAAAAACGATCCATTCAACTTTTAATTGCATTTAATTGCTCCTGTGATATTCAGCAGGAAATATAAATTGTATAATGTGCCTAACTTAATACATTTAATCAAACAAACAACAACAGTGTCATTATGAATTAACAAGTCCAGCCACACACATTTATCATGGTAAAAGATTGTTTAGAAATGCAGAAATATCTACTTTGTTTTTCACATTTGTAATGCCATACAGAGCACACATAGAAGCACGAGGCTTACAAAAGACAAATATGTACATACCAAGCACGTGAATGCTAAAAATGAGCATGGGAATTCAGTTGAGAAAAAAAAAGGTTAAATATACATCATGTACTTGTGATCTTTACAATGATTTCATTAATTGCAGACATTTAAAGCGAGTAGCCTTGCATAGAAAATCTTTAAGGGACTTGCCAAACCGATCATCTGGCGAACTGTCAATAACATTTCAATTAAACAATTCAGGAGTGATGTGCAAACTTGTCAGAAAACTCCCAACACAGACCTAACTGCAAGAGGATTTATTGTTTCTTTTTACCCCAAATATGCCCATCGCGTGAGATTGGTGTGTACAAATAATGTGCACAGGTAGCTTTCGTGGATGGAGAACATCCCATAAAACCTGTTTAGAAAGATAATATGGTGACAGTTGGATGTTATCTTAATGGAAAACAATGGACTGTTTGAGCAATTCTGACATTTCTGAAGCCACACACTGAACTGAAATTTGCTGCCCTGAAGCTAATCGTCTCTGTTGCAAATAATGGCTACTGTTAAGGCTTTTATTAATTTACAGGCACAGATTATAATTATTATTATTCCAAAGAGGCAGCGTGATACAGAAAGGTTTCAGATTATATCTATTGTAACTAATGCGATACAAATCGCAGTCAAAAGATATCAATATGCCGAGACTTAATCAAATATTCATAAATTATAGATGATTTGAACTTTATATTTAAAGCATTATTATCTTGTAGTTTTTAATTTATAAAAATAATGAGTTAATTCCTCAAAATGGATATTTTCTGAGGGCAAAAAGGTATTTCTGCATTGAAAGATGGTCACCTATGATGATTTATTGTGATGCCCTTCCATTACATGCTGTTATGAGGGGCTTGGGTAATTCACACCAAATGTAATCTTCTGTTGAGATAAAACAACTCAAGCCACAAAAGTGGTTTTCTGAGATTTAGTTTTGTACTTGTTTTCATTTTCACTGTCAGTTTTTCATCAAAACATGCCAAAATAATAACCAGTTAAATAAATTTTACACATTTATCTCATTTGGTGTCACTACTGCATAAAAGGAAGGAATGTAAAGAAAACTAAAATGTCAGTTAAATCCAAACAAACAGTACAACCTCCTAATGGAGAAATTATGTCCAAAGTGATGCATTGATATCATCAGTCCTAGGGATGACATAATGGATATAATTAATGAATATGTGAAGGACACCACCTTAACCTTTCACCACATACACATCTAAAGTCCTTTCCCAGCAAGCCAGTGCTTGTTGATGATCTAGTCGATTTTAATTTCTGTTAAAAGACCTCTCTTCTGCCAAGTATTTGAAAATCCACACCGACTTCAGGCAGTGAAAAATGCTCATAAATATAATTTGTTACCATTTGTGAATATGCAATAGTTCTCTGTGAGATCCTACAGTTTATGAAAGCCATATTTAATGGGGTTCTGCTTTTTGAAAGTCAAATGATGGTGCACTAACAATGCCAACAGATCGGGTTTGCATTTGGTACATGTCTGGGGGACAGCGGCATGTATGGAAATGGGAGATGATGGTCATAGTTAAGGTGACAGTTTAACCCTCAGATTGCCTTGCTAATAATCCCAATATTCCCATTGTTTCACAAGAAATTTGTCCAAATCCAAAGCCACTGATACGTCCTCTGAAGAAGTTCAAACTCACACCTCCTGCTCTGAACACTTACACCTGTCACAACTCAAGGATGACAGGTTGTCCCAGGAGGACAGCGGCCATTTATCACAATAAATAATTGTAATTACACTTCTTCACTTGATCAGCAGTCTGTGCTGTACCAGTACAGAACATTCAACCAGAGGCCCTGGACAGCTCTGACTTACTCACTGGTGTCACCATAGACCACATTCAGCTAATTATTTTCATTCAGACCTGCTGTTGAATTTTGAAACAATCCTGAGATCCTTACACTACATGCATCTGTGCATTGTGCGAGAGGTGGGCTGAGAAACAGAAGGTATATTCAAGATAAAGTATATTGCATAAAAATGCATAGTCATCAGATGCAAATAAAAATAGCATCTGTTACATATGGCCTGTATGATACTACTTTTAAGAGTGTAAGATTGGTGACATTTCCACTAAGGGTAGTACTTCTTCACTTACTAAAGAAAAGTGTTCCATCTAAGAAATAATTTGTTCGTGTCAATTTGTAATTTTAAACTTACAGGGATTCTTGAAAGGGCGCAACTGACTTCTTTTATCTTTGTTGAACCCTTAGCTGAGGGAAGTTAGAGATCAGGCTCGCACAGTTTATTTGCATTATGTTCAAACCAGTAGTTAGACACTGTGTGGTCTCTTGCTATTAGTTTGTTTACAGAAGTTAACACTGAACCTATTGCAGCGCCTCGGGCTGGCATTCCACCTCACTACTTCACACTACGGGTGATTCTCGCTGGCGAGAGAGCTGTATTCACCTCGGCTGCCTAGGGGCTTTATTAAAATTGTTTTAGTCTCTGCCAGGCCACAAGCTCAGCTGTAGCGGAGGCAATCACGCTAACATTGTGTTAGAACAGGTTTCCCTGCAACAGCAAGGCATATCAGGAGGTGCACATCAGTGTCAGACAGGCATATGAAGGTTAGCTTGAAGCAGATGGATAAAAGCAGGAAAAGTGTTATATATTTTATTTATCTTTGTCTTGTTCTGAATAAACTCAGCATTCTGATTGCTCTCTTTTTTCCTCACCCCCTCAATACTCACTTTCTTGATTCCCTGTTGTGGTGCTGTTTTATCTTGGAACCTTTCTCTTTTTTAATGCATTTTGTGTCCCATTCTCTCTCTCTCTCTCTGTCTCTCTCTCTCTCTCTCTCTCTCTCTGTACCTGACAAATCTCATTTTCTGACACAAGGCCTTCTTGGCTCCCTCTGTGAGAGACTTCAAAAGAACCCATTTTAACTTAATTATGTTCAGTTAAGTTGACAGTCTTTCATAAACATTGTTACTCACACAACTAAGACAAAGTATATATTTCATGGCTAATCTTCAAAAACTAAAAACAAATTGAACGAACTGGAGCAAAAGCTGAAAAAGGTATTTTAGAGGCTTCATGCCCTGCTACATCAACAAGTTGTGTGCGACTGGTATATAGATTGAGATGGAAGAAAACTACACATAAACTGTCCAGGAAACTTAATTAAGAAGAAGAACATCAGAACATAAGAAAGTTTACAAATGAGAGGTCATTCGACCCATTAGTGGTGTCCATTAATAACTAAGTGATCCAAGGATCCTATCCAGTCTATTTTTAAATGTTCCCAAATTGTCGCTTCAACTACATCGCTGGGGAGTTTGTTCAGATTGTGATGACTCTCTGTGTGAAGAAGTGTCTCCTGTTTTCTGTCTTGAATGCCTTGAAGCCCAATTTACATTTGTGTCCACAGGTCTGTGTGTTCCTGCTGATCTGGAAAAGCTCCTCTGGTTTGATGTGGTCAATGCCTTTCATGATTTTGAAGACTTGAATCAAGTCCCCACGTAGTCTCCTCTGTTCCTGGGTGAAAAGGTTCAGTTCCTCAGTCTCTCAGTAGGACATTCCCTTCAGACCTGGAATAAGTCTGGTTGCTCTCCTCTGAACTGCCTCTAGAGCAGCGATATCTTTCTTGAAGTGTGGAGCCCAGAACTGCACACAGTATCCAGATGAGCTCTAACTAGTGCATACCAATTGATTGTCCAGCCCAAGAATGTGTCAGAAAGCTTTGTTATGTATGGTTGCCAGTCAGTTGATGATCCCTGTGGACAGGATCTGCATCCTATTTTAAAGTGAACCCATGCCTAAATGTAAAGCTACAGGCAGCTCAGAGAAGCGCTGAATGAAGGACTGAGAACTGATTTTTAAATGAGAGGTCTTTCTAAGCCTCATTTTGTTTTGTTATCTCAGGCCCTTGTTCTGGTGGTTTTGTTTTTACCCTGTCTATTGGTTAAATACATTTTTTTAAAGGCCTAGGAAGACAACAAAATACATGATGGTAGTGTGTCAGTGTGTGTATGTATACAACAGAAGTGACATGCTTCTTGTTGTGGAGAGGCAGGGAGAGAGCCTGACCGAGTGAGAGAGCAAGAGAGAAGGAGAGAGTGAACGAACAAAATAACACCGAACAAACAAACTTTGTTGATAGACTTGTATACGGATTTGGATTAACAATTTGGACTGGCTGCTACCATATGGTTTATTAGCTATGTGTTTAGTTAGGGATCTGTTTTATGTGTAATTTAGGCTGTGGAGGAGCTAGGGTTTTGTTTTGGGTTTTTGCATGTCTTTTGCCCACTGTAAATACAGTGAGGGAAAAAAGTATTTGATGCCCTGCTGATTTTGTACGTTTGCCCACTGACAAAGAAATGATCAGTCTATAATTTTAATGGTAGGTGTATTTTAACAGTGAGAGACAGAATAACAGCAAAAAAATCCAGAAAAACGCATTTCAAAAAAGTTATAAATTGATTTGCATGTTAATGAGGGAAATAAGTATTTGATCCCCTGTCAATCAGCAAGATTTCTGGCTCCCAGGTGTCTTTTATACAGGTAACGAGCTGAGATTAGGAGCACTCTCTTAAAGGGAGTGCTCCTAATCTCAGCTCGTTACCTGTATAAAAGACACCTGTCCACAGAAGCAATCAATCAATCAGATTCCAAACTCTCCACCATGGCCAAGACCAAAGAGCTGTCCAAGGATGTCAGGGACAAGATTGTAGACCTACACAAGGCTGGAATGGGCTACAAGACCATCGCCAAGCAGCTTGGTGAGAAGGTGACAACAGTTGGTGCGATTATTTGCAAATGGAAGAAACACAAAATAACTGTCAGTCTCCCTCGGTCTGGGGCTCCATGCAAGATCTCACCTCGTGGAGTTTCAATGATCATGAGAACGGTGAGGAATCAGCCCAGAACTACACGGGAGGATCTTGTTAATGATCTCAAGGCAGCTGGGACCATAGTCACCAAGAAAACAATTGGTAACACACTACGCCGTGAAGGACTGAAATCCTGCAGCGCCCGTAAGGCCCCCCTGCTCAAGAAAGCACATGTACAGGCCCGTCTGAAGTTTGCCAATGAACATCTGAATGATTCAGAGGAGAACTGGGTGAAAGTGTTGTGGTCAGATGAGACCAAAATCAACTCAACTCGCCGTGTTTGGAGGAGGAGGAATGACCCCAAGAACACCATCCCCACCGTCAAACATGGAGGTGGAAACATTATGCTTTGGGGGTGTTTTTCTGCTAAGGGGACAGGACAACTGCACTGCATCAAAATGACGATGGACGGGGCCATGTACCGTCAAATCTTGGGTGAGAACCTCCTTCCCTCAGCCAGGGCATTGAAAATGGGTCGTGGATGGTATTCCAGCATGACAATGACCCAAAACACACAGCCAAGGCAACAAAGGAGTGGCTCAAGAAGAAGCACATTAAGGTCCTGGAGTGGCCTAGCCAGTCTCCAGACCTTAATCCCATAGAAAATCTGTGGAGGGAGCTGAAGGTTCGAGTTGCCAAACGTCAGCCTCGAAACCTTAATGACTTGGTGAGGATCTACAAAGAGGAGTGGGACAAAATCCCTCCTGAGATTTGTGCAAACCTGGTGGCCAACTACAAGAAACATCTGACCTCTGTGATTGCCAACAAGGGTTTTGCCACCAAGTACTAAGTCGAAGGGGTCAAATACTTATTTCCCTCATTAACATGCAAATCAATTTATAACGTTTTTGAAAAGCGTTTTTCTGGATTTTTTTGTTGTTATTCTGTCTCTCACTGTTAAAATACACCTACCATTAAAATTATAGACTGATCATTTCTTTGTCAGTGGGCAAACGTACAAAATAAGCAGGGGATCAAATACTTTTTTCCCTCACTGTATAATACATAATTTTGCACCATAGACCTACCTACTGTTTCCAACCCTACACGGTGTCACAATGTATATACACAGAAACACACAAACAATATTATATTCAAATAAGTGCAGGCATTTTTCTTAAACTTAAAAAGAAAATCTATATTTTATCCGACTGCATATTAGAGATAAATTGTGTTTAAACAATTCAATATTGAAAACTACCAAACTTGTTTTTCCCTTGCTATCCTACAAATGAAGTTTGCTTGTAACCGACAATAATTTTTTTTCTTCACTTAGAAGATCTTAAAAGACTGGTGTGCTTTCAATGGATATACGTGGATATGTTGCATGATGGGTATCTCTTATTGCATAACAAATGTCATTTTAAACTGCTTGGCTGAGATTACATAATTTATACAATAGAAGGCATCCTTCACATGACATATCATATCAACTTATAAATGATCGGAGATTAAAAATAAGATTACATTTCATATCAGTTAAATATGCTAAATCAATTGTTTACACAACAACTGCACATAATCAGCATCAGCAGATATGCATTTATTTTTAGTCTTTGGACTTTAGTATAAACCCGGATGGCAATGATTCAAGAGGATAGTGACTCATTTCTGCCTTTGACGTGATCAGTAAAAGTCTTTGAACCTGATGACTACAGTGATTAACATTTGCACTAAACTGGGATTTTTCCACTGTACTGGGGAATTGTGTGGTTGTAAAATGCAACACAATGCAAATTTAGTTTCAGAATCTTTGTTAGATGTATACAAATGTAAATTCAAACCACTCTAATCATTCCCACACTCATAGATTTCTGTGCTAGATTCAAACACGATTAATAAGTTTTGATTTTAAACGTATGTCTAAAAAATCTAAATCAAATGGAAGACATTACATATGAAATACGAGAGGAGAAATTAAAACAGTACCAAAAAGGTTTATATTTATAAATTGTGCATGACTGCCTTTAACAAGGTCATTTCTGAGAGAATGGCAGGCTTTACAATTGGCATGTAGACTAGCCCATTGAATTGTGAAGAAAAATAAATACATGTGATGTTTTTGATTAACTAATGGGACATCATGAAAATCATTCAGATTTGTGATATGGTTATTCTGAAACAATGTACATAACTGAAGAATCATTCAGAAATAACTACATTTCTGTCATTAAAGAATAAAATAAAGAATAAAATGTATGTAATGTATGTATGTATCTAATCATTTAGATTAATAATCGGAAGGATAAAATGCAATAAATACCTGCAAAATAAATACAAATTAAATTTAGTTTGATGGGACAATGAGAGTTACCATCCTATCCCTGTTGGTTTGTAACTCTACTGGCTTTCCATTGCAAAAATTATACGGCTTTACTTGCCCTTCTCATGACTTTGACAGCTGGCATATATCTCCCATATTCCTCAAAATAAAGCAAAAGACAGTGTGTCTTTAAGTGTATGCTGAATCACTGTCTCACACCTAAAATGGATTAAAAATGCCATGTAAAGAGGAGAAGGAATTGTAACAGGATCTTAAGATGACTTCAGCAGTCTGGGGCCCTATAACCTGCCGTAATCTCACTTTATTCCCCAACACAAAGATAAAAACACACACACACAAACTCCCTTTGCTAATGCTGGATTCTTCATGGTAGTACATGAAGCTCTGCTCATGATATTAAGAGCCGTTCTTTTCTAAATTACTAGGCCACGCGTATATTTAAATATCCCATCCTGTTCATTACCATGAATTGAGTAATTTGCATTAGTCAGTCTTTCTCTTTCACAATCCGAGTGGCATAGCAACACATTTCCTAGAACCTACTGCCAGAACATCATGAGGAAACCAGACATTCGTTTTCCATGTAAAAACTTCCAACGTTTTTCAGAATAATTTGTCCTTGAATCATATTTGTTACCTGTGTAACTCTGTTTCAAATTATCTCTGCACTGTATTGAGGTCAACTGAACTTGCACCTTAAACCCACCAACTGAGCAATGTGGTCTTTCTTGTCTTAATTGGGATGTTTTGTCTCTGTGCTCGACTCTGTCACACAATGTCACACAGTGAAAGTGATTATATAAGGAATGTAAAAGGGCATCTTAATTACCAATATGTTATGCTAGGGGTTTAAAAAGAAGCGTAGTTAGGAACAGACTTTTAGAAAGTACCCTATAATCAACATACCATACCATGTTTGTACATGCCACCTGAAGAAGGGCAACTCACCGTGGGAACTGACAGGGGAAAAGAAAATATGACAATGGGTCTGAGGGAAAACAGATTAAAAATGGCAACGATACGACAAATTTAGCTCCTCTAGAAAGCTGTTGCTATTTTGTTCCTGGATCAGTCCAGTGTTTTTAAAATTCAGGTACAGTTTCTAAGTACTTATCATTCCAGGTGGGTTAGCTCATGTTGACCTAAGGAAAATTCATTATGAAATGAAGCACACCCCTTTTTGGTAATGAACCCTCTTATCTAGTTTAAATAAGCTTTAGAGTGATGGCTAAGCATGTTCACACCTTACTAACAGAAGAAAATGGCGATAAACAGGGGCTTTTTGAAGTTATCTCCCACTGTTCCCACACAGGTGTGCGTTACGATAAAGTGAAGGTATAAACTATTAGGCTGATAACTCAGAAAACGAGAAATGTGTCTGATATGAGTAGTTTTGTGTTTACCTACCCATATCTGCTTTTTTTCGTTTCTTTTTTTTAACCATTTCTCAATTGTCACACCCTTTTTGACATTATCAGCTCAACACGAAATGGCATGAGGCAGGAGGCATGTCTCAAAAATGAGGAACCAGGCCTGCTGTTTTCTTATGCCTTGCCGCTGCTTAATATACAGAAGCTAATTCTACTGATAATAAAATAAATCAATGTGAAAATGACCGGTACTGGTCATGGTAGTGCTGGTGAGGATAGCGCTGGTGAAAACCCTTATATGAAGCCAACATTGCCATTCATATTAAAATAAATACATATTCAGAAACAAAGCCTTAACTGTATTATATAAGGATTGTAAAATGATGTGCCAAATTTGCAACTCAGTTAAAAATATACAGAGTTCATGAAAGTCTGATAATATTACCAGAACACTTCAAACAACATTTATTAAACATTTGGTCTATCACTGCTTACCTTATAACACTGTGCCACACACCCTGCCTTTGTTAAACTTCACACTGACATAATCATTAAAAACGTGGGTCACGCTTTATAATAAGGAGGTGGGATTCCTCAGGAATTCATATTTGAATACCACAAGATAAACACATGAATATGTCATGCACTTCATCTGAGTTCTGATGTTGAGCACATGATCCCTAACCCTAACCCTGTTATACATGTGATTAACATCAGAACTCAGATGAAGTGCATGACATATTCATGTGTTTATCTTGTGGTATTCAAATATGAATTCCTGAGGAATCACACCTCATTATAAAGTGTGACCAAAATGGGTTTAGGGTCTTTCTCTTTGTGAATTGAATCCATAACTCACTTTGACCATATGTTTCCCTTAATCTCCTGTCATGTTTATCATCCATTGACCAACCTCCACATTTTTCTACTTCTCTGTACCAGTTTATGGTAAATTTAGTATTGATGTATCAGGACTGCTGAAACACATTTGAAAACAATTTTATACAATACTACAACTACAATCATACTCATCATAATTTTGTCTGAAAGGAAAATCCAGTATCTTATCCGAAGCAGGGTAAGGGTTGCACAGCACTGTATTTTAGATTTCAGCGCACAACAGCTTGTACAGTCACAACATACTCTCCTGAAAGGACAGTCAATGTGGGAGTCATATGGCAAGTCAAATTGTCATTTAGAGATATCTCAAAACACAATTTAAGATATCTTAAACTGAATTGCAGATATCTCAAACTAACTCCATTTCAAGATATCTCAAATGTAATTTGAGATATCTCAAATTCAATTTAAGATATCTTAAATTCAATTTGAGATATCTCAAATTCAATTTGAGATATCTCACATTGACTTCCTATGCTGTTTGAGATACAGTACTGTGCAAAGGTTTTAGGCAGGTGTGAAAAAATGCTGTAAAGTAAGAATGCTTTCAAAAATAGACATGTTGATAGACTATATTTACCAATTAACTAAATGCAAAGTGAGTGAACAGAAGAAAAATCGACATCAAATCCATATTTGGTGTGACCACCCTTTGCCTTCAAAACAGCATCAATTCTTCTAGGTACACTTGCACATAGTCAGGGATTTTGTAGGCATATAGTCAGGTGTCTGATTAAACAATTATTCCAAACAGGTGCTAATGATCATCAATTCAATATGTAGGTTGAAACACAATCATTAACTGAAACAGAAGCAGCTGTGTAGGAGGAATAAAACTGGGTGAGGAACAGCCAAACTCAGCTAACAAGGTGAGGTTGCTGAAGAAAGTTTACTGTCAAAAGTCATACACCATGACAAGACTGAGCACAGCAACAAGACACAAGGTAGTTCTACTGCATCAGCAAGGTCTCTCCCAGGCAGACATTTCAAGGCAGACAGGGGTTTCCAGATGTGCTGTCCAAGCTCTTTTGAAGAAGCACAAAGAAACGGGCAATGTTGAGGACCGTAGACGCAGTGGTCGGCCAAGGAAACTTACTGCAGCAGATGAAAGACACATCATGCTTACTTCCCTTCACAATTGGAAGATGTCCAGCAGTGCCATCAGCTCAGAATTGGAAGAAAACAGTGGGACCCTGGTACACCCATCTACTGTCTGGAGAAGAAGTGGCCTTCATGGAAGACTTGCGGCCAAAAAGCCATACCTCCGACATGGAAACAAGGCCAAGCGACTTAACTATGCATGAAAACACAGGAACTGGGGTGCAGAAAAATGGCAGCAGGTGCTCTGGACTGATGAGTCAAAATGTGAAATATTTGGCTGTAGCAGAAGGCAGTTTGTTTGCTGAAGGGATGGAGAGCGGTACACGAATGAGTGTCTGCAGGCAACAGTGAAGCATGGTGGAGGTTCCTTACAAGTTTGGAGTTGGGATTTGGTCAGAATGAATGGTCTCCTCAACGCTGAGAAGTACAGGCAGATACTTATCCATCATGCAATACCATCAGGGAGGCATCTGATTGGCCCCAAATGTATTCTGCAGCATGACAATGACCCCCAACATACAGCGACAGTCATTGAGAACTATCTTCAGCGTAAAGAAGAACAAGGAGTCCTGAAAGTGATGGTATGGCCCCCACAGAGCCCTGATCTCAACATCATCGAGTCTGTCTGGGATTACATGAAGAGAGAGAAGCAGCTGAGGCTGCCTAAATCCACAGAAGAACTGTGGTTAGTTTTCCAAGATGTTTGAGCCAACCTACCTGCCGAGCTCCTTCAAAAACTGTGTGCAAGTGTACCTAGAAGAATTGATGCTGTTTTGAAAGCAAAGGGTGGTCACACCAAATATGGATTTGATTTAGATTTTTCTTCTGTTCACTCACTTTGCATTTAGTTAATTGATAAATATTATCTATTAACGTGTATTTTTTAAAGCATTCTTACTTTACAGTACTTTTCACACCTGCCTAAAACCTTTGCACAGTACTGTATCTCAGATTCAATTCAAGATATCTCAAATAAAACAGGAAGTCATTTTAGGATATATCAAAATGACTTCCTGTGAAAATGCTGTATGTTTTTTATGGACTTCCTGTATATTTTAAGATATCTGAACTAGAACAGGAAGTCAATTTGAGATATATTGAAATTTATTTTGAGATATCTCTAAATGACAATTTGGCTTGCCATAGAGGCACAGTTAAAGAAACCAAGTGAGGGTACAGCTGGCAGTTCATAGCTTTCCCATTGTTATCCCATGCTTATCCTAGACATTTACTCTGCAGTGTATGATTTCCCGGTTTATAGCATGCTTTATCTTGCCTGTGTATGCTTTACAAGGATTTCACTGTGATTTACTATACTCCATTATCTATCTGCCAGAGGAGACTGCAGCAAACTTTTAGCATGGTTATGAAAACATAAAGCTGGTAAACTGAAACTGGTAATGTCAAAAACATGTCTACATAGTACCTGTCCTTGCTGACAGATCAGCAGTGTGACACCTGTATGAACTCTAGCTCAAGCCTCTCGGAGCTTAGACCTTGTGAAACTGGTCACATCGTAGCAAGATGTCTTCATGAAGAAAGAGAATATCCTCACCGTTTATGCCTGACATTAATAATATGGCTCACACTTAGATTACAAAAGTCATACCTGCACATGTGTATGTATTTCCCCCACATATGTATTGGCATCTGTCAGAGCACAGAAGGAACCTCTGAGTTGAAGTACAAACTGAAAGCAACATCGGACAACCAATCCCAAGAGCTTCTCCTTTCACTTTTTGTTTTTATTGTTCAAAGAGATTCACTCACAATGAAATTGTCCTGTTCTACAGTCTGCAGAACAAAACACTTTTTACTTTATTGAGACTCTTGCTTTCATGCTGCAATGACACTGCTTTGGAGATTTAGTTTCACTTTTACATAAGCTGCATTTTCATAACTCTATCATTTGTCTTCTACAGGAAAACACAGATTCTGTCAAAGAATCAAAGAATCTGACTGGGATGTGTACAAAAAGCAATATTACAGTAGCGCTCTGTTTTATATCACAAAACTTTATTGATTGCATGGGACCTATTATGTAACTGGAATAATTCAGTGAACCAGTCAGTCTACATGGTTTGCCCTTGGGCTAAGATATGCAATTAAAAAGTGTTTAATTGAGCTGCAAACATAAGAAGCAATATCCAATGTCCAAGGCCAATGTCCCAACCCAGACACATGGCAAAGATTACAGGCAGCTATGTACAATGGACACAAATGACAATAAATAATTTATCAAGTCCAACAGGAGTCTCCTTTGTACATTTCCAGCATTACCTGTCAGTCAGGTCCAATTAGGTAAGTTCATCAAAAGTTCAACAGCAGCAATTCAGAAAGTGCAAAAAAGTGAAACAATCTCTTCACTGCCGATGGGTGCTTCAGTTCTGCAGCAGGTGCACAGGTGCATCATGCCAGTTTCTCCCGGTGTATTTGCAAAGAAGCGCAAACCCAACACAACTACCGCTTGGCTGCTAAAATACAGGCAAGAAGAATAACATATGCCATTGCATTACAGCAATCTCAGAACAAATCCAGCTAACAGAGAATAACTGTCCATGTTTTGGGATTTGCGTAGCACTACAGTATAAGAAGTTAACATGCAGCATGCCTATTAGTACATGGAAATAGGTGTGTGGGCTTTACATGTCAATCTACCATTTAAGGCTACAGACATGAGTTTAATCCCTTTACTGAATACAGTTAATGAACAATGGTATTTCATTTACTCCATTTTAAGATAAATCGTATATCATTTCATTCTAAATCTTGATGTTATATAACATCCATTCGTTCCCTTCAGCTTTTTAAAATATTAGTATTCATTATTTTGCTGACATTAAGGCAATGATTAAACATTTTCACAAACCCATTTGCTTTACCTATTACATGTCAGTAAAGCTGTGAGTAATTGCATTATAAAGTTGGACAAAGCCAGTACAAAGTATATATACACAAATAAAGCCATCAAAAGTTCTAGAACTACATTAAGAAGTAGATAACAATTAAGAAAAGATTAGTCTTGTAGCATAGGAGCATTAGTCATTAGTTAGCATTAGTTATTGTGTCAAGATCTAGGTGTAATATAATATACTATAAGAATACATTTTGCTTAGAAAATACACAGCGGTAGTTGAAAGACACATTTCATTTGATTTATATTTCACTGGGTATGTAGTCACTATGCAGTGGAAATATTACACACACCCTTGTTTTAACTCATTCAGTTGGAATATGTAGAGTTTTCTCTTGGCTGAATCAGTTAAAAAAATAATAATAATCTGAAATAATTTGTGACTAATTGGTATTGTTTAATGAACAGTTTTTATTAAAATAAAATAATCACTGAATACATTTGTTTCACATGAATGTTGATACTTTGACTACAACTGTATATATTTACACCTAAATGTATGTTTGCTCCGAATTGAACTAGCTAACTAAAAGTTAATATTTCCCTTATTGAGCATAAGCTTTACAGTCTCACATCTGTTTTTCGCAATGCAATGAACTTGAAAAAGTCTCTGACTGGACACGGCACTCACAAGAAAATTCTGGTTTACTTTGATTGCTTTTAATATATGCTTATTCTATTGTCACTGAGTTTTTATTTTCAGTAGAAATATACTTTTTTAAATGAACAATTATATAAAGTAAAATAAGCAGGAGTGGGCTGTCACGTAAATCTTTGAAGGTGCCACATTTAACAGTTCATGTTTGAAAATAACTGTCCAGGTTATTGCATTCTTCTTGCATTGACAAATGTGTTGAAACAGATTGCAGAGTTATTTTGTCAACTTAATAACTTTATTATTGAATTTCATTTAAAGTTAAAGTAAAAAAAAAAAAAACTTGCTTGCCCCAAGGTCTCTGATCACAGATACACCCCCTGTATTTACTTATTTAAAATGCTATTACAGGCAATAAAAATGTCACCATGTTTAGCATTGATTTGGTGCTTAGTCATGATAATATTGTACGTGTAAGAGTTGAAACAGGTACACCCAGATAAATTAGATGAATATAGAGAAACAACCAATAACAATTACTGATGGATAAGCCTCCTGCCAAGGAGCTAAAGCTATTGTTGGCATGAATGCACTTTTACAAACTAATTACTGTACTCCACACTATTCTGATATAAAGGTCTTTGGAATGTTATCTAAAGTTGGAGATATGGTAGCTCAGTTACAAATGTATATGTTTACATAAATATTTCTTATCAGACACAGTTACACAGAATGCAATTTATGTGTAAGTTGAAGTCAACTGTTTATGCAATTCCCATACATGTTAAGTGTGCTTTCTGGAGTGGGGACTTTTGTTGCAGTACAGTTCATTCCAGTAACAGAGACAGCTCAAACGGTGCAGAAAACTAAGTGAGAGTTTAATGTGCAATTCAGCATTTTGAATTTTAAGTATTCCTTATGTTATTGTTTTAGTAAGGGTAAAGCTTAATCTACTGACAACCAGCCAAAGGAGACATACTGAAAGATCTCTCCTTTTTATATTGCCTGTCTTATGTCCTTCTTACATGAAACCCTGGAACTCCCACTCCACAGAAATCAGCATCTTAGCCGTCAAACATTCACACACCCCCTCTCTTAATTAAATAATTATTTCTGTGGAATATATGTATTAAGATATAAATCCTTTATAACATCAGACATAATTATTATTATTATGGTGATGCTAATGACGTTGATGATAATGTTTATTATTACTAGTAGTAAAATGTAAAAATGGTTCTATTTTTATCCGTTTTGTATTACCCAATGGTTTAAGTATAGTTTTCCTTTCTTTTTATGGCCACTTTAAAATTGGCTGTCGCACAAAGAATTGTCACAAACGACATCCTGAGTTTTGTGATGCACTAAACAGACTCAATTTTCATCTGTTTCCTTTCATCTGTTTCTTGTGCCTTTCCGTTCTGTGTTCGGCCAGGAAATCGCTGTCATCTGCAGTAGATATTAACGCACTTGCAACCCAAAAGCCAGGAGACTTATGTTTCATGTCGTTACAATGCTGTTTGGCGTCAGCACTTACAATTGAAGGAGAGACCTCGTAAATGTGTTCGGGGTACAATCTTGCCCTCTTGCTCTTGCAGTTACCCGCCTCCCACAGCTCCTCCTCAGGTAACTATATCCCAAGGGTCTTTCAAATGAAACAGTGATTGATAAGTTAATAGGCCTTTGAATATCAGACACCACCTTGTGTAAACCACAAAACAGGTGCAAAGTCAATGTTACAGTAATTCCAAGCTGCAGTGGAGCTCATTAACTCCACAGCATGGCGTGACAGGGAAAAAAGCAGCTGTCTAAAGGTGTGGAAAGTGCTCTTGCCTGCCTGGTGTTCTCAGCTGTGTAAACAGTCAACAAACTGCACAGCCGAATCCCCCCTCTGGTAACACAGAACAGGGCGAGTCAGCACGACAGGAGCTGAAAGGCAGTTTGATTGATATGGCTCAATTTTCCTATCAGCCTTAAGCCACCGGGGGGAAGCGCTCACTTTATTGTGCACGAAGGAGTCAATCACACCAGCTAAGGCTGTGGTACGTGTGCCTTGTTTGGGCATGAAGTTGCGTGAATAAACAAATTAAAAAGAAGAGGGATGTTCTTTCTTTCATTCTATTCCCTTCAACCTATATTTTTTGGATTGGGGTGGGCGGTTCCTCTTCCGACCACAGCTACAGAACATGAGCCAATCTGGAATCATTGTAACAGTGCAGCAAGGAGCAAATGCAAATCTTTTTTGAACTATTAACATGATAGTTGCTTGAGGTTCTGCCATAAATGACACAAACATACCCAAAAAGATCTGGGGAATAACGGGCAGATACAGACGGGTTACAAATTAAAGAACAAAACAACATAAAGTGTCTCAGTAAGGTGTTGGGCACCACGAGCCGCCAGAACAGCTTCAATGCTCTTGGCACAGATTCTACGAGTCTCTGGACTCTACTGGAGGGATGAACACCATTCTTCCAAGAGATATTCCCTCATTTGGGGTTTTGATGATGGTGGTGGAGAGCGCTGTCTAACACGTCAGTACAAAATCTCCCATAGGTGTTCAATTGGGTTGAGATCTGGTGACTGCGAAGGCCATAGCATATGATTCACATCATTTTTATACTCATCAAACCATTCAGTGAGCCCTCGTGCCCTGTGGATGGGGCATTGTCATCCTGGAAGAGACCACTCCCATCAGGAGAGAAATGTGTCCCCATAGGATAAAGGTGATCACTCAGAATAACTTTGTAATGATTTGCATGTTTCCCTCTAAGGGGACAAATGGACCCAAACCTGCCAGGAAAATGCCCCCACAGCATAACACAGCCTCCGGACCCCCTCACTGTAGGGGTCCAGCAGTCAGGCCTGCACCGTTCTCTTGGTGTCCCACACATGCACTCGCTCACTTGTGGAGAACATGAGCCAGTTGAGCGTCTTGTGACTGAAGCTCCTGCCATTCGCGCCCCAATAATGACCCCTCTTTAAAAGTCACTTAGATCCTTTGCTCTTGTCGTCTTGATCCAAAATCAAGGTCAACTGGGCCTGCTCAGCATTTTTATACATGCCACAGAGCATGATAGGATGTTAATTGCTTAATTGTATCATGCAGTACACCTGTTTAGAGGCATCTGGATTCATTATGTTCCTCCACTCATTTATTCAGGTTTTTCCTTTAATTTGTCACCCGTCTGTATGTCCAGGTCATTATGTGGAAGGTGAGAGTGAATTGTTAGGTGGGCAGCAGCAGCAGTGCATAATCGCAGCAGCATGTCAAATTCGTTGATTTGCAGGTCAGAAACTGCAGCTTTTTTATTACTGATGGTACTAATATGGGATGACAGAATTTAATTTAGTACGTTAAATGTACTTTCAAATCTCTGTGGTACTTGGACAGTTGCTCAGTTTATGTTAGAAATATCTTAAAATCTTAGATTCCTTGGATCTATTTTCTTTCTAAATGATGATGAATTTATGCATTGCACAATACACCTGGCCTTGCTTATACTGTCTACCGTCTAATAACATAATGGTAATACTTTTCTCCCTATTGGTAATTGGTGTTATTTGGATGGCACACACTGATCTGAGGGGGATTTTGTGGTGGTGAAAGAGCAATTTAAATTACAACCTAAATTGGATCCTGACGTGACACACTTTTCTTTACTTAGTTATATTACATTATAATTATTTTAAATCCCAGTCTGGTGTGGAATCTTAATAGGTCATCATCATCCTCCTGCGAGTCACAGAGAAGCGTGTTATCAGCTTGCGGCGGTTCTTGCTATTTCTTCCCACAGGGTTATTTGTGCTTTTAGTGATTCATATTCTCGTCTCTTGGTTTATTATCGGTAGTAAGGAATTCACTGGGCAGTTGGACTTTCAGAATTAGTCTCTGGCTCCCATTCAAATAGCAGGTTGTACCACTAAGCAGTTTTCCTATTGCTCTCTTTCTTGATATATGTTGAGAAACATTCAATGTTCAGTCACTGTATTCTTCAATATTTACTTTTTTGTGCTGATCTGAAGCTATGATGTTCCTCTGCTATGATGCTATGATGTTGAGTATGTTCCCCCACTGCTCCATGTTGTTTTCAAGTGCGACAGCCACCTACTGGCAGAACGGCATTCATGATGTTGGGTGGAAATGTTGAGTGGTAGAAAAAAGGAAAGCTCAGGTCAAGTTGTGAACATGATTTATTATTTTTTGCAAAGGAGTTCAGGCTTAGAATTTAGTCATTCACTCACACAAACTGAGTCAAACTCTGTATGTGCAAATTAATAAACTATGTGACTGATTTGATCCAATGTTTACTGGAGATCCTTACAAATTAAATGTATGGAAGAAGGCTAAAATGAGATTGACCCCAGATTCTTTTTAAGTTAACATACTCTTCCTGGCAGCTTTTTTCCCATCTCATCCCCAAGGGTAACAGAAAAGCCATCTCTAGAAATACTTCTGCCACCTGACTTTTGAAGATTGTCCTTTACACTCAGTCCCATGCTGTTGGTAAAAGTGCAAAACAGTGTGAACAGCACTAAATCTTCAGATACTTTAGTAGAACTGTACTGTATTATTGCACTTTGTATTGTGCTTATATTTTGTAGGTTGCCTTGGACAAGGGCATCTCCTATGATAATAATAATAATAATAATAATAATAATAATAATAATAATAATAATAATAATAATAATAATAATAATAGAGAAGAGAGTTAGATTTAAATGACATTGGTGGATGTTAACTCTTAGACCAGAGGTCAAACTTACATTACTTCTGTAACATGTCTTGTGATTAAATTAAACTTAAGGGGACAACTGACCTATGCACCGTTATAAAACCTTGGTGTTAAGCTTGGCACTGACCGACCCCTGAAACTGGGAAATATATTGCTTCTTTGACGACTGTAGCATTGCCACAACCTTTGATCGACAGAAATGCAAAGAGTACAGAGACTAATATCTTGTAATCTAAACTTTATCCTAAACACAATAAAAGCAGGTGCATTAGACACACTAGTTAAGTTAAGAATGTGTATATTATTACACTGCCTCAGTAGCAATCAATCTGTGCAGGCTTATTTTATATGTGTTTAAAAAGTATGTACATAAGTTGCTTTTAAGGTGTAACAGATGTTTCATCAGTTCTCACCATGTTATGTCTCAGCTCTTACCTTGGCATAAGAAATACATGTAGTAATGCCAGATCAGTTCAAAGAGATGAAAGAGCTGTATTCAGTCATGTACACCTGTGTCCACTTTGTGAGAGATCAAATGAAAGTAAACTTTGAACATGACCTGTTTTTGTAATTCCACAATGTCTATTTACTAAACTATTATAACTACAATATATACGCATGTGCTATATAGAGGGAGTGTGTAGCAGTCTGAATGTGCTTTATGTAAAGGCAAAGTACAACAATCAGTTACTGCTAGTATGGTGCATGGAGCGCATATGACAGCTTTTAAATTTAGGGCTGCCTGTAGTAATAATTATTATTCATCATTACCATCATTATCATTAGTGTTTCAAAGTCCAAACTCTCACACAGAACAGCTGGGACAATGCAAAGTGCATTGACACAAATTAATGTAGGCTATAGATCAGTGAGGAACCATCTTGTCTAGGTGCAGCCCACAGAGCTTTCTGATCCACCCTGCATTGCCCCACCTGTTCAGTGTGATAGTGTGATATTGTGCTTTGGAATTGAGGCCTTGGTCTGTGTGAAAGGTACCATGACTGCCAGTACATACCGAGACGTTTTGGAATAGCTCTGGCTCAAAATATCATGGCATCACTTGGAATCCATTCATGGCTCAATTCCAACAAGGACATGAAGGAAGCAAAACAATGCCAAAGCAAAGCAGATCATCTTCCTTGGTTCACAAGAGGTGGTGACATTCTTCTCAACACAAGCTTCAGTATTTCTTAACCAAACAAACTGCTTGTGGGTATGCTCTAAATGTCAGTTTCATCTGCCCAGAAAACATGGACCCAATCAACGTTGGGAGCCGTTCAGTCAATTCCTCACTAAACAGCACATTTTCAGGGGTATTGTACTTGACTTGTGTCACAAGTACTGAAAACAATGTTATAGACTAAATAGAAGCCATGTGAATAAAACAGCTACGTCTTTGATGTTCATGCTTCGAGTGTGTTCACTGGAGAATTGGCATCACTCAATACAGTTAAAAAAACAGACATTTGGAAGCATTTTACTGAATAGCATTGTCAGTATTTAGCAATGAAAAAAGGGAATCGTTTTAATCTAAAAATGAACAGAAGCTAACACTCAGTACAAAATGTTGCACTGCCTGGCTGTCTTATCTCCAGTAACTGTAATTGCTTCAACTCACAGACCACATTTAACACTTGCACAAATACTGATCTATTTACATGCTACTCTTTATTTGCTTCTCTGCCCCATACTCTATTTTCTCTCTTTTGGTCTGCAAGTTTTTCTGGTTTTAATTTAAAGTCCCAGATATCCCTGTGGGCTCAAAGCCACCCAGCAAGTCATAGTGGTAACTTTTGTAAGGCAAACCAAGTAAATCCTGACTAACTTTGATTCCACTCAAACACTGCCACACATGGCCAGTGCCTGGGGAATCCTGAGGCCTTATTCTTAAATAAAAATAAAAATTCTTGATAAAAAATTATAGCTCTCCTTAAGCTTTTTCACTGCAGCCCTGTTTTGTAGTATTTTTTAAAATTACAATATAGTCCTATATACCGGCTGTATATGAAAAGTGTACTATAGTATTATTCAATACAAATATGATTTTTTGATACTTAGATAAATAGAAGTTAAAACATTTGAAAGAATTAAGAATTATGACAGCTAACATTGACGTATGAAGATTTTTAAGGAAGAGATCAAAACATTTGTGGTTTAATTAAGACTGCTTTGGAATACACACATTTTAATATTTGCCTGTTTCTGGATCATTTTTATAACATGGCTGTCTTTTGTAAATACGCTGGTACCGACCAAGGTAAATTACTTGCAGACAAATACTTTGACATCTAACACGACAATGCTTGACAATATTTATGAAGCTATTTTTAAAACAGTGTTCTCCGTCTTATGTAAATGGTAGTTAATGTTTTTTTTCCCCTTGTTCTCAAAAAGAAAGGTTCACAATAGCCTCAGCTGTGAACCTGCCGTGAGTTAGCACAAATCATGAAGCCAGTACAACTTTGACAGGCACTTTGCCACACAGACTTAAAACTGACAGCAAAGTTGGCAATATTTCATCAACTGTCATTAATTGTTAAGGTGTGCCTGTAGTATGGCTAAAAAAAGAACAGCATAAACTTCTCTGCATACTACACCCAATTCTGACACACCAGTAACAGGCTCACTGCCCTTAAAGCCACAGTGTACATATTAATGCAGTGCATAGCACATTACGAAGGGATTACTCTAATAAAATATTCAACTGTAGACTGAATATTTTATTTGACACCTCAGTTAAGAAATACAGTTATACCACGATTATGCAGGTACGTGAGATTTTTAATCATGGCGTGCTTGTTCTATTATTGTCCAAGACGGAATGTGGGGGATCAGAATATTTTAAACTCTCAAGATGTTCATTGTGATCCTTGAAAGCATAAGAAATGGAATAGGGGGAATAGAAATCCGACAATGACAATCTAATAGGTTATGCTCCACATGCAGAGCTCTGATTCCTTAATCTGCCTGCATGTGTTGTAGCAAGTATTTTGTTAATTAAAGACTGGATTAGCATGTCATTATTTACATAGAATAGGTGTCATATATGTTGTATAGATTGGGTGGGATTACAGTTGCTGGATAAACAGCAGTCAGGTGCCATTATAATACAGCCACATAGGGTTATGTGTAAACACACATCTCATATGCAAAACATGCTCACAGCTACTTACTTAAACACACCACATATCTCTCTAAACTGTACTTGTACTTCATATGCATGCAATTCATTCACTGTGAACCCTATATACATATACTATATTCATATGCTGTATTATATATTTAAAAATGATAAGTATTCAATCCAAATGTATACATTTTAAAGATGTGAAGACCAACCTAAATAAGTATGCTATCTCAGCCGAGATACAGGAGAAAGATAGTTACTGTAGCAATAGTAGTACTGCAGTTTGACACTTTCAGCAATCAAAGAATAAAAACGCAAACCAAATGTAGGAAAGAACAATCTACTATATCAAATGTCCCATGTGAAGAAAAACATTTGTTAAACAAACTAGAATGTACAGACACAAGGTAACAGACATACACAACTAATGGAGATACAGTAAGTGAACATCATCATATTAATCATCCTGTTGAGTGAATATGTAACATATAATCTTAGAAACTTGTTAGATATAATTTAAAATTTCATATGACTCCATAACTCATGCCAAAGAGTAGTACTTATTGTACAGGATTGTAGTCAATATGCCTACATGTTTATATCTTTAATCATTGTCCATTTTTAAAAGTGTCAGGCTGATTAAGAAAGATACTACTCTGATTTTACAATGAAGTACACAGCCACTGGTGTTTTATCTTATGCTTTTCACTTGGAGTCCTCCTGTCTGGCACATTTGTTCCAATACATCTCTTGGGACAGGTATTTCAATTCCCTTGTCTGGAAAATTTGTGAAGAAAGTATATTCCATCACTCTCTGAAAGCTTTCCTTAATAAACATAGATAGCTATATAGATAGATGGATTGATAGAATAACTGCTTTTAGATAGGACATCATTCAAAGGGTGACACTTAAATACATGTTATGAAACTTTACCACCTATTGTATGAATATGTTTAGTTATGAAAACACAACCAATGTTCTTGGATTGCCTGTTTTGGTGACTCATGAGCTTTTAGACTGTTTTCCTCTGGAGACAGAAACCAGTGTTCATTCACTAAGGATGAATATGATATTGAGAAACCAAGGAGACTCCCAAATGAATAATCCATTCCAAGGTAGGATCGTGATGTCACAATACCCAAGCAATTGTGCATTTGCTGGGACATGAATGTCAACAACCATAAGTGAGGAAGAAGAAAATGTGTTTACAGTCATCAGCTGAATACTAAAATAAAATCAAGACATTTCAATACTCTCTTAAAAAAACACACCCTAGAAAAATAAAATAAAAACTTAAAATAAGAATAAGATAAGAATTTTAAAATGTTCATAGTAGCTGCTTATTTGCACAGTATGCAGTGCAGTTGGCTGAGGGTCTGCTGGGGGACAGCAAAACCCCTGGGGGCCATAGGGGATCTTAGTGCTGCTGCAGATTTCCTTGTGGAGTACCTGCAACATGGCGCCATGGCCATGGGATGCTTTTATGGCTCCCTGGTGGCTGCAAGGCACCAGTTGTGTCTGGCACAAGCCAAGAGAGTGCCTGAGCATGACAAGGTGTAGTTACTTAACTCCCGACTACACCAGGATTTGCTAGGGAGCAATCTAATCAGATGGCTTAGGTTTAATCCCGCCACGCCCCTCCAGTAACTGCATGAGGATGCGTTATGAGGCACCCCGACCTCCTCCCATGTGCGATCTGCACAACCATCTACAACAGACAGAGGCCCCTGAAGGCTTCCAGCAGCCCCTGCCCATCCCGTTCTTTCCTCTAAAACTCTCGAGTGGCAAAACAGCACCACCAACACCTGGTTGCTCTAAATGATAAAAATCTGTTATTTCCTGCAATTTCACTCCCCCTTCCCCGTTCCCCGGACCATGGTTTGGAAGTTTGTTCAGGACAGCCCTCAGTGTGCAAACCTGGTGAAATCTAGGTACAGTATCTTGCTCAATGGTACAACAGAAGTGTCTCCCACCTGGGATTGAACAACCCTTCGCTCCAGAGTCCAGAGCCTACTCCACACTGAATTATCATGATCTGATAGTTCCACCACACAGGAAGTACCTCCACTTTTTGTTTTGTGTCATTCCATTTCTACCTGTCGCTTGCTCTTCACACTTTTCCTAAGGATATGAATGCCATGACATGAACTATCTAGCTGATCTGTGCTGACTAATGTGAGCTTGTAGTGACACACACAATTCTGGTTCTTAACCACCTGCATCAGTTAGGCCTGCAGGTCAACTGGGAGAGCAGCCTTCATTTGTCGGTGCCGCAGGTGGCATTTTTTACTGTAGAGAGAGATGAAGCACTCCCTTCTTTTTCCTCCCTCTTTCAGCTGAGGAACAGAATGCAGGTGAGAACATGGAAAGGCTGAGAGGCCGCTGGGCCCTCTGGCGGCCACATCCCAAGCCCTCATGATGGTTCAGCGCCAACGCATGCACAATATGACCATCTTTGGTCATTGTTGGCTTTGCAGTTATGCTAAATGGATCAGCACCAGCAAGGTAGAGATGTCACATTCTGCTTGGTTTACATATGATATGTAAAAGAAATGTGTATTTTGAACCTCATTTTGTGTTGACTTTAATTCTTGGCAAAATTACAGTATGGTTTAAAATAATGTCAAACAAACTGGAAGTGAATCCATTGCTGTTGGGTGCACTGCAGTATTACAGGAAATGCTGATCGTCATTGCTTGGCTCCAGGTTCAATTCTATGCAGGCCCAAATTTCAACGCATAGGTTGAGAATCTGAATACAGAGAGAAGTCTTCGATATTAGGAAAACAAACTTTATGATTTTTATTCCAGGTAAATACTGTGCTGCTCTTGCACAGATGAAGCATGGATCCAACAAACAGTGCATGAAGAAACCACTGCAGAATGTTTGGGGCAAAAATCAACATTTTCTTGGCATCATTCCACCCCCTATAAATCCATTTCTTGATAATGCACTTCCGACTATGCAGTTAAAAATCCATAACCCTTCCTATGGCCCTCTTTATCAGACAAATTACACAAGGCGTCCGTCTGCCCTTTAATTGTTATTGAGGATAAATGTTGTTTATAAAATAAAATCAATACTGCCCTATTGCTTATTAACCACAGCATCCAACACTGTGTGTATTTGCTTAGCTTTCCAATTAGTTTCTATTATTGTTCTTGCTAGTAACAAACAGATGCAGAAATACACTGTCCACTTCTGAAACAGTTATCAGAGTCAACAAAAGGACATGTCGAGAAGCTGTACATGGAAATGCACCGAACATGAGACTGCTTTAATTGCTTTTTAAATCATTGACCTCAGTTACTAATAGTTTTATTACTGTTCAACTGCTGCACAGGTCCATGTTGTGTTTATTTTAACTCTGAGCAATCAAATTTATTTTGTGGGGTAAATGTCACGATTGCATTTGCTGTTTATTTTAATAAAGTGTATTGATCACTGCCCAATGACAGTAAATTCATATCAGTGGTTAATTCCATACATCGTCTGCTCACGGTGTCACACAAATAGAGAATTAACTTTGTGGAAAATGAAGGGTGGGATTATGGATATGAACATGTTGTTGGTTTTGTCCTTGGAGGAATAGGAAAGACTTTTCAGAGATGGATTGCAAACCCTCAGTTACTCAGCAACAACTTTATTCCCCAAACAATACAGGTCATTAATTAATTTGGATGCAGACTGCTGTTGATAGTTTGGATGTCCTGGTTAAGCAATGTTGAGTTCTGGGTGGCCTGTTATTATTATTATGATGATGATGATTTTTTTATATATATATATATATATATATCATCCATATTTCTCATGATAAAACAGAAGCACATATGCCAGGCAGTGCATCTTTAAGCTAAGGATTTCTAAACATTTTTCCAAAAGTAGAAACTGGGACATACTGAAAAAATATGTATTAAAAAAATGACTTTACTTGTAAATATGGTAAAAAGCATATATATTTTTTTTAATTTCTAGATATCTGCTGCCATAACTTACTCAAACTGTTGTTCACAAATTCAATGTTAGCATATGTTCATGGATAACCTCCACATCATTGTCCTGTCACTGTTGTCAATGGATCAGGTAGTGGTTGTATTAATCGCATGTTTTTTAAGGTAGTGATGTATTTCTGCAGTCGGTAAATTTAAGAAACATCTGCCTGCCATTTGTCAAATTGGTTTCACAGGCAGCTGGAAGTCTCTGTGGGTACACAACTCTGACACATCTGCACTGTCTTTTGTTTATGTTGTCATCCAGAATCCTGTGTATAGTAGCATTACCCTATTACATATAATTACCGGTAGTGAGGGTTTACCAATATCATGTGATCGATCACGTAAAAACATGCCTTTCCTATTTTTAAGAGTTTTAAGTGAGTCTAAACAAGGGAAAGCTAAAAATCGGGACATTTAAAGATTTTGAGAGAATTGTCGGGACATCGGGATTCACAACCTTACATTTTTGTATTTCATTTTGGACAAAACAAAACTAATTTCACAAGTAATCGATTACTAACGTCCATTGTAACATTCCAATATTCGAATACTCATGCACACCCCAACTTTAAGCACAGGGTCATTTACTTTCTCACACTTAAAATAGTTTTTAAATGTCATACAAACCAAGACAGGAATTGTACTTGAATCTCATTAGATTTCAGCATTTCAGATTCTGTTTACAGGTACTCTATAAAGTCTTTGTTTTGTATTTCATGATAGTAGTTTGCATTTCGTTTCATTATATAGTTTGGGAAGCAGGTCTTGCACTAGGCCACTTGTAATTTTAGGTCAAATTAGGAGAGATAATCATCTTTCTGATACAATAAAGATGGGTACAATAGTGAGATAACTATTAAATCACACTTTCTGAATGAATGAAGTTTGCAGAACTCTTAACCATGAGCCCAGCAGCTTTCAGTGAGTGGAAAAGTAGAGGTAAATGAATGTGTCACATAATGAACAGGATAAAATGAACAATTGAAAAGGAACATTTTACATAACACTAGTTCCTGTGCATCTAGAAAAACAAATGTTAAAAAGGATCAAGCCTAAATATATAATAATTGCTATAAGCAATTTTTAAACTCAACCTGCCTAGCTGCTATTGTGAGTTGTTTAAAAGGAAAAGCATAAACCCACGTGAAAGAACAACCTTCACATACACAGAGTTTCAAATAACATACTTCACATTCACATTGTATGTATCAGTGAATGTATGTATCAGTCATTCTGACTTAAGATGGACTGATATTGAACTGGATTTTTTTTTCTTTTTTTCTAAAGGCTTATAGTATTTCAGCTTATCGGCAGAATTCCACAGACATACACTTAGTGAGAGTAAAGATCCGTTTCCCTTTTTCCTTTTCCAAAAATCCAGAACAAAATGTGATTGACATTATGTAGCAATGGTAGCCGGAGGCGAGGAACACCAAAATCATCAAGTTTGGTGGTTTGAGTTACTTCACAAAGAGTGCAATCTGCTTTGTTTACACTGTGAAAAAAAGGAATTTAAATTAAAAACAGAAGATTTCATTTGAGAGACTTAATTTATAGAATGCTGCATTTTTGTTCAGCATTTGGTTTGCTAGCATTGAGTTAGTGCTTCAAGTTGTAAACATTTTTTTAAATATATACATTTCAGATTATTTATTATTTCCATGATTTATTTTTAGCTTGACTAACCATTAACTGAAAGAAAAACATAACAATATTAACTCAACAACTGAAAGAAATAACTTCTGAGAGCCATTTTTGATGCACAAATATGATACATAATAATGAAACAAAAAACAAACAGAGCAGTGGCTGCCAGCGGCCCTGGCTGCTCACAAATGTTTTCGGTGATTTTTTTTAAGTGTGTAACACTGCTTCTGAAAGGCTGGTTCATAGTATAAGCACTGAGCTATGCTGAGCTGTTGATGAAAAGTACAGGGGAATTCAACTGATCTGTAATATAAAATGCATTAAATCTGTATATGAGATGTTTATATAAAATCTACTTTATTGTATCCATGTGTACCTGTTTGAAAAATGGCAAATCTGATACTTTTTACACATTTGAAACAGCTACTCTATTTATTAATAATTACTACAGCACCAGATTTATTCAAATGTGTATGTGGTGAGCTTGACACAGATCTATTATTTTCAAAATGTGAATCTAAGGGGTGGGTCACAAAATGTTGCCAAATTGAGAAGCTAGTAGCCCAAAGGTTCCTTTTTCCTCGAAAGTGTAAAAAGTATTGAATACTGTCAGGACACTATGATGCTTTAATGTAATTTAATTTAATTTTCCAAGCTGGGACATAGAAATTAATGGGTAATATATGAATGTGCCTATTAGTTGTATTCATTAAGATGTTTAATTGTGATTAATTGTGATTGTGTCTTGAATGTCTTGAACAGTGTCTGTGGTTCTGTTTTATCTGGTCTCTGCATTTGGAGGTGACTTCAAATCTAATAAATATAGCAGTTCATCTAGTTACAGCAAATGTTTGGTCACTTTGCTCTTAGTAAGTTCAGTATTTGTGTTTTAACTCTAAACCCAAAACAGTGAGGCTTACTGTAAAAGAATAAATCAGCTTTCATTTCATAGATTACATTTTGTTTATCTTAATTATTTTGTTTCTACTGACTTATTATACCTTTTGTGTCGGCAATGTTCAGATTTCTTTTTTCTTTTTTAAACAGGAAAGGTCTTTTTCCTTTTTTAAATGGATGATTAAGTTTTAGGCTATAATCCATCGGTAGACGTAATTACGTGTTGAGTAATGGATCCTGTTGAATTTAATGTTGTAAGAATACAGACTGACTCATCACTAAACATTGTCTGAGCTTTACAATTTACGCTTTAAACTTAAAATGGATTGAGAAGACTCATTTGAATGAGGCAACATATACAGAACGGCATGAAATCCTACCCTCTTTCATAACACACTGTTTAGACAATAATAATCACACTGTAAAATACTCTGAGGAAAAGAATATCATCAATCATGCACAGCAACTACAAAAACAAATTAATCTAATTTTGGTAACTAAGATTCCCATTCCCATTCAAATACCACCTATGTTTTGCAACCCTATACCAGGTAGAGGTATGACCAGGAACACACTCTAAGCTAAGACTTTTTTCTTTTGCTTATCCCCTTCATTTCCCACACTTGTTACAGAGGCTTTATAAGCAGGGTTTTAAGGAGGTACAACTATGTATTTGGGGTATTTTAACACATAAATCAATAAAACCCAAGCTCTGTGCCATCTTACAACTGTAAGTGTACTGTGGACAGTGGGTGGGTCAGTATTGATTAAATCCGAAGCCACACCATTTATTTATTTATTCCAATAAAACATTTCAATCATTTCAGTCTTGTCATTATATTGACATTACATGGATAAAATATTTCACACCATTTATAAATAATGAGAAAATGTAAGAATGGTGAATAATTAAATCAAGGATTAAATCAAGGCTTTGATACATATATATATATATATATATATATATATATATATATATATATATATATACACACACTATACACACAGGGTGTGCAGACATTGACGCATTCTAATTTTACGTCACACTATTTTCCAGCTGATATTTGGGATTTCCAATGTAAAATCAATCTTGATTCTTCTGTCTAATCAGTGTCTTCATAGTAAGAATATTAGGTTTCACTTCTGATTTTGATTAAATTTGACATGATGAAATTGGATAATTACATCTTGTCCTCACCTAGTAATCACAGGTGTGAATTGTGAATCTACTAGAAATTCTAAAACCTTAAATAATGAAGAACATTTATAATAATAATAATTTTTAGTAGTAATAGAAGTATTATTATGACTGTACACTGCATCACAATTGTATAGCCTATACAAAAATATGAAGATATCCTGAATTATGGATTGATCAATATTTTGATCAATAAAAAGATTTCTAGGGATGAAACACACAGCTGCTCTAGAGAGTTTTTAATACACGTCCGTCTTAAAAATACAATGGATATACGTATCTTAAAGGCTGACCTTTTCTTCAGACACCAGTAGTTCTGCACTAACAAGAAACATGCTACCTAGATACTGACTAGCTACAGCAAAGATAATGCTACTGTTAATTCTCAATCCCAATACAGGCTTTAAATCAAAATCCAGCAAACAGACTCCCCCACCCCAGCTTGCATGGAAGTTAACAGACAAACATGAAGCAGACAGGGTATCTGTTTGGATCTGGAATACCATTACAGTGAAGGTGAGTGGATTATGCTGGCGTGTCATTACTCACTGCTTTATGTTTTGGATGTTTCCACTCCTGTTTTGACCACACAGCAGGGGGAGTGTGTTCACCAATGGCATTAGTGTTACAATATTATTAACACACGTGGGGAGGAGACAGCCATATCTGTTTATCTTTTAAGCCACCCATATTGCGTGCCAGTGAAGTGAATTAGCCCTTAGAGAAGAATACTACTACTAATAATAATAATAATACTGTTTACAACTTTCTGAAAAACTCTCCAGACTGACTTACGCACACCCTGCCTTTGTATTGTATTTTTTTTAAAGGAACTCATTTCATGGCTCAAGGAATGGACACTAGAGTGCCTCAAAAATAGAAATAGAATAGGAAAGTTAAATTAAAATACTAAAAAATGATTGGAGAGGAATATATGAATCATTCAAAATTGAGCTTTTAAAAGAAGGGCAAAGATTAAATAAGAATCTGTCATTGATTACACTGTAGGAACTTGATTCGTCATCCTTCATTTCATAACTTCTTGTGAAACAGGACGTCGGTAAAAGTAAACAAACATCAATAACAAAAAATACAACTTGAGAAAGAAAATACTTTAAGTTTGACATTTAGTCAATCCAAAACCTCATGGCTTGCTCTAAGCTATTCAGAAGACCTTTTTGGTACTCACCCCATGAAGGGGGAGTTGGTATCACGCTATTTGTATGTGAGTATGCTTCAGTGGATTTAATTAGATTGTTTAGATGAAAGTGAGTCATTTTCAGTTGACAGGTTCAAATGGCCGTAAGGTAACCTGTTTATAACCTGAGGAAGGAGTGTTCATTTATGAAAACAGGTAGAGTAGAAAGGTTAAATTCAGGATTTTTAAATTCAATGTAAAAGAAAACATCATGAAATATTTCAGTTAATTTTTCTGAAAAGAAATGTTTTCTCAAAAATGAATCTGACACAATTTATAAATAAAAGTTTTAGTTTATGTCCTCTGAAAATGTGAGAACACACTGCAAAAAAAACGTCATATTATGCTCAAAGGGTTTAAACACCGGGCAATTTGTTTTTCAGAAAAGTCACTGAAGAAACGTCTATTCTCACTTTGATGTGGGAAGGTTATTTGTTCTGATCTTGTCAAAGGTCATAGATGGTACTAAAATCAGGCAGGTGGAGTCTGAATAGTAAATATTTTTCTAAACTTTGATCAAAACATAGTTCTTTTAAAATTGCTGAAATGTTGATTGAAAGTTTACATGTATGTGAACATACGAAAAATATTGTTCATGAGGATACATTCATTGAAAAAGAGTGAAAAATGTTGGCTGTTTCTGTTAAATAAATACAATTAAATAAATATATAACGCCAGGGCAAACCCAGATATACTGTCTGTGCATTGGGAAAATTGTTGTTTTGACTGTAATTGCTATCTAAACATGAAGAATTTTGTTTTGCCTATGCAGACACCTTTGCATTTGAAAACTTGTGAGACGAGATGAGAGATTCAGCGGAGCTTTACCTTGGCAGCGTCTCATCACTCGCTGTTCCTGATATGAGTGCTTGCATTGAAATGGAATGCCATTACTAACCTGCCAGATCTAGCGCCTTGTCATTCCCCATATTATATCTCTAGATGTTTTGAAAAGTCTTGTAGAGCACACCCAGCACTGACTGGAAACAGGTATTCCACAAAGAGCTGCTGTTCGGCATATAGATATACACATTTGTTTTTTCCCACGATTTATATTTATTTTTTACAGACAGCATGTGTATGCCTGCCTGAAAAGGTTACACATATATCTGGCTTATAAAGCAAAGTGGGGGAAAAGTGTTTTATGCAGTTTTAATCTTCACTGGATAAACGGTCTTGCTTTTACAACAACAAATAAGTTGCATCAGAAAAAAGTGTATTTATTCCTATTACCATTAATACCAATGGGATGATGAAGGACGTGTTTCTATGTAACAACAGGACTCGAAGGGAAAGCTCGATATCACGACCAATGGAGTCAATGACAGCTTAAAGATCAGTGTATTCCCTTTCCATGCTGAGCCGGGGATTCAGTCTCACAACTGCCTGTTTGTAAATCAGACATATCAAACTCTTTTTAAAGGAAGTTTCCCATGAGCAGATTTATAGTCTGGTCTTTCTACACCGGGACTTGTGCCACAGGCCCTTGTGACCAGCAGGGGACTCCAGTACAGTAACTGGTACATAAATACCTTATGGGATTAACAGGGACACGTGAACGTGGCTGCATGGAGTCTCAGAGAAATACTTTTATATGTAGATTTTGTATACACACATACAACTGAAAAACCCTGCCTATATTGCATATGAACTAAAACATACAATCAGAAACTGGAGATTGTGATAAAATTCAAGAGCGTGCATACTGTTGTGTGTTTAGTGGATATTCAATTTATTTTGCTCTCGGCATACAATTGGTCATATATATATTCAAATCCTTTACACTTGTGAATTGTATAACAGTCACATTGCTTGAATGATTATGAAGGTGGATGAAACCAGTCTGCTTAAAAAATAATTGAATCACTGTTCATGCTTATTAATTAATCATATTTACAACTGTGGAATCATATCACTTTTCTGTGGAAAGCAGACACCTCTGGAACACCTCCTGGCGAAAGCTGCATACCCTCTTGCGTGCAAAGTCAACCATGTGATCCGCAGGTTGCCGATTGAGCAGTTGCCACTGAGTTTATGACCACAGTTAGAACTCACAGGGAGTGTTGGGATGACTTCCACAATCCCTGAGGCTGGGGAGGGAATGAGAGTAGGTGCAGGGAAAGGCCTGACAGAGATCTAGAAATTATTATGTCCCGATACCTGCAACATAAATACGGTTGATAATCTGCACGAAAGGTTTGTAGGCACCACCATGAAGACCATTATCAAGCTAATCAAAGATCTTAAGATCTCAAATACTTCCATTTTTGGGGAGATGTGCTAAACACGTCAGGCAGTGGCCCAGATAGGCATGCACATATAAACATGGCAGCGCTCCATGCCCAAGAGCAGTTTGCTTGAAATGAGAACAGGGAATGGGCACGGTGCTAGTCCAAAATCGTGTTTCAATGAGTATATGAATGCAACATGGACAGGACTGAAGTGGTGCCACAAACAAGAAACTTGGTGTGCTGAAAAAATATTCAGCAAGTGGTACCAGCAGCAGAGATGGCACTTCATTTCAACAGTGTGTTTTCTTATCTCACTTTGCTGGAATGAAAGCAAACATTGGCACTTCAAGTAATGCAGGTATACAAATGTTATTGTGTGTGATCCAGTTTCAGGAAGAACAACATTACAATTTTTACATACAGCCAAATTAAACTTGACTTCCGCCCACAGTTGTATCCATTGTAGTGCAAAAACATTGATTATTATTATTATTATTATTATTATTATTATTATTATTATTATTATTACATTAACACTAGTTTAACATGGTGTACTGCTGATTATTCTGTTTTCTGGTAAAATCTAAAAATATGTGTAATAAATTGATTTAAGGAATTAGAAATAGTATAACAGTTTACACACAAAAAACAAAGCATTATCAATCCAATATAACTAGCAAATATTTTATAATGTGATTGGCTTTGAATTTTACATTAAAGTTACATTTTCACAAACACATACATTATTATCAATGACTTAAAGTTATTTTTTAAAGCTCAAAACACAAGATCACAAAGTTTTAGAAATCTGATTTATTTTTAAATTGAAAATTTAATTGAATTTGAAGTACTAACAAATAAGTTTCCAAGGACGCACTGCTAGATAAATATATTTCCCCCCACTAATACCTTTCTTTTATCCAGTCAAAGCCCTCAAAATAAAAATATTATTTTGCTATCTCATTGTAAATGAATGATAAAGGCAAGCAAATATTTACTAACATTGTTTTTCAATTGCTGCCAAGAAAAAACAAATTAAAGAGATTAAAGTAGAAAGAAAACATTTACAGCCACATAATTGTGAACTATGCTATGTGATATAAGTAGTAACTTTAGTAAGTTTCAAAACATTTAAAGTCTATGAATAAATTAGAAAATATCCAAACATCTAACATCCAACAATAGTTAAATAATAATAATAATAATAATAATAATAAAAATAATAAAATACCAAAAAGAGTCACTTCGGTTAAAGTAAACCTTTGTTCAATATTTTATATATATAAGGACTATTAGTTATTTGTCATTATTGAATAAGAAAATATAAAAGCATTGAACACACCTTAAGAGTAATAACGCTTTATAGTGTGCTTTATAGCAAGGAAACACACTAAAAGTTATGCATTCCACTATTCTACAATGAAATCCTAAAAACATTTTTGTTATATCAGGCTAACTGTTGTTTCTTCCTCCTGTTTACTGTACAGAACATGTCATTTTATCAAAAGGTCTAAAAGCTTGCAAAACTATTTACAATCTATAACTGTTCATATTCCCAGCTACTGCATAATGCACTGCACACTAACTGGAAGTGGGGAAAGTTTGCTCCTTTTTGTATTCATATAATTATTAAGTGTGGTATTACAATGTCCTAATATGTCTTTTGGCTAGGAGTACAATAAAAGCCAGCACCAAAGGTCATGACTACAGAGAGATGGAATGGATGATTGGTGTTTGGGTTAAAAGTAATAAAAGGCAGAACAGCAAAATCAGTAGTTTATGGGATATGGGTTAACTTGAGAAGATGAAAAGGTGTTAGTAACTGCGGTTCATGATTTTCTTAAGGAAGAACCAAAACAACATGCCCAAAGTTCAAAATGATTTCCTTGCAGTGCAGACTGATCTGAAGCTGAAGTGATACAGGCACTGGGAGCACTTTAAACAAACAAGTTACCATAATTGTGCTGATTGATCTCAGCTACATCTAACGCAAGGATAGACAAAGATCGCCAAGCACACGTGAAAAATACAGATTGGGCCAGCCGATCCGAAAACTGGAACAAGAGAGGGGAATACAAATTAAATGTAATTACAGGTCTGTTTTTGTTTTGCATTCAAAAACATGTAGACGTGTTCATTGTAGTTAACCCCCAAATGTTATTATTATGTATTCTTTTAGCACCTTTATTCAAGGTGACTGACAGGTTTACAAGAATACACTAGAGTAAGAGACTTTACTATGTCAAAACAATTTACATCCATGCCTTGCCGATGCAATATATATAAGACCAGTGCTTTTGTCGGAATATAAAGAGTAATGCTGCTGTACAATAAGGAGACATGCAAAGCAATACAATAAATAAAGTGCAAATTGTCCATAAGCAAGAAAAAACAAACAAACAAAAAGCCATGAGCTTATTTAAGGGAGCTGGGGCAGCAAAATAATTATCTTGTCTAACAGATTCGTTTTTTTTCTAATTTGTATAGGATGTAATGGATGCAATTAAAGCAACTTTACTATCCTGACGGCTTTTCATAAATTCCACATGAAAGCAACATTTTCAGACTGATGGGTAACATTTGGAGCACCACTGGTTTCAATACAAAGTTATTGCAATATTATCTACAGTATATTAATGACCTACACTCTGCTACAGTTAGTGACTTACTTGCAATGTAAACAAGTGTAAGGTTTTACAGTATGCAGGTTACAATAATTTACAGAACAAATATCCGAGGGGAGGATTTGACTTTGAAGAGATAATCTATGCAAAGCACATGAGTGTTTATCTTCAGCATCCAGGCAATGCTCAGGAGCAATATGAAAGCTAAAAAAATGCTGGAACTCAATTCAAAGTCATGTTTTTTTTCGTTCTATTGATACCTTTTTGTTGTTTAGAATCAAGCTAGCAAAATCATTTCCTGTCTGGAAGGTACACTGTTTACTGAGAGGTTAAGACAAGTCAAACTCTTGAACTGAAGGATGCAAAATGCCAAGAGGAATGGACAAGGCTAAAGAAAAAAACTACTTCAAGATCAATAAGAAACAAGGATGAGACGACATGAGTGAAGGCTAAGTGCAAGTTTCAGTAGGTTACTAAAAAGGAGGCACTTTGGTCTATTATAAGACTGGTGTGGTTTATTTTTTGATGTACTGTCCCCTGGTGTACCTTGGAGTCCTGAAGGAAGAGGCATTCTTCAAAGATTTCATTTTCAATGTGCATTTCCCTCTGTCTTGTTAAGTCTTGTCAGCCTCCTTACAGAAATAACACCACTGCCAGAAAGGAAGCACTTCAGTAAACAGTTAATATTAATATGTCTGTAGTAGTGAAAGTTTTCTTTTTGTTTTTCTTTTACTCCATGAATAGAAAAAAAACAACTACTTAATAGACAACACAGTACAGGTGGTAGCAAATGAACCTCACTTTCTCTTTCAACTATAGGTTGCATGTTTCCATATTTGTTTCAAAATGCAAAGACTTAACATTGATTAAAAAGAATAATAAATCCCCACCAACATCCACAGACAGTTTACTATAAGAATAGCATTAGTAAATCCAAAACTAAAATGATTGTTTAGGGGATTTTGCTCTCTTTTTGTTCACAGATTCTGTCATTCACATTGGGAACTATGGCTTTGCGCAGGTGTTCTGAGTAAACACCAAAGTCTTTAATCTTCCTCAGCATTTTGATTGATGATATTTTGACAGGAATCTTTAGAAGACGTATGAATGGATGCGGACCATAATGTAGTTTATGCGTTATGAGGTGTAGCCGATAAGGTTTGTAACTTTCACAACGGGGTCACAGCAGTGGTACAGAACCTGTGATTTGTATTATTTAATAAAGCACTTTAGGCTTTTAAATGATTTTCAGATTCCACCAATGTGGCGGTTTATTTGTAATCTATAGTTAAACTTTCTTTATTTCTATCTTTCTTTCTTTCATTCTCTCTCTCTCTCTCTCTCTCTCTCTCTCTATATATATATATATATATATATATATATATATATATATATATAACCTTTATCAAACTAAATTCAGTGCTCATGTATCAAGAATAGATACCAGGTGTAGGTGCTTTGAATTGTCACTCCATCTTCAGAGCAACTCAGTTCAATCAAATTGAGTTTATGCAGCTTTAGGCTGAATCAGTGCACAAAACACATTTATATACTATATATGTGGAACATATAGAACTCCATAAAATGTTCTGCTCATATGTAGTTAGTCTTTTTCTGGCATTAAGGCAACATTTATAATACATTATGAGTCCACAAAATTAAACAAATGACAAATTTGAGACAAATAAAGGAAACATGATACAATTTCACATTTCTCTGTCCTGTGTCCACCAATGCCATATCTTGACTTTGATGTGGCAGTTCCTGTAAATTACCCATCCAACATACGCAAACACACATTTTGATATTTTCAATGTCTTAATAAGGGCTAATATATACTATAATAGTGAGAAAGATCAAGCGGACCTGAATACAATATTACATAACTAAAGCATAGATAGTACTGAGACCATACAACCAATGTAAATGCATCTCTTTGCCGGTAGATTTGCATTAATACCTTGGTCATGACCTTTAAGGATATATAATAGCAGAACATTAATCCTCACCTGTTTGAAGTCTGAGTATTTTCATCACACAAGAAAGGACTGTGTGAGATTGGTGATTTAAAAAAAAACCATTTGATAGCATAAACCATTGGATAACAATGATGTTGTTAAGCAGCAAAGGAATTCAAAGTAAATGTACTGTGGAGAGAAAAAAAAAACAATATTTCTGTCACTGTGGGATGAGCACCCTAACATGCTAAATCCTTGCCATTATTATTGAGTGCTTTGATCATAAACTTCGAATGCTTTTCTTAGTCATGGTTTTCTGAAAGACTCTGTATTATTTTGTGCCTTCTGAAAGCCTGTGGTATTTGCTGAAGATTAGTTTACTTTTAAGCAAAGAGGCTAAAGCAACCATAAAACCCATTTTAAGAGAACAATCATCTGCAGAACACTGTAGTTGCAGCACTAAGTCTAGATTTTTTTTCCCTCTTTTTAAATGAGTAAAGATTGAAGTGGTTCAAAATATGTTTTTTTTGTTTATTTTTTTACTTATACACTGTGTGTAAGTAGACGTAAATGTGTCGGCATGTGTCTTAATTTGATTCTGTTATGGTTATTTGTGGCATCCATCATTTGCTCATTCATATGCAAATTAGTATTTCTACAAATCACAAAAGTCAATAAAATACGGAAAAAGTATAAATCCGAGACTAAACAAATTATGCATACATTTAAAAATTCAAACAATGTATTTTCAAATCAAGAAACATCGTGCAGGTTCGACTTTAGCATAGAATGTTCAGCATATTTCATTATGTTGTTTTTTTATTCAATAAATGGTAATTATGTGTATATATACAACACAATTTTAAGAGTTTAATTTCATGTTCTTGCTTGCCCCTAAATCTTACCTGCCTAAATTATATCCAAAGATTGTGCAAACTGAAGTTGATTAAAGCCAAGCCCTGAATTCCCACAAAAATAATGTTGACACCCTGTTGACCCATTACATTCACTTTTTATACGTGTTTTTTTCTGCTGATTTAGTTTTGACCTTAAAGTATATGTATGTATTTGTTAGTAGGAGTATATATATATATATATATATATATATATATATATATATATATATATATATATATATATATAATTCTGTGATTTGTTTTAATAACTAATACAATTTTCAAATATAACTTTCATCACAATCATGGCTACTATAAAAACCCAAAGGAGAACTCTTCTGTGTTTCAAAACCTACTGGATCACAGAGAAGACTACATCTAAAGAGCACGGGATTTGTCTTCCCTGCTGCAGCTTTGTTCAGTGGTACTGTGACCGCATGGCTCTGTGTTCACTGGGACACTTTGAGACGGGACAGGATTTTGTAAACCATGACTGTGATGAATGTCACACTTCAACATTTTATTAAAGTAATTTAAATAATGGAATGGAACAGAAAAATCACAGATACTTCACTCCTACTAACAAAAGAATAAATATAAACCCAAACATTTTAGTCAGTGCGTAGTTCCTCTCTGAGTACTCTATACCAGATACAAATGAACTGTGTGACTCAGGCATTTCTGTTTCACTACGATGCTGTCTGGTCTGTTAAACAGGTCTTTAACTGTGAGGATGTGTATGCGGCTGTCTTTCTCACTGTTCTCTATATGGCATTTCACTTGCCCTGTGGGTCATATAGATCATTGCACATAAATATGCTGAATACAAAAGAACGGTGACATTTCTAGTTGAGTCCAAGGAACATATGTTATAATATTAAAATACTTGACTGTCTGGAAACAAACTAATGAGTCAGACCAATTAAAGGTCAAAAGCTAATTTTTGATTCAACTGTAATAGACTCCTAAGGATTAATGAACATGAAAATGTTACTGGTTTGTAAATGAACGAAGAAGAATGTGTCTTTTCCTGATTCCCATGCTTGTCCGTCTTCCTATATAAGCATGAAAAGATAAATCACCCAAAGGGTTTCATTTGATACTATTTAAGACTGAACAGATCTCAGTTGACTGCATTCATTTCTAATTGGTTACAATACTGAGCCTTTTCACACTGAAGTGCTCTTTAGTTTATTACTTAGAAACCAACTTAAGTCTCTAGGACTACAGTTTTATTTTGGCATTGACACTTTCATCCTACCCAAAGACACAGCAGGCTTTACCACCATCACAACTGCCCTTTTAAATTAAACTGCCCATTTTCATAGCATAATAATAAAAGGTCTAAAAATGTATGTTTGCAAGCAAGGTCTTCTGGTTTACATCAAGCATAACAGAGTACAACCCTCTAGTAAAATACGATTTGCTTAATTAGAAATCCAACAGTTATATAGCTCTCAGTTGGATATGTGAAGGTATCTGTTACATTTTACATGTAACTAGAAATCATGGTCTTGCCTGGGGCTGAAAACAACCCAAAAGCTGTATAGAAACAAAGGATGTGTTCAATAAAGGTTTCAGTAACATGACTTAAAACTCAGCAGGCTCAAGGGAGTCGAGAAATAGGTATGAAATACCTCACTCTAACATATTTTCTAATAATCTCATTCCAATGATATGGAATATTAAAGTGTTGTCACATTTAGCTAGATTGCATGTATTTGCTGGTGTGTTTACATAAGGTCATGTAAACCACATGGCTACTTTTTATAAATTAATGTATACACCAATCAGCCATAACATTATGACCACTGACAGGTGAAGTGAATAACACTGATAATCTCGTTATCATGGCACCTGTCAGTGGGTGGGATATATTAGGCAGCAAGTGAACATTTTGTGCTCAAAGTTGATGTGTTAGAAGCAGGAAAAATGGGCAGCATAAGGATCTGAGTGACTTTGACAAGGGCCAAATTGTGATGGCTAGACGACTTGGTCAGAGCATCTCCAAAACTGCAGCTCTTGTCCATGCCTCGACGTGTCAGGGCTGTTTTGGCGGCAAAAGGGGGACCTACACAATATTAGGCAGGTGATCATAATGTTATGGCTGATTGGTGTACATTTCAAATGATACAACATCTAAGATCTTAAATAATTAATACTGTAGCGACCAACAGACTGCATTGGCTGCTGTATAATCAAGATTAGTATAATAATAATAATAATAATAATAATAATAATTATTATTATTATTATTATTATTTTTATTATTATTATTATTATTATTATAACTGCACTCACATTTATTCATATCCAGAACCAAAAGCGTCACTAATATACTCAGGTCGCAGGGAGTTTCTTGCTTCATTCTTTATCCAGGTGTCGACCCACTGACACTGAGGTCATATTTACAAGGGTGACCTGGCAGGATGGGCAACATTGAGCAGAAACAGCAGTGAAGTCTGCACTGATGCAGCGGATGTCATTTCAGTTTATGTTCAGTTATAAATCTGTGGGGAAAACTGCCCAGGGAGAAGCACAGATATTTCAGCATTGTGCACCTGCACTGGTTAAAAGTGTTTTAGCAGCAGAAGAATTTGAAACATTCCGAGAAGCCTAATTTAGGGGGGATGTGTTAGAATATGTAAATATTTTTTCAATTTCTTGATGCATTCATGTCTTAAATAAACCATAACTCTGAATGTTGCATCGTGATGGAGTCAGAAGGTTGTGTTTCTAATTGCATTAACCTTTGAAAATTATTTTAAACCTCAACTATATTTGTATAATTAATAAAGACAGACTATCAAGACAAAAGAGCATTGAAAACAGGTTTAGCCTTCAATGTCACCTAGAAATACAGAATGAGAATACAATAAATCAAGAAATAGCAAAACCTTCACCACAGTGCAAAACATTGTCATCACTATTATTCATAAAATTTTAGAAATAAATGCTACAGACAAGTCACATTTACAGAATATTATGCCATATGACATATCTAAAGTCAATTTCAAAATCTAAAAGATTGTTTAAGACCAACACATGATATTAAAAAAGGGTATTATTACCTTTGTTATCAATAGTATAAGTAGTTAACAAAGTATAATGAGTTAACTAACTTCAGTGATAAGCCAATCAATTTTTACAGCAAAATCTAAATTCTGCATGTGTTACATTATGCCAGCTTCTCATTTGCCAGAAGCAATCAAATTTTGGTTTTCGAAAATGCTAATGGTGGGTGGATTCTGTTTTTATTTACATCCTGAGACAAGTTACCTATAATACCTTACCTTAAGGTTCCATGAACTGTCTTTCACCTAAGAACCATCATTAGGAAGCTAATATTTGCCTAATACATTATGGTAATTATCTGTGTTATCTCAATGCCAAGTATGAATTTCTTCAAGTGGCGTGTTTGGTCTTGCTTGATGACCCTGTCAGGAAAGTTTATCTGAAAAACAACCAACCAACTCTTGTTGACTTGACCTCAGCATCACCCTGAAAAGTATTTCTGTTGGAATTTGAAGTTGACATGATCTTGTTTGTTACAGCTAATGGCTCTCGTTATTAGCATTTCTGGCTTCTAGCAACAAAACATAGACCAATTGCAAAGTGTTAGACCCCCTGCACAGACAAGCTGAATTTTTAGGTTCTTAAGACCATGCCTTTTATTGGAAAGCCTTTCTGTTTCCCTATGCTTTTGAAAATCAGTTCCCTTGTTTGTTTAAGAAGGCTACTTTTTTATTCTTCTTACATAACAAAGGATTGACTTGCAGCAGAGAATGTTTTTCTATTGTTTTTTTTTCTCCCTGTGTAGCGGGGTGTGTTTAGTATGTCATGCCGTTATAGAATGACGCGATTACAGCAAGAAGCTTTCCCCACTTTTCTGCTATGCAGCCTAGCCTGTTTATTGGAAAGTGAAGACTGCCTGGGTCTACTGTGGGTCAAGAGCAATCGACAGATGCCACAATGTATATGGCTTCTTGCTGTAACATATAAACAAAATTAATTAAACTTTGGTAAACCGCTATCAACTTGTGCTTTAAAATAAGATGGTGTGTTAGCTGGCCATAACTAAGTCCAAAATGGTGGATAGGCCTAACCATACTAGTATGTGATTACATTCACAGCAAGCCTGAGGAATGCACAGCCATCTTAATCTCGATGGTCTTTTGACTCCCACTTTGAATCATGGCAATTATATAAGAGCTTGCTATCCATTAGTTGCAACAGAGACAGTTGTGAAGAAATGTTTAGTCTGGGATTTGCAGAAGCTTGGTATGAGTACATATGTATGCCTTTCCACACGCTGGATAATTACATAATGCATCTTATTGAGTAGTATACTGTGCAAAAGCATTTTTGTTTCCATTGATTGAATTGCTTCTTTTTAAAATGTTGTGTCAATTAGACTGTTCAGTTCTGTTCCATTATCAAGTCTGGGAGTTCTCCTGATAAAGGTTTATCTATAAATCCCTGCCTTTATGGCATGGTCCATTATGTAAATTACTCCTCTTTAATGTCCTTAATAACCTTTTCTAATATTCAAAACATCTGGAAGTACTGCATTTTAAAGCAGAATATATACATAACTAATTTAATTTGATCTTTAATCCTGTATGTTCTTTTCTTTAATAAATACTAATATTTTTATGGTATACTGCCTACAGTTATCAGCTATCAAGTATAAAAGACAAAGGCCCAGATTAATTAATGTCAGCCCACCTGCTCATTTGGAATCCAAATCCAATTGGTCAGAAACAAAAGGCCTTGGCAAGACAGCTTCCATCAAATGCCATGCTTGGAATTTGCCATTGGCAGCTGTTTCAAAATCATTCAATCTGGTCTAAAGTAGGCACACAAAAAATATCTTCAACTGCACAATCCAGATTAGCATTTATATTGCACTTTACATTGTTCAGGAAATGCTCTGTTATAAATCCCAAACAGAACCAACTATCAAATAAACTACTCTCAGTAACCTGACAACAGTCCCATGACCTTTCAGGTGAACACAGCTGATAGAAAGATCAGTCAATGGCAGGTAACCAGGAAGACTTCCCTTGGCCGTTTGACTTAGCAGAGGGATTTCCATACCCCAGGCCACCCAAAGCTATTTTGTTTTTGGATTAATCAGTTAAAAGCGTTTAAAAATAGACGGATAAGTTCCTGGAATTATACACCGAAGAGAGCAGTGAAATGAGCGCAGTTATCTGATATTTGGAAACAACTTTAATAGTCATCTTAAAGACATCATAAAGACATGGCTTCCTTCCTTTTTTCTGGCCCACTTCGGCAAACTTCCTACTGCTGACGCTGTTCTCTTGACAGCAGGTCACAGGCATTCACAGACCCCTCCAGAGAGAGACACTTGTTCACTCCCATAGACTAAAATAGTAACACAAGTCCCCCTGCTTGACAAACACACAGAAACGAAAACATCCTTCCATCCTGTCTTGCTGCCAGCTCACAAAAGGTAAAGCACGTCTGTAATTAAACTTCCCTGTTTAAAAACAGCGGGCCGCTGGGTTGGAGGTCGAGTTTGGCAAACAGACTGGGGATACTTAAGCTTTGATTTATCTTCTTAGGGCTCAGGGACTTTATCAAAGCGAAACGTCTCGAGTTTAGGCGCAAGAGCAAGTCATCAGCTGCTTCCTGTCTCTTTGTTTTCTCAGCCTGACGGCCCAAGATGTTGTAGTTTGGCTGCTGCACTTGATCTTGTCATTCCTATGTGGTTCTCATGGGTGAGGGCTGATGATAGTGCCATACTTCACTAACTGCAGTGATGAATGAGAATGTTAGGGGGCTATCCTCTGTCGTTCTTCTTTTGTTTTGTTTTGGTGGGTTTTCATGCTGAGCACAAATGCAAGATGATCAAATCAGGGGCTGTCAGACTTTAAAAGTAATGCTTAGCCTTTAAACAAGACATTCACATTCAGTAAACCAACCCTTTTAATATCTACCTGTCTATTTGCTTATCTTTCTGTCTATTGATTAACCCATTTTTAAATCTATGTCTCTCTATCTACATCTGTAGCAAACACTGTATGTAGCTCATCAGGTCTATTCACTAATATTTTTTCTGGAATCATTTATTAAAAAGACTAATGAAAGTAAGGCACACAATTATTTTGATTATTTTTGCATTCTGTGAACTATGGCAGTTTTTATACACTGCAGCGTACTACAGTTTTGTCCTGTGTTTTTCTGTGCGATTGCCACGCAATTTCATATACATCAACAAAGGTACTGGCTGGTGAAGTCAACACAGATGACCACTCTGAGGTCAAAACTGAAACGAAGACCCAGGGTCACAAGACTAAATTAAGAGCAGGTGCATGAAAACTGGAAGCACTTTTCACACAGAGCCGTGGGAATCTGGAACAAGCCACACAGCCATGAAGTTGAAGCTGGCTCCCTGGGTTCTCTCAAGGAATGAGTGGATGAAGATCTGCGATTGATTAGCAACCGAACAAGCAAGACAACTTCTCTTCTTTTCTTGTGATGTATCAAAACTCACAGGACACCTTAGAGAGAATTGTAATATTATAGGACTGTCTTCTTAGAGGAATGCAGGAGTACACACATTTAGCTGAGATTAACAGTAGACATAAATACATATAAACTATTGTTGTGTTTGTTTTTGTCTCACTCTTTATACAATTCAATTCTGGACATGGGCCTAGAATAAAAATGTATCTAACACAACTTAGTGAGTAAATAAAGCAAGCTCCACTCTGTATTATAATGATATCTTCAGCTGCAAAAAATAACATACTTTATAGTAGTCTGTGTACTTGATTCAATTTCAGTTGTTTTGTCCCTGTCTCTCCTTAGTTCACAGCTGCTCCGCTGATGGCAGTCCTAGTGACTGCCTGCTGTGTTCTCACAAGAAGCTATGTGTATCTTGACTGTGTTTTTCTCTAAAATGGCAGGTTCCCCGCTGGCGGATATTAGAGGATTCTTTTGAGTCTGTAGTTGTGGCTTACATTTCGTTGGAGTGCTCCAGTGAATTTTCATTTTAATACGAAATTATCCCAAAACAAGACTGTTGTATAAAACTGCATGAACCAAAAATCTGGCTTCCTAAAAGTGGATGACACATTAAAGGTCAACTAAGATAAAAACAAAGATATTAAAATGTTTATATTGCCACAATCTTTAAATGCTAAGAGTCCAAATCATGCATTTTGTTTATATCAAAGCCTCTCCAACATGGTGATATTGATATTACAGAATACAGTACTTTGAACTGCCTAAAGTCCTGATGTCTTGGTGAAATCATAATTTAAAACTCTCTGTTCCCCAAGCTATGGTGTTTCCACATAAACAAGTGCATGTTGACATTGTAGTTCGGATGCAAAAGAATTTTCTAAATTCTATTAAATCAGGAATATACAAATAAATGTATGTGTGCAAGTGAAATCTATTCCTTTGTAGGCTAGTGATGGATATCTGTTGGCCAACTATCCAGACCCCTGGAAAGAATGTAAATTCCACAATGACTGGACATAATGCTTTCCCTAGAAAACACATGACTGTAGATCATGGGTATATTGGGATACAGTGCCTATAGAAAGTCTACCCCCCCTTTCAAAAAGTATTTAAAAATAAAACTGAAATTGCTTGGTTGAATAAGTGTCTACCCCCCTTGTAAGAGCAATCCTAAATTAGTGTAACCCATCACTTTCAGAATCACACCCCAAGATATGTGACTTACACCTGTGTTCAATTGTAGTGATTCACATGATTTCAGGATACATTCAGCAGTTCCTGTAGGTTCCCTGCTGGACAGTGCATTTCAAACCAAAGACTCATCCATGAGCACTAATCAGCTTTCAAAAGAACTCCAGGAAAGTTGTTGAAAGGCACAGATCAGGGGATGGGTATAGACGATTATTAAGAAGTGCAAGGTGTATGGCACCATCAAGAGCCTGCCCAGATCAGGCCTTCCCTCCAAACTTGCTGGTTGGGCAAACAGGAATGATCAGAAAAGAAAAGAAAACCAAGAGGCCAACAGCAACTTTGCAAGAGCTACAGGTGTTTATGACCAAGACTGGTCAAAGTGTGCATGTGACAATAATATCTCAAGCACTTCAAAAATCTGGCCTGTATGGTAGGGTGGCAAGAAGAAAGACACTACTCATGAAAGCCCACCTGAAACACTCTGGAGATTCAATAGCCATGTGGCAAAAAGCTTTTGTGGTCTGGCAAAACTAAAATGTAACTTTCTGGTCTAAATGTAAAGCATTATGTTTAGCACAAATCCAACACAGCACATCACCCAAAGAACACCATCCCTACTGTGAAGCATAATGGCAGCATCATTTTATGGGGATGTTTCTCAGAGGCAGGGACTGGGGCACTTGTCAGGATAGAAGGGGAAATTAATGGAGCAAAGTAAAGGAAAGTCAATGAGGAAAACCTGCTGCCCTCTGCAAGAAAGCTGAAACTAAGTTCACCAGCTTGACAATGACCCAAAGTACACAGCCAAAGCAACACTGGATTGGCTAAGAAACAATAAGGTAAATATCCTTGAGTCCTTAAGTCATAGCCTGGTTGAAGCTTCTTCAAAAAGCCTCATATGCTGCTGCTGAATCTATGGATGATATATCCAAGATATAGATTGCTATTTCACATTAATGAAAGCTTGAAAAAAGTATGGGCACATGAACCTAGCTCTAAAGGGAAATGCCAGAATGCTGTGAGACCACAATTATCATGTGCAGGTACATTTTTGAAAGGAATTTTCAACATGTATAAAGCAGTCATATAAGTTCCAATCCCATTCCCATTCCTCTTGATAGGAATCAAGTATTTAGATGCTGGTTCCTGGTTCTGCCACCTACTGCGCTTTTAATGAAACTGTTGCTGTACTGTGTGAGAGAGAGACATTCGTACACAAGCTGGGTTTTTTCTGGTTGGCTGGTTTCTGGGCTGCGATTCGTATGAAACAGATGGTGTCATGAATTGTTTCATTGTTTATTTTCTCCAGATTGGTAGGGTTGTTCTGTTTATAAAGTGGACCAATCAGAATATGTAGCAGTGGGTATGTTTTTATTTAATTTGGTATTCCCAATACAGAAGACCTTTATGTAGGGATTAGTTTTTCATATTAAAACATAACAAATATGATACATTTATATATTTATGAATACCTCTCCAGTATTAAAACAAACTAATTGTGTGTTTTTATTTATTTACTTATCTTTGAATTTAACTATGGAATCACCAGATTTGTCTTCCCCACGGCAACTATCAACCCAGTGTTAGCATTTCATGGTCTTATTCTGTGATAGCAATTATTGTTTCCATACTCAACATTACTGTTACTGTGTCCATGGCTGCGGGAAAAAACAGTGAAGACAGCATTATCATTTTTTACCTCCAACAACAGAGGAGATTAATCTGCATGGCAAATTGCAAGTATGCAATCCTACATTCAAAAGAGGAAAATAAAAAATGGCCATCACTTGCAAACTATCACACTGGTTTGTATGAATTGACACATTGTGAATAATGCACAGTAATGTATGTCACAGTTTTCAAGGTAAATAGTAACTTTCTAATACCAGTACAATCGGCATTAAGATTTTTTTTTTTTCTGCAATAACAAGGTCAATTTAAGATAAACACTGTCCTACAACTCCAGCTTGAGGTGACTGTGCCACCAACACATTTTGGGTTAGTGTGCACATTTCCCTTTAGTGTGAATCATTTGTTAATTGAAATTACTTACAAATATTTCAGGAAGCATGGCAGCACATATGAATTAACTGAACAAACTATCTGGCTTGACAAAAAGGAAAGCAGTGTGGTGTTGTGGTTAGGACTCTGTTAGGAATCTGCTATTTGCATATGATCAAAGTATGTTTTGAGAAATACATGTGCATGAGACATAATAATAATAATAATAATAATAATAATAATAATAATAATAATAATAGAAAACAAAATGAAGCTGGAGTTTCACCTTATTCACTGGAACTCAGTACTGTTTGAGTGGCTGTGCATGTGTAACAGGGTTCATAGTATACATGACCCTATTATAGTGATGTCACTCCCTTAGCCCTAGTATAAACGAGGACCAGTCTGCCTAGGTGTAGCAGAATGTGTGGATAAGGAGATCAAACATGTGCCCAAGACTGTGGTTCCTATCCTAGTAAGGTCTGACTGCACAAGATAAACATGCTAAACCCACTCCTTCAGCTATAAGGAAAATGTGATTCCCATATATTGAACTTGAGTTTAAAATACTGAAGCTTTCACATGCATTTTCAAATCAACCTTGTCTCTGTTCATTGACATGCTTTCCTTTACTTTGGATATAGATTATTTTGTTTATTTACTTCTGCCCAACAATACAACAACAAGTTAAAAAGTAATAATGTTACACCTATATGATGACCACATATTTATGAAACAGGTTGCTCACTAAAATGTTTTATTGTTTTCCAAGAAGATGGCCATTACCCATTCATACAGACCATTCATTAAGGACGTGTTCTAAGTAGTTACGTCTCCTCAATTGACTGTTATCACTTCACCAAATGGAATCTTATCTAGAATAATCATTCACCTTGAACTGGTTACATTGATCAGCCTACATTCTTGCTAGAAGCAGCTGCTTGTTCCACATTAATCACTGCAGTCTTGGAGTTTGCTTTTTTAAGTAGGGATGCCCAGGAAGGCACCGCCAATAAACATGCAATGTATTTCAGTTCAGCCCACTACATAAAACACACATGTTATCATTTTTCATTAGCTAGTTACCCATCTGACAACTGAAAAAAATAATAATCAGATGACAGAATGGAAAATGATTGTTAATGTTACCTCAAATTCCCTCTTGGAACCCCATCGCAGTTTCTACCTGCTTTTCAGATTTGTCTGCTACTTCTTATTTGTTTTTAATAATTTTCTTACATTCAAAATTCTAAAAAAAGGAACATCCGAAATACATAACATCCAAAATACATGTACCAAAGTATTTGTAAGCAGGGCTTTTCATATCTATGTCTGTTATGTCTATAAAATATATGGCTGAGAAAACAGTTTTCTAAAATCCTCCATGCAGCCAGCTCTTGCGCACAACCCCCATTTACAACAAGGCAAGATGTTCACCGCAGTGCGTGAGATCAGTGTTTTCTTTGCTCTTTGTTTATGTTTTTGTAATCTGTCAATGAGGCCCTGATCTGTGATAGTACCGCCCTCCCATTCTTTACTTATAAATCTATCGTCTGATAGTGAGCACAACCTGGCAGGTGTTTCAAAGCTATCTTAATCTCACTCTATAATGATACAAGTCCCATTCAAACGCTTCCTGAATCCACTTCATATCTGTAGAGGGTTCTTTATCAAATACCATGCAATTTAATTTTATCCAGTATATGTAAAGGTTTTTTTTTTTTCCTTCTTCTTCGTTTTCTTCTTCAAGAGACAGCTGTTTACATTTGGTGGTAAATAACATTTTCTTTGTTGTTTGACTTGCCACAAGAGCACATGGTGCAAGCCTAGGTTATCACTGCAGTGCTGTCATGCTTTACAATGCTTCTCTTGTAAACTGTAAGTCACCCTGGATAAGGGCATCCACTAATACATAAATAAGTATTATTCATAATAGTAATAATAATTACAGTACAGGAAAGTTTACTTTTGAAGATTCTGGCAGCATATGCTTATTTGGCTGTTTGAAGAAGAAAGAAAATGTAAGAATACATAGAACCAGAGTATATTCTTTTTTATGCTCGGCTATATGCAATTTTCCATTTATTGTAATCGCTGATATATTGTAGACACCAAAATCACCAGTTCCATTTTGTGAAATCTACATTGGGAATGCATGGTTTAATGTGAAGTTCAACAGTGTCTTACCATTGACTGGTGCTGGTAAATGCCTCACTACCATTTTTTTAAGCTTGTAATTCTGTTTGCTTTTTTAAGTTTTTGACAAACAGTTTGGGCAGGACAGTTTAAAAATGTAATGCATTTTCTTATCTGTGAAGTTTGTGGATATTTGCAACAAGAATATCAGTAAGCCACGTGACCTCCCAGACCTCTGGCATTTTTTTCCAGAAACAAGATAGGTCTGTTTATTTAAAGAGACATTGGAAGTCAGTCATGTCAGAAAGGCACATACCAGTCTTATTTATATGCAGTTGCAAGACTTTCTGGATGGCTTGGGCTGATGTGAAAACACCCTCAGAAGGTCTGCCCACTTGACGTCTGAGCTCATTTACGGAGTGGTTTTGAAAACACACCTGTAGCCGACGGCAATTGTTTGTGCACTCAAAGTTGTGTAAACTCACTTGAATTCCAAAGAGGGAGGGAGAGAGAGAGGCCATACAGACATGACATAGATTATGTACAATCTGCAGGAAAGGCCACCTGATTAACCCATTTGTTTCTCTTTTTCAAAATCAAAACATTCATTGCCCAATGCAGACGCGTCTCCTGGCTGAAGGAATAATGTGCCACAACAACAGAAGATAATCTGTTCCAATTGTGTAACCCGATGCCACTGATTGCTATCTCCAATGGCGTGACATGGAGTGCCAGCCAGGCACTAGACATCAAAGCAGACACACCTGACCAGGACAAAGTGCCTAGAGGGATGTGTGGAGGAGTCTCTGTAAGCACTGTTTCCAAAAAGAAAGGTCATCACTGGGTGTGTGTGATGGTCTCTTAGTGCTTGACAATGACAGGAGGTTCTCTGTCCAGCACAACATATCCCTATTTGTTTCTTCAAACCTGCTATCATTAGATGTGAAGCACTCAGTGATTGATCTTGCCTGGTAAACAACATGCAGGCTTTTGTTATCGACTGTTTAAACAGTTGTGAAGTGTAGAGTATATTTCCACTTGCAGAATAGGGCTTAATTCAGAATGAATCTCAATGTCAGCACTAGAGCCCCTGCAATGTACAGAGCATACATTAAAGGCTAGTTTTAGGGTTGGGGTGAAAGTTGTGTGTACTCCAATGTCCCAAGTACTATGTGCTGACAATGATTTGGTAAGGCTAGCTTTTCCATTTCCCTGTCAGGGCAGTCCCTTAGTCCCTTCACTTGTTTATGGAATTTGTCTACATTCTTACAGCATGTGTCAACTGGTTCGTACAGGTTCTGCATTGGAGCCACAGAGGAATGGCAGAAATGCTCTATGTCATCCCTGCAGGTGCTCAGTGGGGTGCATGTGTTGGCCGGAGGAACACCTCTCTGTTGAATACAGCACAGCTCCTGCCATGTCGACAGCATGACAGCATGTGACGCATTAATGGGAGCTGATGAAGAACCTGTACAATAACCTTGTCAAGGTCAGGGAATACTGGGAGCCCAAGGGTATGTAACACTCCAGCTGCAGGGAGGAATGGGCCCAGCAACGAGAAAGCCCTCTCGCAATGTCTTTCACTGTCTGCTTTTCTGCTGATTCTTTTCATCATTAGGCCTTGACATGCTGTTTTTTTTTTACATCTGTGGTCTATTTTGTAGGCACTTTGAATAGTCTTTCAATTCATGCTGTTTTGGTTTGATCATCAGAGCTTTGAATGGCGTATAGATTGACACAGACAAGGGGCGTGGGTGAAGCCTTTCAATCCTCCTTGAATGGTAAAGTCCTGTTTAATAACTGACTCTAATGTCTTATTATAATCATTCCCAACCCTGGAATCGTGACCCCAAAATATAAAATAAAAAAATATACAATTATTTTCAACACCTTAAATTGAAAGTATAAACCACATGGTTATACGATATTTATTATAAAAAAAAAACACTGTGAAACATTTTGGGGGGCGGAGACTTGAAATTTGACAATGTTTTAATGGCGTCTCACTGAGTATAAAGCCAGGAGTCCCTGCCTTAGGTCTTACCATAATATCCTGATGTTACAGATATCACTATGATACAGGCAGATTTGTTTGGCAACACTCTGGAAATGTGGCAAGCAGAATGTTATAAATGTAAAAAAAAAAAAAAGAATGTATTTGAAAAACAGAATTCAAATGTCTCAAATTAAAGTTTAAAAAAGACCCTGTTCACACTTGAGATTTAGGCCTGGCAGGGACACCTTAAGCCATATGTGAAGCCATATTAAGAAGTGGCCGTGGGCTAGGTGGCCTAAAGTTTTTGAGGTGGCCCAGGGCTGGGTGAAACGCTTCAGTGTGTGACGCAACTCAAACCACGCCCCTAGAGACTCGAGTGTCAAACTACTGTCTCAAAAGAACCACCAATTCTTGGAAACGTAAAAGAAAATACAGGTACCAAAAATAGCTTAGACGGCTTCACAAGACAATCTATTTCCTCTGAATTATTTGAATTTCACTCTGTCAAATCTATCTAGTCTCAGATGTACTGATGAATATTTCAAGCTCACATCATCAAAAAAAAAAAGTATAGGTTAATAATAAGTTATAATGAAAACAGTTCAACCTGCTCTGGTCAATGAAAATAAAGTGTGTAGCTGGTGAACTTTCTATAGATTATTTTTCTGATGATTGAATGACTGAAGTCTGAAATTGACTGTAGTGGACAGCACTATGTGAATATGAGGTGTACAATGCACTGTGAAATTTTGAATGGAACCATGTAACTTTATTCACTAATCCGGAAAATGCATTTAAACGATTAATTTAACCGAAGCATGTTTCCATTAAAAACGATGCATTTTAATATGGGGCCAGCTGTTGGCTACGCAATCTGTTGGCTTTAGAGGTAGCAACTAGGACGATGCAAAAATTAAAGCACTGTTTACAATTTGGATGGAAGATAGAGTTAAAAAAGAAATGGAAGGAAGTGTATGAATGCAACTTTTTTGGATGGGTATCAATCACTCACCCGAACAAGTTAAAAGGAAATAAAAATGCTAAGATCAGACTTAAAAAAAAAGAAAAAAAAAGTGGACCATAACAAACGTGTGAATTGCAGAGAAAAAGTTTAACGTTTTTCAGAAAAAAATACTGAGCCGCAGACCTTGGGTTGCATAGGACAGATGGGACAGTTGGGTTGCATGGGATCGAACTACAGCCTGGAAAAGACAGTGACAATTTTGACGTACTATATTATATAATATATACACTGTATGTGTGTGTGTGTGTGTGTGTGTGTGTGTGTGTGTGTGTATGTTATACACATTTCAGATTATAAATCTCAATATTGATAAATAATGCAAACAACAATATCCTGTTGTGTGATTTCATGTAAGGTAGTTGTCCTACTAAGTGTATTTCACTTTCGAGTGAATTGTATAACAACACTTTCAGACTTGCAGAACCTAAGATACAGACAGTTGAAATGGGACACACATCCACATTGCTGGAGATATTCAGCTCAATTAGTTTCTCTAGGGGGAAAATGGGAACTCAGAGAGTAAGGAAGAAAGCCAGAAAGTGCAGGTAACAGAGCAGTGTGGCTTAGTCTTGGCTCCAGCTAATCAAATGATCACATCTTCTGCCTGAATTAAAAATAAACAACCCAATCAAAATAGTTCCTTCTTTCTCCAGGAGGACCGTTCCTTCACTGTGCTGGGGATGCTCTAACCAGGGAATCCTACCGTGACTCCCAAATAAGTAACTCTTCATGTTTCCTGGACGTCTGACAATTGGATTTACCGCTAATCTCATTCGACCTCATGCACCTACAGACCTGCTACACAAACAGGAATAAATGTGGATTTAGTCATTAAACCAAACATCCCCCCCAAATCCATTTCCTCCACATGGAACCTTATAACCCCACTTAACAACACAGACACAGCCTATTAAAGCAATCTCCTAATGTCCAGATTGCTGTAAACTAAACTCTTTGTTTATGTTGCTTCTTGGTTACAAAGCTTTGGAACAGAAAAAGAAAAGAGAAAGACAGACACTGCTGTCGTGAGTGACTGAACAGCAAACTTAAAAAATGCAGCTTCATAGAGAAACATGTAAAAAGTTTGTGTAAGAGACAGATCCTATATTTAATTTTCATTCATATGTATTTTACATATATATATATATATATATATATATATATATATATACAGCTCTGGAAAAAATTAAGAGACCACTGCAAAATTATCAGTTTCTCTGGTTTTACTATTTACTACTTTTGTTTTATTCTATAAACTACTGACAACATTTCTCCCAAATTCCAAATAAAAATATGAATGGAATGGAATGACTGCCATACATGTAGAGATGCTGATTTAAGAAAAAATTGCAATTTGCAGTGGTAAGGTTTAGGGGGGGACAGGGGATGACACCATTTTAACATTTTCACTCTTTCAATGATGTCACATTTTTGTCTGTTCTCGGATCCATATATTTATATTTATATCCCTTCTTGTTATTTCAAGCATATGTCTTTCCATGCTTTGTCTAGATGATATTGTGACGGGTTTCATGTCCATAAGTGAGCTATATATATATTCACACACACACACACACACACACACACACACACACACACACACACACACACACATATATATAAAGATACATACACATATCAGGTTTATTGTAAATTAATCTATGTAGATCTGGTATGCTATGTCTTGACGAAATCAAATATTTAGATTAACATTTACAAGTATGTGCCTTAGATCATATAAAGATCTAAGAAGAGATGAGCTTGAAGAGATGCTGTAAAAAAACATTGTACACAACTGCCAATCATGCACATTCCAGAAACTAGCTGCAAGTTATTTGCCCCTAGTACTATGGTATTTGGCCTGGTTTCAAAAAAGTTATCAGGGTCCCCACTCTTTCTGTTATTCGTGTTCACAATTTATCATGAATGTTTATATAAAATGACTTTAACGTTAATCTGATTTCGCTTATCTGATAATACGGGAATGATTCATTAAATCAAGTGGAAAAAATTCTCACGCACCTTTAAAGACAGTGGCAATGTTCCCTTAAAAGAGGCAGATTCTGATTATGTAATAGGAGTAAGATAAAAAGAAATGCAAGTCACGCAATGCTGTGTGTTTGTGTATGCATATATACACAGCAGCAGTCAAACGTATGAGGCCACCTGGATAATCTTACTGAAATCCTACTAAGAAATATAGACTCAACATAAACTATGATTCATATTACAAAAGAAAAAATAGCTCTTTTAAAAAGGAAAGGTAAAAGAGAAGCGTTTTTGAATTAATTTTAATGCAGACCTTTCTTATCAAAATAACCCTCCTTGTGCGTTATCGCACCTGCGCGTGGGACCCAGCTTCAGTTATTTCCACTCTTTAATGCAATGCAAAACACTCAGGAAGGCAACATCTTTGTGAATGTTAAACATCATAGTCACCCCTAACAGGAGGCCAGACTAAACATAAAATGTCTATAGATTGAATCAGCAGTTTTTGACATTAACACACTGGTTGTGGTGGTTTCCTGACCTTGACCCTGTTGAAATGTTGCTGGATGAGCTGGACAGAAAAGTGGAAAGGAAAAGTCCAACTGCCATAAATCTGCTTGCGGGGGCGATTAGGACTTCCTGGACAACTACCGATGGTGACAGATGACTAAATTTATGTAAAAAAAGTGCAACATTATACTTAGTATTTGTAAGATTATATGGTGACACTGTTTGGAACTTCATTTTAAGTATTTTAAATAAAGATATTGGTCAATAGGTGTATTGGTTCAATTAACACGAAGTTTGCTCTATAATAGAGCTCTGAAGTAATGTATCTGTGTTTGCCTTCAAATAGTATTAAGGTTAGTCAGGGACATTATTCCATTAAGCTTTCTTGACAAATAACAAAAATTAGTTGAGTTCCAGCGAAGTAAACCATCTGTGGCAGTAACACAACTATACGTGGTAATGTGTCCACATCCTGCTGTATTAAAAAGTATTACCTTCACCATATTACACATAATCATGAATAAGGATTTCAGAGCAGGGGATCTGCTGTCTTTTTTCTTTTTTTTTTCTTTCAATAAGTAAAATCATGTAATGTATATTTCCTACATTGAAATGCTTATGAATTCAACTTTATCTTCAGTTTCGGTTTCAACTGAACTGAAATGCTTTCTCCTAAAGCCAATCCGAACTGTATCCTTCTTTTAGAAAAACATGTAGAACAGATGTAATTCACATTTATAATCCTCTTGGTGAATTGAATAATTGAGAAATTCATACTTACTACAAAAAAATACTTGCCCTTTTTAAAATATTTTTTTTAGCACAACCCTTTTTGGCATGTTCCAAGTGTGCACTTCTGAGCATCATTTGCACATGTTACAGAACGATGAAGACTCATAATCACTTACCATAGTTACTATTTTTAGATGGGCTTTTAAAGTTACAATTAATATCAAAAGTCATTCTGTGCATGATTCAGGCCTGTGAAGTTCAAGTAAAAACGTAATTACATTGTTGCTCAAGTATTATACAAATAGGCTCTACAGAGGTAAATGTATAGAAAGCCACAGGATATCATAGCTGTATTTCAGACATACTGTATTGCTTAGAGCAATCCTAATCTGTGCTTACTATTTCTGTTAACTTGTTAGGAAATCATACTGCGAATATTGAATGAACACAAAACACACATCGCAAGGTCTTCACCTGGGGTATCACCACTCTTCTACTCTTCTCTTTCAATGTCAGGCATGATATGCTGGACAAAATTTAAAGGCTACGTAATATTCTCCCAGGCAAAATATCTGCTAATGTCTGCCCACCGTATTCAGTCACCTCACACCACAAACAATTAAAATAAAATGCTTTTCACACATTCACAACACCAAAATGTACAGTATGTGTATCCAAAATCTAGTAGCAGTTATGCTAAAACCCTTCCTTCATTAATGTATGCCATTTAATAACAATGTTCACAAACTTTCTACAGCCACATAACTACAGTTGATGGCTCCACATAGCAGTACCACATATCTTTTCCAATAGGCCTTCCACTGACCATGAGAGCAACAAGCAAACCTTCTATCACATTTCAGTAAAACCTTCTACCCATCATATTTGTCTTATTTTTGAGTATCTTTTTATTATACATTTAACAGTTTAACTGACTTATCTCTTCAATTTCCTTAAAATACTATTTTACTTTTATTATTGAACTACACCAGAATACCAACCCAACAACACTTCTGCTGCTTTTCATCATAAGTCTGTCAATCTACACATTCTAATATATCAGTAAACAATAAAACAAATTTTACTATAATAACTGTCTACCTACTATCACAACATTGACCGATAATCATACCACCGCTTATGTTTCGCATTCACTTCCTTACCTCAATTTACATTTCTTTTCTTTGCACTCTGTCAGTCTCTACTAACCTTTATTTCAAATTATTCACCTTCCTTCAATATCACATTTACAATATCTTACATATTCTTCCAGACCTGAATTACTCAACTACTCTACTTTCCCAACTACCACCTACAAAATGTCAAAGTTTAAAACACATCCTTTTCGACCTGCTCTCAAATCCCTTCTAAAATAACTCCACACAAAAGCACTATAAAACACTTTTTTCAACATCTACATATTATGTTACTATAGGTCTGTCATCTGTCACCCATTAATAACTTTAGTTTTTATGTCTCCAATACGGCAATCTTTTCCAACTTCATACTAACAAAAACTTTTCTATTTATTTCCCTCTTGTCCATTCCCCAGCCTTAAACCTTTCCACAAATACAAACACACACTTTTACCTCCATTAGTACTACAATCTACAACAACTCCTGCCTTTCTAGTTCCCTAAACTTTTTATATTTATATGTAACTTTTATATGAATACATAATATGCATTCCCAACTCTATTTTCTACTCTCTACCACATTGTATTACAAAAGCAAATACTGCCACAGATGTTTTAAAATCATAATCTACCACCTTTGACATCACATTTCTACAGTTTATACTCTACATCTTCATAATTGTTTACTCTCTTCTGTTGATGGAAAGAAGCAAAGAATAATGTTGCCTTCACGGTTTTTCCCGCAGCCGTGGACACAGCAACACTTCAAGTCATCTATGTAAACTGTAGTAACTCAGTAAGAATGACTTGAGTCGAGTTGCCGCGGGGAAGACAAATCAGGTCCTTTTGCTGGCCTTATAAAACCTATTTTATTTTTATGTTGATGTTTTTGTTTAGTTTTTCTGCCATGCATTGTGTTTCTCCATTAATTTAGGTGTACACAGAGAACAGTATGCACAGGGTATGTCAGCATTTTTTTAAAAGGTTTGTTATTGGGAGTTTCTTCACAAAGGTTTATATAAAGTGTTCAGAAATGCCATTGTACCTGTCTAACAATGTTATTTTTTAAACACAACAAAGCCTTTTTTTACACTATGACCACATCAAAATGCTTGCTTACGTTACAAATACATCCATGACTATTGTTTAGAGCATTCTATTTCTATGTGTATTTACGCACAGAATCTCATCTGCAGCCATATTTTCCTTTATGACTTTAAATAGTTTTATTGTAGAAGCTTTATGGTTTTGTTTTTGTTTTTAACTGCAAGTCATTGCATTAAAGCTAAGAATAACATTGACAATGTTAAGAGATCCATTATGGGCTGGTTATTATCCTGTCAGACACAGCCATCATTCACCTTTGTTTAAAACCATATGCAGAATGAACTACTAACAAAGTTCAGAGGAAAAAGATACCCATAACTACAATACTAACTGGCAGCTTCAGGGCATGTCATTATTATATTTTACTTTAAAAGAAGCTTTTGAAGAATTAAATTACACTACATACAAAAGTGTTTAAGATATTAATTCCAATAATTGTAGAAGTCTATATAGTTTAAAACAAATCTACAGTGTATAAGATTATTTAACCCAACAGTTTGCAATCCACTTTGGTATTTATATTTCTATAACTGCTGTTGAAAGGGTAACTCAAAGCTATTCTGATCCTTAACAATGACAGTATAATGCATAGGGTTCAGTTGGGTTGGTACAGGGAGGGATATGTTCAGTATTGAACCTGGAATCACGTTGTGAACACAGAGGAAAAGACCTTGACGTCACTCTCTTGTGCGACAGCATTCCTGCTCAAATGAAGATTACAAAGCACGTTGAAATGAAAGCTCCTGACTAATCTGATCGTGTTAATTGCAGTTTTGCATTCACTTGAATAAAGAACTAAGTTATACATGCATTGAAGAATAATTCTCATTGTTCTTGTGTTGAAAGTTTTAATTTTTACAACATGTGACAGGCTAAGTTTAATTATACAAATTTAGTAAATTAGATAAAATATCAACTAAGGAAGCATGTCTGCTTAGGTAATTTATTTTATCTTTATCTGTAGAATCCATTCCCAGTAAGCATAATTATATATAGGATCTGTAGGAGAAAGGTCCTGTGGAGCACATGTGAGCTATCCTTGACAAATTCCTGCACACATTTCTGAGCAAATTTCCTGGAAACAGATAGATATAGGTAAGAGATGCCAACAGAACAGACATTAATATGTCAAAATAGATGACTGAAGATTTACAATTACACACCCAGACTGAAATGCCAACCCACATATACTATGTTTAGTAAGAGGTGTTATGAACATGTTATTCAGTGTGTCTCAGAAACTATGGGGGAAGCACATCGCTTTGTAACGCCTTATGTACATATTTGACAGTACTCACTGTGTTTCCCCATTCATGTAGGTGTACATGAGCCTGTTATGGTGATGGCATTTTAGGTTTCTAACTTATTTGGGGCTGTGTGATCAGAAGTGAGTTTGAGGTGGCAGTTTGAATCCAAGTGAGGTCTGACTGCACAAGCTATAGGTATGAAACCCTTAAGCAAACTCTGCACATCCACAGAGCACAGTAAAGCATTGTTACAAGGAAATCTCTTTTACGTCACTTAATTGTTGAGAGGAGCGAGCAAAGAAAACATAATGATTAACTTACAATACTAATAGACATAAATAAATTACTCATCACGTAGACATGCAGTTATAACTGGTCGCAAACAGTTTACTATGATCTTCTTCGTTTCTTAATAGATGTTCAGTTCCTTTTTGAATCTTTATTAGTCACAAACAGGTTTCAGGGGTGATGCATTGTTTAATTAATGGGGAATGCAGTCAAAATGTTCTCGCAATATATATGCATTTTCAGGCACATACAGAATATGTATATAACAATTAATGTTAAAATCTTCCATCTTGGAACATTTCTTCTTCAGCTTTGTATAGGTAGTTTAATTTGGAAGAATTAGGAACACACACAATTTTAATAAAACTATATTATATTAGCACACAGAGTTGTGACTGACAGATGAGGTTTGATTTGGGCTGCCCAGTATACTGTTCAAATTGACTGGTATTTTGTAAATGAATTAAGGTTAATAAACAGTACATCAATACAGACTCAGGTGTCATTGAGAAGTCTGCTGATGGAATGATTTATATATATACAGTATATTTAAGGCTAAGCTTGAATATGCCAGGTGTACCCAGAGAAAAAACATGTTTTTCCGAACAAATTTTGGGTTAGGATTTGGGAACGCTCCACTTTTGTTCATGTAGAAGTCATTACATAATGCGAATGAAATGTAATGCTGATAGGCACTTTCATCACATTATAAATAGACCTGTCTTTTTTTGTGTGCATCTCTGTAGCTGAAAGCATCTCCTAACATCTGAGCTGTTCCACCAGCACCTGTGAATCCTGCAATTAGTTTTATCAACATCACTGGATTACCTGCCATGGAAGAGCACATGACTGGCAACTGTTGTTTAATTCTTGGTTTGGCGGCAGTCATGTTACTCAAGCATCTGGCTCTTTACCACCTTACAACCCTCTAAAGTTTCACTTCACTGCATAAGTTTTGTTAAACCATTCTACACTGTATAGCTTATGTGCTCAAGTTCAATATTTTCTCAGTTCCCTGGCATTTTATGATTGTATTATTCCATCCTTCAACAAGAGGCATTACCCTTAGCATGACTGGCGGGCTAAGGATTGTTTCTCAAAGTGATAACGGCTCTGAACACACAGCTACGCTAAATCTAGAACAGCATAGAACAGAGGAACGACTGGCACTGAAAAGGAAATCTCCTGACCTCAACCCAATGAAATGTTGTGGAATGATATTTGGATGAGAAACATATGATGGTATTTGCCAGCACTGATTCAGAAATCACACTGTGTCAACTCATTTAAGTATTTATATATATATATATATATATATATATATATATATATATATATATATATTGACTTATTGACTAAAAACTATGAAAACTTAAGCAATGTATCCAGCAATGAAATTAATCTAATGCAATATTGAACTATGATGTATTTAATTATGTAAACTATAGTAGTAATCAAGCCTAAAAAGCTGAATATACATAATGTAAATAGCCTTTACTGTTAATGTAATCCAATCCCCCCACAAAAAAAACAACAACACAGAATTAATTCATATATAAACAAAATGGAATGCAGTCTTTTTAATAAACAATTTGACGGAAATGGCTACACGTTATTGCATTACACTTTTACTTTGTCAGCTGAAGGAATGCTATAAGAGATATGAAAGCATACATAGCTATTGTGGGATACCTGCACTAGGGCATATTGTATTTCCCTCTTACATGGGCTATTGTTTACAAAAGGTCACTGACATTCAAAACCTGCAAAGGTGAAGTTCTCTCCAAAATACTAGCTTCCCTCTGCTGGCATATGTTATAGAAAATATTTTTAACGTACATACTGTAAAGGGGAAAAGAGAGTCATTTGGATTGTGTAAAAATAGATTGATTTGACCTTCTCCCCCAAGTGAGAGTTTCATCCCAAAGATTTTCACTAAGGGTCAACGTATAAGTCTGCAGAAGACACACAACTCGCTAATTCTCCAGGATCAGTGTGTCTGTGTACTTTGGACGATTTCTTACATTTCTTCAAATGTCATGTAAAATGGCTGAGCTGCATTACACACCCAGTTGAACATGAGCCATTACCAGACGCAGAATCAATCTGGCAGTGTGTAGCTTTGAGATAAATATCATTCAAAGCAGCTGTCAGCTTTGATTTGTCCTGATCTGAGAACCTACATCCAACAAATGCCTTGTCAGCCATGCGCAGTTGCTGCCTTTCATTTCAGTAACCATATCCGAAGCTCGTTTCGTCTAGATTATACAATTCTTCCCAGCCACCGAAACACATGGACCACCTGGGGAATGTGTTTACGGAAGCCAAGTGTGCAGAGCTGATTGAGCTAAAAATGACATGTATTTATGTATTTATTTATTTTTAGAAAATGTAACAAGCCACGTTTAAAAACAAAACAAGCAGTCACTCTCAATCGATGGACAATATAAACAGAATGAATAAAACGCTGACCAAGTCTTGCCTGCTTAGCAAATGGAGTGGATTCTTCCAAAGTTGTTTGCTTTAAAAAAAAAAGAAAAGAAATGAAATCCTTTGAAACCATGCCAAGAATCTATGTTTTTCCAAGCGAGTCTCTTCAATGGATTACATAAATAAATAAATAAATAAATAAATAAATAAATAAATAGATCAACAACAACAACAACATTCACAATAGAAAGAAAAAGTACAGAGGGAAAGACATGTCCTGGAAAGGCCTCATGCTTGGAAAGAAAGAAAGAAAGAAAAAAACATTAATGTGGTGTGTGGGTGTTTCGTGCAAAGGCCGTGTTTTCCAGAGGTTAATTTGTAGGGAGTTGCTACTGGTATTATCACGCATAGCCTTTGTTGCTGGTGCTGTGAAGTGTTTGAAAATAACCCAAACAGGTTATGTAGTAACTGTGATATTATCTAGATGAACTTCACCTGAGGGGATTCCGTCATAGTCAGAAATGTTTTACTCTGTCTGCACGAATGTGGCCTGGAGGAAGCTTTTACAAGCAAACAACCTGAATACCATAAAGGCAGGCAATGCCTCTGTGACACTCTTTTTTTTTTGTTGTTGTTGTAGTTTGTATCTTTTTTTTTTCTTGCCTTTTTAACGGCTTACTATAATTAATCATTTGTCTGATTTAATAATACACGCAAACTTCAATTCCAGGCCTATGTTTGGATAAATGCCTTGTCATGGGTAACTATATAAATAGTTACCACTTGTTTTGCTGCTGAAGGGATTATTACTGTACATTTGAGAAAGTTTAATTAAGTGTATGCAGTGCGGCTATGGTCTAGCTCCAGTATGAAAGGCTGTAAGATTGCAATTATAGTTAATCCTTTTTCCAGTAATTAGAATCTCCTTGTCCTACAATTATTGCAGTATGAAATAAATCTTTTCAGCAACATTTGATTCTGTGTATATCTTAATAAATATCATTGCAACAGCAATAGCATTTTCTAAACTGAATTGAAAGAGATTTTTTTATTATGTAAATATAATACAGAAAATTTAAATAACAACAACAAGAAAAGTAGTAGTGGTGGTGGTAGTAGCAGTATAATACATAAGATGAGGAAAATGTGATGATAATAATAATAATAGTTAAAATTAGCAGTAGTAGGAAGAGAAGGAGGAGGAATAGTAGCCGTAGCTGCAATAGTATTTACAGGACGAGTTGAAATGTGGACTGTCATATATTGCCTACTCTGGCCACCAACACATAGATTCAGACTTGATTTAATTGAGTCAGACCACAGTCTTGCGGGCACTTACTGGATATTTCATTATGTAGATAAACATCTAAGCACCCCTATTGATGTTCAAATTCTGGTCATGGCAATGGTTTAGAAGTGAATAAAGGATAAAATATGATAATCAATAGCAAAGTTATTAAATAATCATTTAATCCACCATTGTTCAGCACCAGTAACTAAATGAAACTATTTTTATCTTACTTCAGTGTTATTATATGAACATAAGAATCCTCATATTCTTCCAAAAAGCACAATTCTTTGAAAATTGATTCTTAACGGGCCCCACAGATAACATAGCTGAAAAAATATAATTTGAGATGAATTTGTGGAACAGTTTATTAATTTGATTACACACATTTTTAATTCTTCATCACAATTTAGCAAACCATGCAGATGAATAAATAAACTGCCCACAAAATAAACAATTTAAATAATTAATCATTCGTGTGTGCATGGTTTAGTTAATTGAGGTTAGATATTAATAAACCATGCATACCCATTCATGTTTCATTTTCGTGAAATATGTCATATCTGTAGCTCTAGAGGATTTCTACATCACTAGTCACATAAATACAGCTTTTACAAAACATTTCAGAATATTCCAAAAGTGAGATATTAGAAAACATCACCTAGACATTTCTGACAGTATAAAAAAAACATTATGTTGTCTTCATATAAACACACATCCTGAAAGTGTACCGCACTTGTGAAAACATTTATCTTTGTTTAAAATTATCTTTCTGTTGCATCTGTGCCAGTGCCCTAGGTTTTCCAAACTTTCCTTTATATATTCATGTTCTGTACATTGTGAAATTATAACACAAACTTAATATTATTGTGTCATTTTTTTCCCCATTGGATTTCAGAGTACACGGTCTCACATAAATGTGTAGCCAGATGTCACAGGACACAAGGCTATATCAACAGCTTTGAATAAATTCCAGTGTAAATCTTCATGGTCCTATTATTATTACTATTATTATTAATAATAATAATAATGAACCAGAGTATATTGCCTTCACCTCTCTATTGTACTACTGTCACAACATTTCAGAACATTGCTGCAAGGCTAGAGATTGTTTGAGGCAAATGTTTTTGCAACATTTATAAGATGTTGGTGATTTTATTTTATTTATTTGTATGTTTGTAATGTAGATTATGTGTAGAGCATTTTATACATTTTCTATGTGTAATTTTGAATGAAAATACATCTATAATAAATACCCATCTGTAGGGGTTGTGATGTAATCAATCAGTACAACTTCACACATTATTACTAGCATTAGAAATGGTTTTCAATACTTAAGGGCCATTTCAAACATTTGAACTTGTATAGGAATGTCAATGAATATTTGCAACAATGGTTATATTGCCACATTTTATTTTTTATTCTTGCACTATTGAACACAAAGTTGTACGTACATATCTGGGAGTCTACAAATTGATGTTGTCAGAACACTTTCACCGAAGTAGAGTGTTAAATTGTAAGCTGGGAAATTGCTTACAAATTGGAGATTCAAACGTGCATGGGTATAAACAGAAGAACAGGCCACTGCAAATCGAGAAAAGAACAAAAACACGTCTCCACAGGTAACTGCGTTCAAATCCCAGCAAGCCATGGCCAGTCATTGCTATTGTAATGTATAAACTAGGCAGCGCTGATCCGCAGCTTGGCATGGAACGCTGAACCGGAGGAGGAACAGGTTAGGCTGAGGCTAAGAAAACCTGCATTAGATGGTGTTAATGGTTGGGTCCTAACCTGAACACAATATGGTCAAAGATCTAGCACTGCATGCTGTAACAATGGCAAAAGCAATATATTCTTCTCCCTACACATAAATATGTGCACATCGAACCCCTCAAATCAGAAAAAATAACCTCTGCTCCCAAGTGTAGCCACAAAGACAACTTGAGAAGATTGCAGTTGAACCCAAAGCTTTCATGCCCCTATAATGTATATGTATATGTCTAATAAGAACCGTAAAACTATTTTGTAAATGTCCCAAGTGCTCATGTATACATGTCCTGTACAAATTTATTGGACTGGATATTTCTGATTGCTTTGACCAAACCATGTTGTCACGCCAATTCAGCTATTTCCAATTTGAATGAACATGTTCTCAGCTGTCAACAGTGATATTTTGTGGGAGTAAAGAACAGGTATGGAGCTGCAGCTGATATCTTGTAGTAAATTGAGGTTTGTGTCACCCAGGCCATCACTTTAAATAAATCTTGTCAGTTAAGCATTACAAACCAGTTGCAAAGGAACATACAAAACAGAAAAAGAGAATTGCAAAAATCAAAACAAAAAATATCAAAGTGAATACAATTTGGGTTTCTAAGTGTGTTTGGAGTATTCGAGACAAAGGAGGATTAATGAAGCTTATACTTAAGAAGTTAACAAATCTTGTTTTATTCCTTACACTTGAATGTGGCAACACTGTGGTCAGAAATGTAATCTACTCAGGTATGAAAACTAAGGTAAAAAAAGCAATAAATTAAACATTTATTGTTCTTCGGCATCTATCTCAGAAACCCTAATCTCAGTTCTGAATCGACTTCTGTAATCTAGCACGGTTTGGTAAACAGTAAAAATAAAACTGAAGTAAGCATATAGTTTACTTTAATTTAATAAATAAAATGGATTTACACTGAGAAGGGAGAGATCATTTGGCATTGGTTACATCTGAACAATTCAAATTCTGGCATTAACATAAGTTTCTTACAAGTAAGTGAAAATAAATTCACTTTCATGAAGCCGCAATTGAGTACAGTTCTGTAGTTTGCTATTAGTGCGTGGGTCAAAGTTTTGATTTAATCCCATTGCGTATCTATAATGTGTTCAGTTTTATTCCCTCTAGAATAAACAGACTAAGATAGCTTTACTACTAGAGAACTCTTAAAGAGTCCATACGTACTTAATTTACAAGGCCAAATGAAGAGGTTAAAATGAAAAATGTATTTAAATAATAATTATTATTTAAAAGTAATTTATCAGCAGTGTTCCAAGCAGAAAGTCAAATGAAATATCTTGACCCATTAAATAAACATCTTTATTTTTATTTTTATGTCTTAAGGTTTTGGAAAAGGCAGGCCTCTTGGTTGAAAATAATGTTTCCTGTTGTTTTGTTTTATGATGCAGGTGTTTAAAGCAGCAAAACAACCTTCTAACGTCTCTCTGTATGGAAGCTCACCTGTATTGAAAGCATTATCTAACAGGTAATAAAATGTAAAATGTCTTATAGTGACTTTTATAGTCAGCTAGACACTCCACCCTTTGAAATTAATAAACCTATATATGCAAAGCTAATATATCCAATACATATATCACTTGGCCTACCTTAACTAAACTTTAAACCATTTCTCCTACAGGTGTTCTCTCTCTACGACAATGTCTTTCTTTTTAATGTCCAACACAGCCCACACACCTTTTCATGTCTGTTTTGTCTGACTCCTTCAAACTTAATGTTTAAACATAGAGGTTGTTTATGAGCTATGTGGCTGAATGCCAAGAGCTCTAATGAAGTTTGGTTAGACAGTTTATATTGCCGACTGAGACATCTTGTTGTTCCAGGTGATCCAAAAAAAAAAACTTTTACTCTTCAGGATGTACACCCCTTAATTACTAAGGAAACGGAACAAGCCAGGTGCAGACAAAGACAGGTTAAATCTGTCGCCTCGGCAGTGCCAGTTTGCTGGGTTCGAAGCTGTTCCAGTTTGCAAAAGACAACTTCTGACAAATGATTATTTTTGGCATATTTGAACTGTATTCAAAGTGCTATGGGAGGGGTATTCAATCATGCTCCCAGAAAGCCACTGAGCAAGTTCATTTCAATGGTCACCTGCAAACATCCATTTCTAAAGACTGGGAACATATTAGTTTTGATTTATTGAACAGAATTACTCGATCAGATAATCCAAACACCTCTAATCAAATTAAAATCTTTCCAAGTCTTCATAAAGTGATTAAATAAACTAGCTGGACTGTGGCTCTCCAGGACAGGGGTTGGACTGTGGAGACACCTACTGTATGCCATGATATGTACCAACTTTATTTGGGGAATTGAGAATAGGTCATCTGTTGTTAAAAGCTGTATTTAAACAGTGATTTTTATTTTATTTCACACTTTGTTAATCAATATAATGATAGCTTTAGATTTGCACAGAAGAAACATATGAGGTGAAATAAAGTAAAAAAACTATATATATTATTCTTCAGTTTTTCAATGTATAAAAACATGTGACGTGATAAAAAAATATGCTTCTCTCCACAGGTCCTCGGCACAGTGATTGACAGATTATTCCTCCAATCTAGGAGGTGGAGCCCCGAAGTTTATATACTCAAGTTTTGTGGAATTGTCTTTGAGTTTCCCAATCTCTGTTTTTTGTTTGTGTATGTGTGCTCTCTTACTTACAGTCGAGTGACAAATTAAAGGAGAAAACAAAATATATATATATTCCCTCATTTGGTGTTTTGATGATGGTGGTGCAGAGCGCTGTCTAACACGTCGGTACAAAATCTCCCATAGGTGTTCAATTGGGTTGAGAGCTGGTGACTGCGAAGCCATAGCATATGATTCACATCATTTTCACACTCATCAGACCATTCAGTGAGCCCTCGTGCCCTGTGGATGGGGCATTGTCATCCTGGAAGAGACCACTCCCATCAGGATAGAAATGTGTCACCATAGGATAAAGGTGATCACTCAGAATAACTTTGTAATGATTTGCATGTTTCCCTCTAAGGGGACAAATGGACCCAAACCTGCCAGGAAAATGCCCCCCACAGCATAACAGAGCCTCCGGACCCCCTCACTGTAGGGGTCCAGCAGTCAGGTCTGTACCGTTCTCTTGGTGTCGCCACACATGCACTCGCTCACTTGTGGAGAACATGAGCCAGTTGAGCATCTTGTGACTGAAGCTCCTGCCATTCGTGCCCCAATAATGACCCCTCTTTCAAAGTCACTTAGATCCTTTCCTCTTGCCATCTTGATCCAAAATCAAGGTCAACTGGGCCTGCTCAGCATTTTTATACATGCCACAGAGCATGATAGGATGTTAATTGCTTAATTGTATCATGCAGTACACCTGTTTTCAGGCATCTGCATTCGTTATTTTCTTCCACTCATTTATTCAGGTTTTCCCTTTAATTCGTCACCCATCTGTGTACATATACACTCACCTAAAGGATTATTAGGAACACCATACTAATACTGTGTTTGACCCCCTTTCGCCTTCAGAACTGCCTTAATTGTACGTGGCATTGATTCAACAAGGTGCTGAAAGCATTCTTTAGAAATGTTGGCCCATATTGATAGGATAGCATCTTGCAGTTGATGGAGATTTGTGGGATGCACATCCAGGACACGAAGCTCCCGTTCCACCACATCCCAAAGATGCTCTATTGGGTTGAGATCTGGTGACTGTGGGGGCCAGTTTAGTACAGTGAACTCATTGTCATGTTCAAGAAACCAATTTGAAATGATTCGACCTTTGTGACATGGTGCATTATCCTGCTGGAAGTAGCCATCAGAGGATGGGTACATGGTGGTCATAAAGGGATGGACATGGTCAGAAACAATGCTCAGGTAGGCCGTGGCATTTAAACAATGCCCAATTGGCACTAAGGGGCCTAAAGTGTGCCAAGAAAACATCCCCCACACCATTACACCACCACCACCAGCCTGCACAGTGGTAACAAGGCATGATGGATCCATGTTCTCATTCTGTTTACACCAAATTCTGACTCTACCATCTGAATGTCTCAACAGAAATCGAGACTCATCAGACCAGGCAACATTTTTCCAGTCTTCAACTGTCCAATTTTGGTGAGCTTGTGCAAATTGTAGCCTCTTTTTCCAATTTGTAGTGGAGATGAGTGGTACCCGGTGGGGTCTTCTGCTGTTGTAGCCCATCCGCCTCAATGTTGTACGTGTTGTGGCTTCACAAATGCTTTGCCGCATACCTCGGTTGTAACGAGTGGTTATTTCAGTCAAAGTTGCTCTTCTATCAGCTTGAATCAGACGGCCCATTCTCCTCTGACCTCTAGCATCAACAAGGCATTTTCGCCCCCACAGGACTGCCGCATACTGGACGTTTTTCCCTTTTCACACCATTCTTTGTAAACCTTAGAAATGGTTGTGCGTGAAAATCCCAGTAACTGAGCAGATTGTGAAATACTCAGACCGGCCCGTCTGGCACCAACAACCATGCCACGCTCAAAATTGCTTAAATCACCTTTCTTTCCCATTCAGACATTCAGTTTGGAGTCCAGGAGATTGTCTTGACCAGGACCACACCCCTAAATGCATTGAAGCAACTGCCATGTGATTGGTTGGTTAGATAATTGCATTAATGAGAAATTGAACAGGTGTTCCTAATAATCCTTTAGGTGAGTGTATTAATGCAATTATCTAACCAACCAATCACATGGCAGTTGCTTCAATGCATTTAGGGGTGTGGTCCTGGTCAAGACAATCTCCTGAACTCCAAACTGAATGTCTGAATGGGAAAGAAAGGTGATTTAAGCAATTTTGAGCGTGGCATGGTTGTTGGTGCCAGACGGGCCGGTCTGAGTATTTCACATTCTGCTCAGTTACTGGGATTTTCACGCACAACCATTTCTAGGGTTTACAAAGAATGGTGTGAAAAGGGAAAAACATCCAGTATGCGGCAGTCCTGTGGGCGAAAATGCCTTGTTGATGCTAGAGGTCAGAGGAGAATGGGCCGACTGATTCAAGCTGATAGAAGAGCAACTTTGACTGAAATAACCACTCGTTACAACCGAGGTATGCAGCAAAGCATTTGTGAAGCCACAACACGTACACGTACCTTGAGGCGGATGGGCTACAACAGCAGAAGACCCCACCGGGTACCACTCATCTCCACTACAAATAGGAAAAAGAGGCTACAATTTGCACAAGCTCACCAAAATTGGACAGTTGAAGACTGGAAAAATGTTGCCTGGTCTGATGAGTCTCGATTTCTGTTGAGACATTCAGATGGTAGAGTCAGAATTTGGCGTAAACAAAATGAGAACATGGATCCATCATGCCTTGTTACCACTGTGCAGGCTGGTGGTGGTGGTGTAATGGTGTGGGGGATGTTTTCTTGGCACACTTTAGGCCCCTTAGTGCCAATTGGGCATCGTTTGAATGCCACGGCCTACCTGAGCATTGTTTCTGACCATGTCCATCCCTTTATGACCACCATGTACCCATCCTCTGATGGCTACTTCCAGCAGGATAATGCACCATGTCACAAAGGTCGAATCATTTCAAATTGGTTTCTTGAACATGACAATGAGTTCACTGTACTAAACTGGCCCCCACAGTCACCAGATCTCAACCCAATAGAGCATCTTCGAGATGTGGTGGAACGGGAGCTTCGTGCCCTGGATGTGCATCCCACAAATCTCCATCAACTGCAAGATGCTATCCTATCAATATGGGCCAACATTTCTAAAGAATGCTTTCAGCACCTTGTTGAATCAATGCCACGTAGAATTAAGGCAGTTCTGAAGGCGAAAGGGGGTCAAACACAGTATTAGTATGGTGTTCCTAATAATCCTTTAGGTGAGTGTATATATATATATATATATTTTTTTTTTTTATTATTATTATTTTTTTAAGTATATTTTGTATTTATTTTGTTATTGTGTTTTTTAATTTGTTGTTGTGTTTTGCATTTCAGGTGTTACACCCAGATGTATGAACCTTTGTAGATAACCATAGTTATCAAGGTAACTTGAACTTCACATTTAGAAGCAGTACATACAGTTAGGTCCATACATATTTGGACACAATTTGTCCAAAGGCAAAATGCCCTAAGAACAAGCAGGAACTAAAGACAGCTGAAGTGCAGTCCTGGCAGAGCATCACCAGGGAAGAAACCCAGCATCTGGTGATGTCTATGGGCTCCAGACTTCAGGCAGTCATTGACCAAGTATTGAAACTCACAATTTAATTCATGATTATGTTAGTTTGTCCAAATACTTTTGAGCCCCTAAAATTGGGGGGACCAGATATAAAAATGGGTGTAATTCCTACACCCAATTTGGATGTAACTACCCTCAAATTAAAGATGAAAGTCTACACTTAAAGCACATCTTGATTGTTTCCTTTCAAATCCATTGTGGTGGCATACAGAGCCAATATGATGACAATTGTGTCACTGTCCAAATATTTATGGACCTAACTGTATGCATAATATGAAAAAATAGTAAAGAGTCTAAACTGAAATTAAAGATGAGTCTGCCTAACAGCTGACTAAACACACTACATTTCCAGAGAAAGATCACTAGTGAGTCAGGGGGGCATTTCTGTCTAATCTTGTGCTACATTTTTTTTTTTTCTCCAAGCTTATACAAATATTGAAATCAATGTTTCTGTTTTCTTCCTCTGATACAACCTTTCCTGAACGCAAAAGCGTGCAGATCAATATCTTAAACACGTGGCTACATATTTAAACTGGTTCTAATCATTTTTCATTACCTGGTATGGTAAACACCTGCTGTTTGTTTCATAGGATCAATGCTGAAATAGCCTGAAAGAGCACATGCTTGCATAGCTGGTGTCTTAAAAAGATTGTGTCATTTTCTAATTGCTCTTCTGTTTCTTAATTACAATAACTTGTCAATATTGCACAGCCATAATGTGGAGCAACATCTGCCATTTGGCCAGATATACATAATTATGTTTACAGTATCATTCAATGAATTTTAATTAAGCAGTCTGAGTACAGTGAAAGCATTATTGAGATAGAAGGGGTTGAGTCCAATTTCAAATCCAATACCATTTGTTTTCTAATGTCTCATCCCATTAAATATTTTAAATTCCAAATTTAACCTTATAAACAGGACTTTGAGATATATAACTTATTTTGTGCACCAACATGTAATTTTCTTTTTGCTCATTAACTAGTAATAACTGAGCTGGGAGGTCACAATGTTTGTTTAGATTATGGTGTCATTAATAAATGATTGGTAAATAGTTTATAAAAGTTAATAAGTAAGACCATTAATAAGACCATTCATACATTATCAATACGCCTTTAGAATATACAATTTTTCATATATATAATAAATATATATATATATATATATTATAAATGGTAAGTCATATATTATAAAGGTTTTTTGATAATTTATAAATTGAATAAATAATAGTTCCTGACTGTTTTATAAACTATTTACTAATCAATTATGAAAGACACTGTACTCTAAAGTGTTACCCCACAGAACAGGTCAGGCAAGGATTAGTTGTGTTGTTAGTCAGCACAGAAAAAATAAAGCTTTTCTACTTTTACATTTGCATCACCCACAAACTTTGAAGTCTTGAAGTAATATGCCTATAATATTACCAATCTTTTGACCTTGAATTATATTAAGTGTTTGCTAGTTTGTGTTCTGTCCATCAGGACCGCAGTAAAACCAAATATCTATGTGCAATAATTATAAAGTTGCTCAGTATCTACGAGCTACATTTTGAAAAGAAGCTCTTTATTGTAAATCTATGGAAGATTTACAATCTGGGTGTCTGAACCAGGAGATAAGGAATGCAGCAGCACAAGAAAGTATGGGCTATATTTGGATGTTGTGTGTATCTCAGTGTTAGCCCATCTCCATGGAGCACAAAACCTCGACATCCCGATTAGTCTTCAGGCAAAACGGTCATAGTGTTAAGATAAATGATTAGAACACATCCCTTGTTAAATGCTGTCATTAAACAATCAGTCCTATGAATAGTTAAGATTTATGGCTGTTTTTAGACTGTAATTTGTTATGAAAGTTATTTGTGACTCGAAGCTTGCTACCACATGTCTTTGGAACTTGAACAAAATACTATATATATATATATATATATATATATATATATATATATATAGTGGTGAGTAATATATAAGACATAATGACAAAGAATAAATCTACTGAGAAAGAAGGGCAGCAAATTGCACCCTCATACTTGGATCTAGAAGCACAGCAGACACTGCTGGGTTCAAATAGACTACTAGGCTTTTGTTATGGGATTGTGTTGTTCCAGGAATGGTAATTAACAAACTACACTACACTACACTACACTTTCTTATGGGAAGGGGGGGGTGTCCACTCTGTACTTCCAGTGCACTAATTTATTGTATTCTATATTTGTCTTACATGAGACTAGAATAAACAATAATAATGACTTCACAATAATAATAATAATAATAATAATAATAATAATAATAATAATAATAATAATCCTTAGCATTGGAGGAACTGGAGTTGTCTGTACACTATGAAAGCCATTGTTTCCACAGTCATAAACAACACAGACCACAACACAACAGCCAGTATGCGGTGCTTACAGTGCACCAAACCCTTCTGTCGGCATTGATTCATTGCAAGCAAACAGGAACCAGCCATACAAACAGACTCTACACCAGACAAACAGATATGAGCGTCACATTATAGCTAGCTAATCTGAGTGTGCATTAAGAGCTGGTCACTGTGCATTCAGCCTCAAGCAGAGATCAGTGAAGCTATGTTCCCTTCACCTGGTACAGTCCGCAATGGCGATTGGGGATACAGTGTACATGGAGAACTCCACACCATCACTAGTTTAAATTCTTCAAACTCCCTGTGGTGACTATATCATAAAAAGGGCAGTAATTTTAATGAATGCTCACCCTTACCTTCACACATTGGAGATCTGAAATAAACAAGACTGATATTGGATAAACTGACCACTTTAGAGCAGCTCTTTACATTTAGTTTTAATGCATAAAGATTGTATTTGAATGCTATATAATCATAGTTGGCTGTTTCTAAGGGCCCAGAATCTCCTAATGTGTTAATTGCCAGTAAGCCTGGGAGCATTGTATAAATGGTTTCTATTTTAATAGAACGGGCTAGCAGGCACAAGCCTTGCCCTAGTGTTCCAGAGTAATAAATGTGTATGTAAAAATAGCAACAGGGAGCTGCAGTATCCAATATCCCGTGCAATCTGTACGCGTGATTAGAATGTTTGGATGTTCTTTCAAGTTTAGACAAAAAGAAAAAAGAAAAAAAGAAAAAGAAACACTGCCAAGTAAACACAGTGACCTAGAGGTAAAGCAGAAACTAGATTTAGAGAGTGATTTGCTTCATGTTTCGGCCTACATGAAAAAAGAAAAATTAAAAGATGCCTACAGCACAGAATGAAGGTAGGTAGTATCAGCCTGCATGATAACAGACAGCCATGCATTTCGAATAAGGATCAATCATTCCTTCTTCTTTTTTTCCTTTTTTTCCCCCTCTCGCACAGCAGGAGGGTGTCTTAGCGTGTGAAGAGGCTGGTGATTGTGGCAGATCTGCGAACACAAGCCCGCATTGCACAAACCATTGACAAGCGCAGGTAACATTAACAGCAGGATTAGCCACTAACTCTTATTTGGATTGCGCTTACCTCAGAGACCCATCAAGTCTATACACATACACCTACGTAGAGTCGGGAGAGGTTCTTAAGCTCTCCTGGACAGACTGATAAACAACAGCAGATTCAAGGGCCTTAACAACATCTAGAGCACTGATGAATTCAGCGAGGGGAAAAATACTTAATTCGATTTCACTACTAATCATGCATCACTCATGTATTGAACAGTACAACATCTTACCCAGATAAAAGGCTCACATATTATAAGATCGTCTATTTTAATGGCAAACCTGCTGAACCGTTTGGAACTGAAAGTCATATCAACAATCTTACTGGAATACAGCAAAGAAAGGAAGAATCAAAATTCCTGATTAATGGGGAAATTGCATTAACCTTTCCAACGAAACTGCAAAAGTACATATTTTATAGCAAAATACATGTTACTTATTACTCAAACACAAACTCAAGGAATATACATAACTCTACCATCAGTTCAGTTCCTAATTATTTTCTAAAGCATATATTCTTGCATGTTTCCATTCTCCCAATTAATCTCATCCTGTATAATTTCAGTTGGGTAGGTTCGGGGGGATGCTGAAACCAGGAAAGTTTCAATTTAAGATTTAGAAGTAGGATTTTCAGTTTATTATTTGCTTAATAAGTTCTGGGCAGTGTGCTTGTGCTCATTATCAGGGTCATTAAAAATAATTCCTCAACACGTTACTTTCTGAAAGTATTGATTGTAGAAACTGAGAGCTATTTTTTCCTTACAAATGTACCTTATGCTTTTTCTGTCATCTTCTTTCTGTGAACTGGAAACACCAAGTAAAACTGATGTAACCACGTTACCATTGTGGTACTACACAGGAGGATACGGTAAACAGTTGCAGAGACAATACTCCCAACAACAGCTGAAAAATCATAAAAATGTATGCACCATCATTATTCACACATCTATTCTATGATGGATACCCCAAAGACGGTAAGTTGCAGATAACTGATCACAGGCATCGAATAGTGCAAACAGACTTGATTTGTCTAGAGCCCAGGGCTAATTGTTTCCTGACTAGCACTCAATTTGCTACTGATTTCACATCAAATTGCAGATCATCCAAGGAAATAGTCCTGTCCATTATGTAAGCAGATCGAACAGGAAGGTGCAGCTCCAAATGGTTTGTGGAGGTGAAGAAATCACACACAGAATGGGCATTATACCATGAAGACACAGGGTTACCCTCTCAGACCAAGCTCAAACTGTTTAGCTCCAAACACGTAAGAAATGGTCAATATGCTGTGCAGGGGCTACAACAAAATGGTAAGATTTAAATTCTGCCTTATAACAGAAGTGGTTAGTGTGAAGGCTTCAGCTAATGGAATTTGTGCAGACTAACCTTTTATCATCTTTATATTTGTGTCTAAGAATGGATTTATGAACATATTTTGCTTGGTTAAGTAAAATTGTACTTTAATAATTTTGTAGACATTATTTTAACAACAATTGAGTATTAGAATTAGATGTTGATAAACAGAACAGTCTGACCTTACTATGAACCAATGTATACATTTTGGCTATAACTTAATTACAATGCACTCAATGACACAATTGTATTGACTTCGTATTACTGACAGATGCCAAATATCTCAAGATCTTCTGTCTGTATATCACTTATCTGCCCCAACAACTGCCTATTTTATGCTGGTGACTGAATGATTTGCACATTAGGCAAATCAAATTAATCATATTAGATTAAATAACGGCAAGAATTCCATTACAGGTCTGCCTCAATGAAAAAAGGAAATCACAAAGGAAATAAGCTCAAAATCATATTTTCTATCAGATGCAAACTGTATCATCTAGCTACACTTTTCAACTTGTTTCCATTAGCTATCCAGGTGTCTGCATAGACTTGAATGAATACATCACTAATAGCAGGTAGGTGCTTTGTTATGGTACCTTCCAAATGTCTAAAAAAGTAAGAAAAAGAAGAAAGACAACATCTACGTATTTACATATCTATCCATATGCATACATTTACCCCATATGATAACTTTTCTAAGATCTTGCTTTCCTTTTCTATCTCTACACCAGGAATGACCTCCCATACTCACATTGTATATGACCAGATCATTATTTCCTCTGGACAGCACCCTCCTGTAAAACAAACCTCTGATAACCAATAAGTAATATCGCTCCTGCAGATCATGTTTAACTCAAATATATGTATACCAATTTTCGTGAATGTATACGCAAATATTTTACATCTCTTCAACCATAACACCACCATTCATATTTTTAATCCCCAGGTTCCTTCATAATAATGTTACTGTCATTTGCTTTTAAGTTCCTAACCATACAGCTTTGAGTTCGAAGATAAAGCCATTGGAAAAAACTGCTATGGTGTTTCCCCACTAACTTGCAATTGAACGTATTTGGTAATTGCTTTGGAGACTTCCCTTTATGACGTGGCCAGGAAGTGAAGACCCCAAAAACAGAATGTATTTCTTGTTCCCAAGAACTCTGGGTATCAACACAACAGAGGGGTTCTGCTGGCACCACTGTTTTCATCCAGTTACAAACCTAGCAAATACACAACCAGAAACACAAAACAACAAACAAATTAAAAAAAAAAGTATTTTTGTCCTGGTTGAGTGGCTAATGAGATTTAAGTAAAACCAAAGAGATAACTTGGTAGCACTATAAATTTGGATGGAAACATTATATGTATCAGTTCTTTATAACCTGGAATATAATAACAGGACATTAACAGAGTGTCAATAGCATGGTTATAACGTGCCTATTGTATTGCATGATATTAACAAAATGTGTTCTCAAATATTGTAAATCATGAATCGTGCATGCATTGATTATTATACAGTACCAGAACACTTACAAATTACTAAAATGTTAGAGGTGAAAGTTTAATAAACAAAGATATAACAAAATATATAGCATCTCCAACATTGAGCTTGCAAAGAATTCATCTTTCACTGAACAAACTTCTTCAATAACGTCTGCAGCTGCACCTATGGGATTTCCCAAAAATGTCTTTGCAAGCACCGTCATGAGCCTCCAACTGCCTATTGCATAAGATTGTATTATCACATTTTCCAATTAAGAAAATGACAAATGTAGTGAAAGTGAAAACTGTAAACATCCAAGTATAACACATTGTAAAATATAGCAATACATTTAATAATTTTCTGTAACTGACAACTAAAGATACTTTACTGTTGTACTTGCTGAATGCCTTTGAATGACTTGCTCTAAAAGGGAATTTGGCACAATTTCTAGTGTTCCAGTCTAGAGCTGAACTGTGAGCTTTGTTTCCATGAAATACAAAAGTGGAGAAGTTTTCAGTGTGCCAGCAACCAAGCACTTGACACATTTACCAGGCTTTATTTGACTTTGTAAGGCTTTTGCACCACTTTTAGAAGGCTTAGCTGTAGCTTACATTTATTTTTTAATGCTTTTGATGGATAGCCTTTTTATATATTTTTGAATTTGTGAAAGCCTGTATGACTCATGTAAGAAAACCACAGAACCAAAATAGAAAGTGATTTAAGGCAAAACACAGGTGGAAACTTGTTCAATTATATGTTGTCTTTTCTTTTCCCATTTTGTTTTTACCACACAAAATGCAAGGATATCATAAACAAAATCTGGAGAAATGCCAAAATATAATGTTGTCATACTGCTACTTAAATTAGGATTCTTGCTACTTTAACCGACTGCCCATCACTGTCGGATTCATGCCACACACATCAGAGCTACAAAACAAGATGGGTAATGTGTCAATCAATTCAATACTTTTGTGGTTCTGCACTGATTTCATTGAAACTTCCAGAATAAATACATACACATATAAATATGTAAAAATATTAGTCCTGTCTCTCCCACCTCAAGTAGTTGGACTGGAAATGGGTGACCTGAGTTGGTGGATTCGTTTTTCTAGATACAGAGCGCTAACTCAAAACACTGGACTCTGGATGATGGATGTCAACTTTTGCAGCTTACACAATTTAGAGTCTTCTTTAGTACTCCACTATAATAAACCTCCATAATCCATGACTCTGTTTGTCAGGTGGGGAGGCAACCTGTAGACCATGGACCCCAGAGATTCACGAGCACAGAGGATCACAGTAGCTTTCCAGGGCAACTGAAGGAGCAAGAAGGCCAAACTGGACTACTCTTTTTGTAACTTGTATGTGATTAAAGCTCTTAACCCATATGCTATACATCCATTCTCCAATACAGCAACACATTTGCACTGTTCAGTCCTTTAATTTAAGGCCATCTTCAGTATTGTAGCAAAGCTCACTGTATACCTCTTTACTCTATAATTACTAGTGACATCTTACCAACAAACCATGAAGCTTTATGGAAAAGTACTGCTGTATCTGTAGACAAACAGGTAGAAACAAATATTCATGGGGAGAGTAGAAAACACACAACATCAGTATATATTTTTCCAAATATATAACTGACATAGGTTTGTTTATCTCATTAGGTTACAAGTGTATAGGTTACACAGATGAAGTGCAGGCCTTATTATAAGCCTATATATAGGCCAATATATTGTTTTTTTTGTTGTTTTGTTTGTTGTTTTTTTTACAGTTAGCGGGGAAAAAAATACAAACACCACAGTAAACCACATACAACATGTATGCAAAATTTGTGGTCATCATACATACGTGACTGGAGTGTGAAATATGTAAATCTCTTTCCAGCACTAGTCATCATGTATATTTAACCAGGCTATGCATCGTGTCTGATATTATTAGCCATTTCACAATGTTTTGTCAGGTTTACATTTTTAAGGTTTTACTATTTTGTTTGTTACCTTATTATAGATGCATGGAGTTCGAGCCTGCATCTTCTAAAATAAGATATGCATCAAACAGCTATGAACTGGGAGTATTCCACCTTGAAAACAAAATTCTCTCATGAATATACATAATTTAAATGTAAATTGCTGTCATGTTTTCTTTTTATAAGTTAATACTTTCTATTTGGATAGAGAACATGACAACCAAATGGATGCTTTATTATTAGTGAATATTACAGAATATCATCAAGTAAGGGTGCCAGTTTTAAATTACAAAAAAAAAGATTAATCAGTAATCAATAAAAAACAAAAACAAATTAGAATTCATTATTTAAACAATCGTGCAGCACACCACATATATTAAATATAAAACAAAATGGTGAAATGAAGCATGAACACATTTAAACAGCAGCATTTGATAATAACCATAATTACTGTCTGAGCAACATGAAGGAATAAACAAAATGGAATGTATTGTGCTGCACAGACATATGTATACTCTTGTCATATATATTAAGAATGTCTGGAATTAGTTAGGAATGCTTAACCTTTTTATTTTGAACATTCAAGACAATCCCTACTCTAAAGTCAGTACAGCATACCGATTATCCAAATACTTTCAAAGACCTAATCTTCTTAAGAAAATTCAAAGCATTTCAGAATTTGGCTATGTTTTTGTGCAAAAGCATATTTTTTATGTTGTTTGTTTAGAATGAAAGGATTTGAAACATTAACTCAAGGTGAGTGAACTCAATGACAGCATCATATGCATCATAGGCAGACAAGCAGAATGCTTTTAGGTATGTTCACAAACAAAAAGAAACAGGCGAACCCATAGTTATGTGTAGTATTTTTAGATGACATAGGCAATATGCTGGAATAGTTTATGCTATTGAAATATCTCAAACATTTGCACATTTTGGAGACTGCTTTAAATATCTTTTCGCTTACATAAACTGTGCAGTAATCATACTGTGTTTACTTAGTAGGTAAACATATATAAGTGTAAGTATCTGATTACACAGAAAACAAAACTTTACAGACAGATAATTAACACCGGGGTGTAATACAAGAAACACTGATCACTGTGAGCAGTCTGTCCAGTATTTTGCACATCAAGTACAAATTGTGTCCGGCATGAGAAGTAAGGTTACAATTATAAGCTGTATGATTTTACAATACAATGTGTTCTGTTTGCTTTATTTCACATTTTACAAATAACCAATCCTAAGCCACCATTGTTCCTAATATTTGATTATTTGTGTTGTTTGAAACTTACCCTGGAAAAGCCATAAACTATATTGGCACATAAAATACTACAGTTTTCTGCTTATTTTATTTATTTAGCCTATGTTTAGTAAATAACTCAAGTTTCATCATATTTTTCTGCTAGTGATTTTATATTTAGAACTGGGTTGCTGCTGCTGACTTTAATTTGGAGCCTGAGATTTCTTGACAAGCCTGGTGCCTTTTCAAAGCACATTGGAATAAATCAGGTTGACCTATTCTCTAGATTGAGAAATTTGAATTGTTTTACTTTCACTATTTATTGCAAGAAACATGTATTTATATAAAGGTAAAACATGCCTGACTGTAGCTTATAGGAACCTGCACTGAATGTGATTCGTGGTGGAAAACTAGCTCCAATGAGGGACTCCTGCCAAAGGAACGATGTATGCAATGCCTGCTTTTCTTATCTACTGTTTGATTATTTCTTTGATTGACCGATATGTTCTTAACTAAATGTAATTTTGCTGAAAACTCATCAACCCTGTGAATCATACTCCTAAGAGGTAGGTTTATATAAAGAAAATATATGCTGTAAATTGTCTAAACCTATGTTTGTCTTTTGGTCATGTCCAGGTGTTTTGCCCTGGAATTAGACACAGAGGAAACTGGGACATTAAGAGTAAGAACATTTGCACTTGCATCACCGTAGCTGATAAAGTTACTCTGCCCTTGCGTTATGGGTAAAGTCCACTTGTGTGTCTAGCTGAGAATATACTTGTGCTGATCTGCTTGCTTATAAAGTGGAAAAAATTGTGAGAGCACTCCAGTACCTCGTTCCTGCTGTGTAAATCAATATTTCTACTGGCCCCCAGTGTAACAGACAGAATTAACTAATAATATGCTTTCTAAAAAAAATATATATATAAATCTGATAACATACAGGTTAGAAAGTTAATTTAATGGGAAAGGTTAATTTTAGTTCAGTAAGACAATACAAATTGGTATTTTCAAAAATAAATACCAGTAAAACTGCAGCAAGTCATTAAGGTAAACTTAAAGCTTACTTGCCCTTCCAGGCAATATTGTAAATCCAAATTGTAAAAACTTGTTCTCAAATTACTTCACATCATGAAAACACAATGTGGCACACACAGGAATGCTTAGCAGGAACAAGACAAAGAGCAAGCGTCAGATATGACTGAACTACACCTTTGTAAATGTATTTTCTAAAGAACAGAGGTCACATTGTTGGGGAAACCCTTGGTTAAATGCTATAGGCCTACATTCTTTGATGGAGTACAAACCCAAAGGCTTGGTTTTCCAGTGCAATTAATTAAACAAAAATACAATTATACATTTATATATTTCCTTATCACTTTTCTTTCAGTTCGATATCTGTTCGTTCAGCCAACAGATATTCTTTAGCTTCGAGGCAGGCTGCGTTCGGGGACATTCTTTTAATTCCAGTCCACTCCGATCTGTTGTTAAGAACTGGCTTAATAGATGGGTGTGAGCAGAAAGCGACCACAGGAGATATTGGAATAGATTCACAAAGGGCTTTCCAAACAAGCAAACCTTAATTGTTGTACAACTGCAACTTAAAACCTGTGTTTGTCTAATGTTTATTTGGCCAACTGCATTCCCTACAGCACTGTTTGCCATATAAATAGAATTCACTTTGCTGTATTGTGTTACAGATTGTAATGAGAACAAGTAAAAGGCTATTTGATTAAATCTTTGTCTATTCCTTCTAGGTTGGTTTATAAAAAAAAAAAAAAACATTACAATACCACAAAAGACCTTAATTTGCAAAGCATTCTATTGATGACCTTTCAGTTATACAAAGGAGATATGGCTATCTGAAACAGGTGTACAGTATTACACACAAAATATTTTCTTTACAGGTGTTGACTCACCAAGAACACTACTCTACATGAGAATGTGTAATCAGATATGAAAAACAAATACACCCATTTTAAAAGCCGTGTGAGCATGTTTATCATTTTTTTTAACCACCATAGTTTACATACATTTTTGTTAAATAGCTACAATTACAAAGACAATGGCAAAATACCTGTTTTAAGAAATAGACCATAATAAACAATAATTTGTTTCCTTCAGTTATGTTGTCTCTGGATCACCAGAGCTACCTTCCCAGCAAACATCAGCGCTCTTTGTGAAATTGTCGTTTGTTTGCTGACAAACATTTCCATTTCAAAATATTTCAGAAATGTTTTGCAATAATGTGCTTTGCTTTCTAGTTCTGTTAAACTTCAATAGAAATGTTCAAGGAGAGACACTGTAGAGAAGGGAAGAGTTAAAGCAACTGATTTAAAGTGATTTAATATAAAGCATGAGGATTATTTATGATGTAGGAATGTAGGTTGATGTAGATAGCTTCATCTCTCCAAAGGTTTACAGTAGTAGTGCCAGTACCCATGGTGCGTGTTCTTCTGGTTGACATCAGGGAATGTACAGGTTTTTTTACTTAAAGTTTTTACTTTAAAGTAAAGTTTGTGGCTTATGGATATTACAACCAATATTTAAAGGGTTAGCAGAAACCAGTGATCAAACATTTTAATTGCTTACTGTGAATTACATTCTCCCATTTCTATGTGCTGGGGATGCCCCCTGAATTCTTCATAAGCATTTATTTCTATCAACCAACAAGTTTGCTTGCAGTGATGGGCTCCCTTTTCACGGACAGTGAGTCAGATTTTTAAAATATATTTGTTTATTATATTGCAAACTGCGGGGGATTTGAGGCATGGCAGGGAGAGTCATGTTTTCTAAACACAGAAAATATCTTTCCCCATCAGGCCTGAACAGGATTAGAATTTGACCTGAAATGCGCTGTCCTGGCCCAGCCGAGAGTGGTGCATGCTGCCATAATGATCCCAAATCTTTCTGCATGTTGTACCGACTACACTTGAAAGTCAGATCTACAGATTTGTTTTTGTTTTCTCTGCATCCCTGCTATCTGCTCCTTCCAAAGAAACATTCTGAGATAACATCAAAAACAATACGATTTCTGACAAGACTTTAAAGTAAATAGTCTTGCTCCAGAGAATCTACTCAGGAACCAGGCAGGTGAGCAATATTTGCTTTGTACCATGTGCCCTTTGTGAAAATGCAATGCATTTTTCCACTGTGCAGCATGCAAAGAAGTAATTGACCATAAATCTCAAAATATACACAAGTAGTCTCTAGATGTCATTCATGCTTAGACTTGACTCAAAAATACATATCTTCTCAAATCTATCAGTGATTACCTCCATAACCATATAAGGTAAAATGTCTTGCTTTATTAAGATACGGAAGATTAAATAATAAAAGGGTTCTGAAAAATGTAGTCATACATAATCACTTTCTGCTTCAGCTGTTTCAGTAACATGGCCGTAATTAGTATTTTCATTGTTAACAGCCTGACATTTTTATAATGTATTTTTTTAATTTTAAATCTAATGTAATCACTTACAATGTGTCAGCTTGTGTTCTTGTATTTGTGCGGGGGTGGGGGGGCTCTGGGGTTGCTGTCTATCAGAGGCTACTGACATCTGATGAAATGCACTTCTCCAAGCAATATTATGTACCATTGGCCCATGATAAATTATGGTGATGATAGAAGCAGCTATGGGCCTTTTCGGACTGCAGTGCACATTATAGTTTAAAGGTCACGTGCTTGCTGCAGATTACAGAAACCTATTAACAGAGAAATACTTAAACAGAAAAAAACTTACCAGGAGCTATTTTTCCATTCCTTTATTTATTTATTTATTTATTTATTTATTTATTTTAAGATTTGCAGGTATAATGGTAGAATACAACCAGGTCATCTTAAATATATAGAAACTATTAAGTGGGCTGCATCTAAAACTCTTGCAAACACCTTAGAGTTACAATGCCCTAATACTGTAGACAATAACATTTGAAATAAGCATTTTTCTAACGGGTCACTCAGTTTACTGTCAGAATTTCCATGTTCTTATCTGGCGTTTGAACCAGACACCTGCAGAAATTTCCCACTGATTCTGGGAGTTTTCAGGTTTAAATCGAATGCTGTAATAACTATTCACTGAGAATAAAAGAGTAACTATATGTAGAAGACATATTTTTAATAACTGGCCTAATTCAGTTTACACTTACCAGGGTCACATCTCCTCTGCATTGGAATCAACAACAAGTATGCTTTTCGGGTTTAACCAAAAAAAACTTCACATTCCTCCATATATATTTTTTCCAACGACTCCATAATCCTGCCACTTCACATTCACACAGACTAAACTAAACATTTATAGTATAAAACTCAGTTAAACCTATCTGTTGCTGTATTACTATTCCTGTTATTAGTGAACAATCAGCAATTATATTTCTGAAACATGTGCATACAGAAGCAATGCATTAAACTCTTGTTATTTAAGAAATTATCAAGCACATACAGTTGAAGGTTTTATTTTTTAAGTTTATATTTACGGGGGAGACATCATCATATTGTGTAGAAAAAATGAAAATAATAGAACTACATATAATAAGGAAATACACAGACAGTTTGCATCAACATTTTCCAAAATAAATGTGCACTTTAAAGGCATATAATTAAAACCCTAAAAGTACCTACAATTAAAACAGTTGCATCTGGTAAATTACAGATGCAAAATATGAAACAATCCCATTTCTACTGAAAATCTGTCTCTCTAAATACAGTCCAATCTCTTAGGCAAGCTTCACAATTGTAAATATGTATTCTTCTATGTTGTCATAGAAACAGGCATTGAGGCATGGGTAAGAAATGACAGGTCATCCAGCAGCTCTACAACAAAAAAACACCAACAAGTCAAATTCAAGATCCTAGACATCTGAAATATATATTTTAAATAGGTTTAAAAGACAACTCAAAATCATGTCTAAGTGCCTTCTGTGACTGCAGTAGAATAATGTCCATAATCAAGGAAGAAAATATTGATTGCATTTCAACCATCTTAAAAACATCTTAACAAGGTAATCACCAATGCCTTGACATATTCACATAATCATGACCACCTCTTAAAACTATTCTTTAGAAAAAGCAAAGGGAGGCATCAGCTAGAATTGTGAGTATCGAAAAGTATTGCATTATGATCAACAAGTTTTGTTTCAACTGCTCAGAACATGCAAATAATTGATATTTTCATTGCTCACACCCTTACCAGGAAACTTGTGGTATACAGGTGATATTTTCTCTGAATGAAACTTTTTAAGGGACATTATGATTACAACTATGATTTGTGTTTGTCATGGGGTTGGTGGTTTTATATTTTTGTTTTATTTGCCAGCCATGTTTTTCAAATGCCATTGGTAGGGTGGCATGCCATTAGTAGGGTGGCATGCCATTAGTAGTGAATAAACGGATAAAGAATAATTAAACTCTCTATCCTAGGTATTGTAGGACATTTTGGCAGAAACGGGTAGAGAACTAGTTAGACATGATAGAGATCTACGCTTGCAAAGCTGTCTGGATTGGGAACCATGCCATCCCATGCCCTTGAATCTGCAAATTGAACTTCCAAGTACTGTCTACAAAGGAGCTCATTAACATTGAAGTGTGTTTTTCCATGTGGAAATGTTTTGCATGTTTATCACATGTTTTACATCATTCTCACTTTGTAAATGGGATATCCTCTACTGTGGCTATTTGTTTTTCCTTGCAGGCTGCAAACCAGCTTTCCTTCCAGAAATGGACACACATTACCTAATGTGACAGAACTATTGCAAAACCACCCCTATGATTCCAAAAGCTGGAGATGCCTCCATCAGATCACAGTTTGGAGAAGGAGGTCTCCTAACACAGGTAACAATGGTGGACAGACAGAAGCCTGGAGGAAATGCTCATTTTATGAATGCAAGCTGTACATTTGAATGTGATTTCATTAGGCATAACTTGTAAGTGTGCAATGTTGTGTGATGTCACATTTTTCCAAACCTTGCACTTGTCTTTGAATGTCAATTCACAGACGTTCAGGTGCACAATCAGAGCAATCCTTCATATTTTTCATGGAAACTTTAATTCTCTCTGTTTCTTTTAGCAAGTAAAGCATGAGATCATCTCAACCTATGTGGTTTTCAAGGGCAGTGAACTCAAACCATATAAGAGACATGACTTTACTGCTAAGCAGACAACCAGTCAGCAGTGTCTATATCGGGGAGCTCCTGTAATAGAACTTTGTATTATTTTGCTAAATAACAAGATGACAGTTATTAACCTCCATTAATAGATAATTGCTTTCTGAAGGAATACATCAATATATTTGACTGAAATCAGATATTTGAAAGACAGACTGTTACACAGAGATAGAGAGAGTACAATATGCTCAAAGATTGGAGCTCAGAATAGTACATTTACATAATTACAACTAGGATCAGACTCACCTTAGTGATCTCTACTAATCCATTTGAAATACACTAAACTAATTTGCAAGTTTTCTGAAATAATTAAATTCCAAATCTCTATTGACAAGAGGGAACTAGTACAAAATGTATGTCTGTTTTGTTTTCATCTGATTAGTAACCACAGAATAGTGATTAATTGGGATGTAGGTACCTGAAACAATAATCGGTTCATATTTGGATATCAATATTTCTCTCTATCTCTCTTTCCCTCCTGTCTTTATGTGGTCAGCTGGAATACAAAATATTCACAAACCACTGGCTAATACAAACATATAGGATTATTTTATAATATAATGGAACTATGGATATCACCATTTCCATTAGATAATTTTCCTTATAAGATTTCTGCTGAGCTACCATGGTATAAAAGAGAAGAGACATGATTATGTATGTACTGTATTGTTATCAAGCACAAGATGGGGTCTGTGAGGAATATTACAAGAACATTGGTTGTTTAATTAATGCAAATATTTCCATATTGTCTATCAAAGCTGCCATTGGCCCTCGTGCGCGTCACTCAAACAGGACCCTTTCACTTCCTATTTGTATAAAAGGTGACGTCTGCACAAAGACTTCCTGAGACCTCTGCAAATCCAAGACCTCCCTGCCTGTTGATGTAGGCAACCACCACTGTGTTGTCTGTCCGCACTAAAACATGACTGCCCCAAAGGGCCAGCATGAAGTGATGGAGACCAAGGAGCACAGCTCGTAATTCCAGGGCATTGATATGGAGGGCCCTGACCCTGTCCATTGCAGACAGCTCCCCAACCCTGCTTGGAGATGTCTATTGTCAAAACCACTCGGTGGCAGATTGGCCCCAAGGGCACACAGAGGGTTAAATTTGAAGGGCTCCGCCACCAACGGAGCACCTTCCAGCAAGCTTGAGTGACTGTCACTCGACGTGCTCTGTCGCAGCGAGGATGCATCCAATGAGACCCGAACCAACACTGCAGAGGCCTTAGATGAAGGAGGACGAGGGGGAGGGTTTGGGACACAGCTGCTAGAAGGTCCATCAGCCTCTGGCAAAGGGACACCCTGACGCGGGCTCTCAACTGGAAAAGGTAGAGACACGCATTTATGGAGGGAAGTCTCTCTGGCACCAGCGTGGACAGCATGGCAATGGAATCGAGGCGCAGTCCGAGGAACTGTGCCTGCTGAGTTGGCACAAGACAGCTCTTCTCTCTGTTGACCCGAAGGCCCAACTCGGAGAGGCAGTCGAGGATCAGGCTCGTGTGGCTCTGAACCTGTTCCCTGGAGTTCGAACAGACCAGCCAGTCGTCTAAATAATTGAGGATGCAGACCCCCTGGCAATGCAAGGGGGCCATCACTGCATCCATGCACTTGGAGAAAGTGCGAGGAGCTAGAGAAAGGCCGATTGGGAGAACAGCAAACTCGAACACTCGGCCTTCGAAGGTGAAGCAGAGAAACTTCCTGTGCGCCTGCGCAATAGGGATGTGAAAGTAGGCAACTTTCAAATCCACCAAGGTGAACCAGTCTTCAGGCTTGATAACCTTAAACATGGCGCACAGAGTGAGCATCTTGAAACGCAACACCTTGAGGCGGCAGTTCAGGCGCCTCAGATCTAAGATGGGATGGAAACCGCCATCTTTCTTGGGCACAAGGAAGTATGGGAAATGGAATCCCTCGTGCGGCCCACGGAGGGAGCACTTCGCGGATTGCGGGTTTCTCCAAGACAAAAGTGCCACAAACTGCAAACGGGTTCCTCACTCGCATCCATATCACACCTCTGAAGGGGGGTGGACGGCTCTGGAACTGTAGGGAGTAGCCAACTGTTATTATTTGGAGCACCCAGAAGTCCTGGGTGCAGAGGTGCCAATTGGAGAGTTGCTGGGGGGTGTATGGGTAGGCCAGAGGCATCTGGAATGCTTCAGGGCCGAGGCGCAGGAGGTGGGGGGGCAGGGGTTCCGCTGCCTGTCCTCTTGCCACGGCTCCTGGCTTTTGGCCTGGCTGTACCGTGGCAGGCCTGGGTAGACGCCTGCCTGGCTGTGAGTTGCTGGCACAAGTCTGCGGGCCTGGCCCAGAGGTGCTGCTTGGGGGTACACTCGGGCTAGCTGTAGTGACTGCTCTCTCTCTGGAGGGAGCGTGCCAGCATGTCCTCCATAGACGGTCCAAACGTGAACCCGGGCGAGATGGGGTCTTCCATGAGCCGGGTCCTGTCTGCGTCCGGGACAGCCAGAGTTGACGGCGTGCCTTGGAGAAATCCACCAGCCCTGCTTCCTGCGCACCCTGGGTCTTGGCATAGACCTCGCCTGCCCATGCTTGGGCGGGGGCCATCGCCGGGTGGTCCCAGATGGAGTGCAGCTCCGCCAGGAGGTCAGGCAGTAGTGGAAGGGCCCATGTGAGCCACTGCAACCGCTCCCCTCTCTCAAACCTGGAGGGTGGAGGGGCGGGGTCCATCTGGAGGGACTCCACAGCCTGCTGGGGACACCTCTCCATGGGCCTCCCTCTCTGTCCCTTAATTGTCACGGCCAGCGGTGGGACAGAAGCCCCAGCAGTCACTGACCTGACAGAGGAAACAGGGCTCTGTTCAGAGGAAACTGAAGCCCCTCCCTCGCTTGGAGAGGAGGACAGCCTGATGACACGGCAGCAACACTGGCTTCAAGGACGTGACTGGGACCCCGCACACTCCTGAGCGCAGTTGCTCTGCCCCCCTGGTCCGGTCCCAGACAGAGGGGGCAGATCATGTCACCATTCCAAGCAGGTAATATGTGGTGGCCACACATGGCACAGCGGCGGGGGCAGGAGGAGGAGGAGGAACGGGGTCCCTCCATCTTGTCAGTGCTGTGCTCGTGTACGCATGCACGCGCACACAAATGTACATTTGTAAAAGAAAAACAGCATTCCATTCTTGAACAGCATGCACCATTTTATATAGGCAGCACTGTGGAGTAGTGATTAGGGCTCTGGACTTATGACTGGAAGGTTATAAGTTCAAATCCCAGGTAATAATAAAAGGTGTGACTGAAGTGTTTTTGTTTTGTCATTTATTTTTCAACTTGGTAATGACTTGGTAAAGATTTCTTTCCGCAGTTCCTTAGTCTTTGACCCATTCAAATGTTATGGAATGGCCTTGACAACAACCAGTATAAATATTCTCAGGTAGAAGAAAAGACAGACACTGTAATAAACTGTAATTTGTGTTATTAGAATATCTAAAGCAATGATAGCTACCAAAGAGGGATATTTTACAAAACATCTTGCAAAAAAATGAATTATATATTATCCATAAAATATAATAAGTTCATTCCATAACATTTAAATATCTCCATGATTTAAGGTACACCTTTAAAAATATGCATTAGTGAAATATGCACACCAAATATGTACTTAAGTTTTTTGTTAAAAACTATTTACTTTTTCATTTACTTTACTTCATAATTCCACTTTTCATAATATGCAGATAATTGTACATGTAATTAATTTTCTTCTTTACCAGATCATGATAGATTGTTTCACTGAAGTGCTTCTGAATGTGAAAGCTACTTTTTGAACGAATCTCCCTCATAAACGATTTTGTGATAATTTGCTGTCTTTGAAGTCTTTGACATTTTCTGAGCTGTAACGTCTGCCTCTTTCTTCTATGTCCGATATATCCTGCACAGGACTGGAATGCTTACCAAACCACATCACCCTCACGTCAATTTGCAGATTGCTCTAATGAAGGATTGCAGAAAATGATTTATCAGATGAACAGGCCGCGAAGCCTCAAACTATTTGTGGAATGTTAATCTCACAAACCTGCCTAATAATAAACTCCTATTGGACTCCGTAACTTCTGAGGCCTTCAACCTGGACATGAGCCATTTTACCTGTTTATGTAAAAGAAGCTAAGCCATCACTTAAGACAACGGCTCAACAAAGTGGCAGCTGTCTGAATGTGAATTATGTCAGGTGATCGTTGCCATTGCGTTCAACAGAAAAACATGGCCTTCTCCAGAAGTTACCTGCCTTCTCTGGATTGTATTTGCAAGAGACAGCAAAGAGCAACATTTATGTATGTATATAGTATATGTCCGATGTATGTATGCATGTACACTCACCTAAAGGATTATTAGGAACACCATACTAATACTGTGTTTGACCCCCTTTCGCCTTCAGAACTGCCTTAATTCTACGTGGCATTGATTCAACAAGGTGCTGAAAGCATTCTTTAGAAATGTTGGCCCATATTGATAGGATAGCATCTTGCAGTTGATGGAGATTTGTGGGATGCACATCCAGGGCACGAAGCTCCCGTTCCACCACATCCCAAATATGCTCTATTGGGTTGAGATCTGGTGACTGTGGGGCCAGTTTAGTACAGTGAACTCATTGTCATGTTCAAGAAACCAATTTGAAATGATTCGACCTTTGTGACATGGTGCATTATCCTGCTGGAAGTAGCCATCAGAGGATGGGTATATGGTGGTCATAAAGGGATGGACATGGTCAGAAACAATGCTCAGGTAGGCCGTGGTATTTAAACGATGCCCAATTGGCACTAAGGGGCCTAAAGTGTGCCAAGAAAACATCCCCCACACCATTACACCACCACCACCAGCCTGCACAGTGGTAACAAGGCATGATGGATCCATGTTCTCATTCTGTTTACGCCAAATTCTGACTCTACCATCTGAATGTCTCAACAGAAATCGAGACTCATCAGACCAGGCAACATTTTTCCAGTCTTCAACTGTCCAATTTTGGTGAGCTTGTGCAAATTGTAGCCTCTTTTTCCTATTTGTAGTGGAGATGAGTGGTACCCGGTGGGGTCTTCTGCTGTTGTAGCCCATCCGCCTCAAGGTTGTACGTGTTGTGGCTTCACAAATGCTTTGCTGCATACCTCGGTTGTAACGAGTGGTTATTTCAGTCAAAGTTGCTCTTCTATCAGCTTGAATCAGTCGGCCCATTCTCCTCTGACCTCTAGCATCAACAAGGCATTTTCGCCCCCACAGGACTGCCGCATACTGGACGTTTTTCCCTTTTCACACAATTCTTTATAAACCCTAGAAATGGTTGTGCGTGAAAATCCCAGTAACTGAGCAGATTGTGAAATACTCAGACCGGCCCGTCTGGCACCAACAACCATGCCACGCTCAAAATTGCTTAAATCACCTTTCTTTCCCATTCAGACATTCAGTTTGGAGTTCAGGAGATTGTCTTGACCAGGACCACACCCCTAAATGCATTGAAGCAACTGCCATGTGATTGGTTGGTTAGATAATTGCATTAATGAGAAATTGAACAGGTGTTCCTAATAATCCTTTAGGTGAGTGTATGTATGTATCTATCTTGAATCTAGCTGTTCTAATTTCAATCTGAAATATATTCGTTAGAAAGCAAATTAGTTGGATTCCTTCATACACAATGGCTATAAAAACAGAGCCTGATAATACATTTCTAGAGAACATTATTCAAAGAGCGGTAATTTACAGTAAGCATGTGGATGATGGATAATTTCAAATCTGTATTTTGGAGAATACAATAAATAAATACAAGATACAGTTTATGAAGGCAGTACAGTCCAAGTTTTAATCAGACTACGTGCCCAGCATGCTAAAAATGCTCACAAATGGGTTTAGCAGTTACTTCACTCACAAACGTAAGAAAGAGTTCATTAGTGAGCAATACATCTATCACTTATTTCTCAATCCTTGTCTAAATGTGATGAGAATTGTTTATATTTTTCACCTGCTGGTTTCTACTATTGGAAACCAGTTTTGTTTTGGAAACTCTTGCCAAACGCAGTGAAATAATAGGGACCGTACAAAGGTAACCGAATCCTCTCATTATGATGCACAGTTTGAACATATTTCTGAAACAATACCAGATAACTCAAATTCTTATTTGGTTAAGGCAGTCTGTGGATGAAATGTTACTGCCAAATGTGGATCACTTTTTGCAACAACACTTAGTAAGCTGGACTATTAAACCACAGAGTTACTGCACTAAGACTTGTTCAACCAGTAGCTGTGTTGTAAGGTAATATAAGTAAGCCTGAGCGCCTCTGAAGGATGCCTGCAATGTGTGAAATGTTCGCATTCGGGTAATAGAAGAGGTGTTTGGGGGAATGTTTAGAACATGAGAGATACATAGAAAACAGCTTTGAATTTTCCTTTTTGTGACAAACATTATAGCGCATTTTAATCTTTATTTTGTTTTTATCTTTTATCCAGAAAAAGAGAATGTCTATGTACACTTTGGAGAAAAGATTAATTAGAAAAAAAATTGAGAATAAGGGTCACTGCCCAAGTCGTTAAAAGGAATTTCCAAAAGTTGTTTAATAGTCACATCATTGTAAAGAATGCGAATCTGATCCGATAATGCATGTTAAAATTACCAGATAATCACCCCTCTTTCAATGTCACCAAGGTCTCCCCTTGCAGCCATGCTAGCCATGATTGTAGGCAACCAGGCCTGTGCAGCATTTTTAAGCATGACCCTATGCATGTGGAGATGATATTTGCTTAATAAATGCATGAACCACACCAGTGTGGAAGCCCTTGCTTTCAATATTGCCTACTTGGTGTCCCTCACCATTTACTCATTATCTCTTTCCTTTTGTTTTGAGAACCATATGAATCATTTAAAAGATTGATTTTTATTGTTAACATTTTGTAATTGAAAGTTGGCTTTCTGATATGAAGCATAGATGTTTCCCTACAATACACACAAATACACACACATATGTCTTTGGACACACCCAAGAAACAAACAAATACATATTTGACTTTATTAAGTCAAGTTGATAGATATATGTTTTTGTTTTTTTGTTTTTTTTTTCGATTTAATGGTGCCACCCAAAAAGCAAACTGTACCACAAATGTAGTTTAGTCTAAAGGCAGGTGAAAGCTGACATACTGACACTGAAGATACTCAATTGTAAGTCATGCACAGAAGCCAAGCAGCTCATATTTAACTGCGATTGCCCTCTGATCTTAAAATGTATCCAGTCATCTCATACACCTGTAAATAATGACTAATGAGGTGAAGTACAGACCATTATTTTGTTATACACACATCCTCTCTCAGACTTGTATACATTTTTGTTTGGTTTTCAGTGCTTCATGGCCTTCCATATCACATAGTCTTTAAATAAACTGTAGATGTAGATGTTGGAGGGTAAAAGTAAAAATTAGGTATTGTTTTTACTTTTCCAGCATAAACCATTTATTATTAAATTCCCAACCTCATCTCTTCCTGGTGCATCCTCTGATATATCAATGCAAATAAATATTTTGAGTTGTTTACCTGGAATATCTAAGGTTTGGTCAAAATTAAATATCAACACAATAAGGGAAGCAAACACAAACAAGTGTCATTAAATGCAGAAGATAAATGATTTTGTGGAAAAACTCGAAAAGCATACTTTGGGAAAGATGACGCAAGGGCATTTAAGATCCAGTGGTTATTGTATCACTCTTCCATCCTTAACACAGATCACCACAAGATGCATTACTGTATCATTGTGATTGGAGCAATTGACAGACCAGACACTGTTGCATGTGCAGAGGTGTACATTCTGCAAACCCACTGAAAGACATTACTCTGAATAAGAGCTGCTGTGTCAGCTTGATAAAGGGGTAAGAAGTAAAATTAAACCCTAAGTACTGGCCAGACAGAGGAAAAACTTTAAAAAAAAAAATGTGTCTGGGTTTGTAATCATATTTCTAGAATCAGCAAGTTTCTACCAATTACCAATTTCAACAACATAAATATAATTAGTGGAAAATAACAGAAAACGTTTTTGTTACTTGTTTTACTTAACAGAATAATTAAACATGATATTGTATCAGTGTCATTGTTAACAATGTCAAATAACCTTAATGTTCTTACAGTAAATAATGAATAGGTTTTGTTTCCAGTAATGATTCCTAACAATGTGCTTTTAATAAGGATGTGCATCCTTTAATAATAATAATAATAATAATAATAATAATAATAATAATAATAATAATAATAATAATAATAATAATAATAATATAGGTGATTTGTGGTTAAAAGTAATAGTAATTTCCATATGCTGAAATTCTTTCTGCATTGTTTAATAATTTCCTTAAAGGCTCAGAAGATTAACATTTTATGTTATCTTTAAGTCCAATGCAATCAAGAATAAGATCACCAGAAAGATATGATTTTAATGACAACCTCTCCAGGACACAGAAGTAAGGAGTCAAAAGATACAAATCCAGTGATTTGGATAAGCAAAACATGTAACTTTATGTATGATGGAAACACAACTGACAACTGTTGTGTGAATTTCATAAACACTCAGAAAAAACGTTTTTTAGATTGTTTTGGTCGAAATTTGCATATCTACGCTGAATCTTCTAGGATTATTAAATTCTAGATTTACTGATCTAAACAATAAAATCAAAAAGAATGTCAGATACTCAAGAACATGAATACTTATTGATAAAGGTCTTTGCCTGGATCAGTTATGAAACCCAACCATTAAAAGAAAAAAAAGATTGCAGGCAGTAACCATAGACCACAGCTTCTGACATCAAGTCTTAACACAACCCCACTATGACTATGCAGTTCTTTTCGCAATGCTGCACAGGGTTACAAGTTTGCTACTCATGGACAAAAACAAACAAGGCACAGGATGAATCAGTAAAACTAGACACACAAGCCCCTACATGTGAAGTCAGGCAACACATGTAATTTAGGCCTTAGTCATTGTCTAATGGGATTATGTAAATCTGTAGTCAACACAGAGACCTTCAAAACAGTGTGTCCACCTTTGTTGGTTTTCAAAAGCAGTATAAACACCTTTACAAACTGAAACTGAATTCCTTACGTCCAAGAAAACAAAAACATAAATAAATAAACAAAAATTATTTAGATTTGAGAACTACCAAACAGAAAGCAGGTGAAAATATCTAAATGATTGACTTTGCTTTATGCTGTAAATTCCAGTTATCTGTATATGTGTTTCAGGAATCAACATATGAAATGAGTGTATAACATAGTTTATTCAACCAATACACCTTCCTGAGAGATACAGCATTTGAAGCAATTGTAGAACAAATTGGGCTGCCGGTGCAATTATGAGACAATTCCCGTATACTTGTAGTGTATCCCCCCTCAAGGCAGCTCTATCCAGGGATGGAAAGATATTAGTGATCAGGAATTCAGAATTGAACAATGTTGTGTTCAACCTCAGATTCATCAGCTGTGGACTACAAACATTTCACATTTGACTAAAGCATTAAAGACATGTATGCAAAACATTCCTTGATGCAATTTTGGGGAAAATAGAAGACAAACTAACAAACACAAGATGTATATGTAATATTATAGTAACATTATATACCCAAAACTATGGGGAGAACAGGCAACCATCAAAAGAGAATAGGATATAGGCCAAATCATGGCCTTAATGACTGCTGGAATAATATTTTTTGTATGATTCCTGCAAGAAAAAAATCATCCAATACTGCAATTTCTACAGTAGCATGAAAGGATCCTGGATTTGCTATTGAATTACATCCCAGAAATATACAATAAACAAGGTGTTTTCAGTCATTGTATACAAAAAAAATATGAACTTGGTTAGAGACAAGGATTTATTTCATATGGAGACAATTTTCATGGGACAAACCATTTTAGCATTTTGCTGTTCTAGCAATGTATTGTGATAGAACATAAGGAAATAACCTATACCCTTCAAAACTCTTTTAACAGTAATTCCATTGGAGCAGTACAAATTAAAATAACACTTCTTACAGTGCAATACCAAAAATAAGAAAATAAGTACCCTGTTAAAACCATATATTTGGCTAAAAAATGCTGAATAATGTAGCAATAATGCAACATGTCTGTTCACACTTTTGGTTTTCTAGTAATGAGCTTTTCATAGGATATCACTGAGCTAAGCACTTATTTAATGGCCATCTACTTCCACCTATAAAGAGAATGCTGAAATTGACACCTTAATTTAGAAAGCAATTTCTATACTAAAGCCTTTTTTTTTGTTTGCATAAGTGTTTCACTTTTAATGACATCAATAGTCTTGAAGAACTGCAGACTGATGCTACATATAGAATACAAAATAAAACAGACATTCAGTGCAGTTCTGGGACGGCCTCTAATCCAATAGATTGTCACCAGCATAATGATTATAGTAGTTCTTCTACCCTCACCATTTCTAATTTTAAAACTGCCAAAGTCGTAATTTATTCCTGTTCACTGGGACTATTTCTATCATGTGCTTACTGATATTTACCTGCTGTGCTTTTCCACATTAATCATACATAATTATATTTTTTTGTATTGAAACACAGCATTGTCAAATATGACATAAAACCATATTTCGATTGCACATGCGAAAGATCTACAAATGTGTTCTCTAATAATATGCAATATGTTTTTAGGTGGTGGCAGTGAATTGTGCATCAACATACTCGCAAGTCTGTATTTATTTGATATGTACTTTAATTAAAGTAACTTAAAATACATAATCCACTTCAAAATATCCCGTTAAACAAATAGTTTATATATTCTGCAAGGCCCAATCATTTAGAATTATATAATACAATTGAATGACAGCTTTTGAATGACATTTATAGTTTTTCTTACCATTGAATCATTTACTACTACTACTACTACTACTACTGATACCTGGATTGAAAGGTAAACACAGCAAGAGAAACTAACTCCATGTTCATATCCTGGAACAGAGAAGACTTGAAAGATCTGAAAGAAACTGATAAAGTTAACTGAAAAAGAAAAGCTGAGCTGAACAACATCAGTAGGGGAAAAAGGGGAAAATTCTGAAACTTGCCCATTCCAAACGATTATAAGATGATACATACTAATCATGTAATATCAAGTAGATTCTTAACTTAATTTCAGAAACTGGAAAAAGGCACCTTTTGTTGATTCATACAGTAACTCATTACTGACAATCCTCAAAATGTGCCCATTATATGGCAACACAAGGGAGTACTGGTCATAGTAAACATATTAAAGTAGATAACATCCACCATGCAATACAGGCTTATAGTCTTTAACATACTTGTCTAATAGATCACAGAACCTGAAGCTTACACTGTGCAACCAAATAAAGCAATGGTTAAAGGCTATTTTTTTAATATGACTCATAAATATTGCGCTCAAGCAAGAGTAAGCTATTCTATGCATGCAGTATCACGTATGTGCCAAGCAGATAATTACTAAGGTCTTGTTGACTAGTTTCGGTGGTAAAGCCTAGCTCTGCTTCTATGAGGAAAAAAAAAAGCATATTAGAAAAAATAAAAAAGCAGACATACTGTACAGTGTGAACAGGTGCTTACCATAACAATAGAGCAGAAATACTTTATGCCTTAATAAAACATTACAATCTGGTGCCATTGTAAGGTCATAGCTAAGTCAAAGCACTGTGAAGTTAAGGTTAACTTAGGTTAACTATTGTGTGTGTGCATGTACTTGTTTTGCACATCTAGTTAAAACTATTTGCTGCATTATACAAGAATGTGATTGGTTTGTACTAAATACACAAAAGAAGCTAAGTCTTTGCAACTTTCATATTCAATCTATTTAAAATTAAATGTAGCAATAAGCACAAATATTTGTTGTAGATGCTAATATGTATGCATATACTGTGCACGGGTGTGTTCTGCACCTCAAGTCCAGAATCAGATCATTTGAATAATGACTGGCTCCAGGCATTACATTGGTGCAAATTAGCTAGTTAATATGGAAATTATTTAAGTTTCTACATCTCCTGTATCTGCAACTAAAGTACTGATCTTGTTTAAATACAGGTTGTAATTTTGAATGTAATCTCCTCATCAACTAAGTACTTTATGAAGTAAGGATGCCATGATAGATGTATTTTGAGTGTAAAGACAGACTTAAAGGAGGGGTTTGTGTCTCATTTCTTATATTGCAAATACTGTGGTGTGAGCTCTTAATAACTGTACATTATTGTTAATGCAATTGTTTATTCCTGTGCTGGTCTATTACAGCATATACAATACTTAAAAGCTTATTTAAGACTGAACGTGGGGATATTAGGTTGAGAAATAAATGACTGTTGCACAAGCTACAGTGCACAGTGCTTTACAACTGGAGGGCATTGCACAATCCTACACCACTTCCAAATTGCCCTGACTTGGAATGAGAACTCTGCAGAAATGCTGTCCTTCAGAAATCGCTGGGCATGAAAATGCACACTAATCAGGGTCACAACAAAAGAGGATTAAGCAGAATAAATGCTATAAGATCCATAGCAAGTCTTGTCGAAAAAAGTGAGAAAATACAAGTGATATAAACCCTTCCTGTAAATGTAATCATTTGTCCTCACCTACTAAGGCATAAAGAATTTAGCTAGAGAGGGCAGGCAAGTTTACGTCGCTGAATAGTTTATTATTATTGGTGTTATTTGCCGTTTGAAACACGGATGTAGACACTGACAGGTCACTCAGGTTTCCGTGGCTGGCATGTGAACTCCACAAACACTGGAAGGTGAATATTTGAAATTCATCTGAAGTCAGCATAGCCTGCAGGCTGCACGAAGGTGTGGCAAAATGACATTTTAATAATTATCATTAGGTTTGGCGACAGCTCATAACTCAGGTAGCTTTCCAACCTGTGCCACGCCGTCGCTTCTGCTTACACAGTGCTCTGGAGAAAGTGAGAGGCGCAGCGAAGAATGCAGAGGTGTGAGTGACTGGAGGTGCGAGCTGCTCCAACGAAGCCACCTTTCCAAAGAACAGGAACACCCTTCTATTGAACACTGTTTACATTAAAATTACACAGATTTTAATTGTCAAAACAAAAGGATCAATACAAATTAGAATAAGAACAAAACTGACTAGAATACTGTGAAAATAAAAGTGTATGCAGGAATATGATATATAACAATTGCATGATTTAAAACTATATTGAGAGAAAGCAGAGAGAGAGAGAGAGAGAGAGAGAGAGAGAGAGAGAGAGAGAGCGAGAGAGCGAAAGAGAAAGAGTTTTTTTTCCCATTCTTGGAAAATCTAGTAATACATTTAATAGTAAAATGTGTTTCAGACGCCAGGATTATGTTCTGTTATTTTTAGGATTGGAATCCTATTTTTCAATTGAGCCTACGAGCTATGATATCAAGTCCTTATTTTAAACCTTGCATTCTCACGCATTCTATTTATTTCAAACCCTCAATCATCTCCGTTGAAACTTGCCTGAAGACACACCATAATTCATAGTTCTTGTGTTGTAAGTCAGGGACACCAAAGTAGAACTTGAGAGTGCATGTAAAAAGATGAGAGGGGGTCATTAGGAGCAAGATGCTTCATTTATAGGCTATTAGCTCATTTGTCTATGGACTTTATCACATCAATCTATGAAGGATCCCAGTTGATCATCAGCTACAACCTTACCTTACTAATGAATTCCATATGTTCATCTCTTTCTGTATGGCAAGCCTAATATTGTCAGACCACAATCTCAATCTGTCTCCTATTCCAGAGTGCCTTGAGCTGTCTCCCTCGCTCTCATCCTAGAAACCCCCCACCTGAAATGCATACAAAAGTACCCAGATTCATTTTGCCAGGCTTTTCTTTAGAAAATGGTTTACAATGACTGTGTAAGATATCTGAACTACATTATGAAATGTGTCATTATTTTACCCCCACAATCCTGGCATTGTTTGTAATGGATGTAGTTTCAGTCTTTGCAAAGCTAAAGCAGGTCTCTCTGAACATACTGTCTCACTAATGTTATGTAACACTGTAATGAAGGAAAATAAACAACAGATGTCCAAGGCCTGGTTACCACAATCAGTTTCTTCTATTCAAAAAGTAAAAGCTTTCTTTATTATTAGGGCCAGAAGAATACTCCTCGTTGAGATTCAAAGGTCATGCTCTTGGTAAGGCAAAAAAAGATATGTCCTCATCCCTGAATTTAAAATTTAAGGAATTAAATATGTTCCTTTTATATATTCGACTGTTAAATTACAACATTGAATAGGTAAGTATTGTACTGTAGTGTGCATTTTTGAAGTATGCCTGATCAATGGCAAGGAGTTCAGTAAAGAATATACGTGTGTGTGTGTGTGTGTGTGTTTGTTTATATCCAGTTAAGCTCTTCACTGAAATTGGAAGTTGTTCTTCGAATTAGTTTACTTTATCAGCTAAGAGCTGGTTGTTGAAAGAAGACAGTTCTTCTTTCTATAGTGTTGAGACTAAGATAATTCAGTTAACAGTGTGAAGATTACACAGGAGTTAGAACAGCAGAAAGAATCAGACTGGCAGAAGAGACTCCACACCTATGTCAAGGCTACCAACTAGTCAAAGGTCATATGACAGGATTTCAAGGAATTTAAAGGCCTGGTTTTGTTTTGTCATTTGATTTAAAGAGGTATTTATTTTACTTTGTCCTTAGTCTTGTTCTTCCTGCCTGTTCATAGAAGATCATCTTTAATCCTAACATGTCCTGAAACCTCAGTATCAAATAATTATAGCTGATGCAAGAAATGACAGGTACAGCTGCAGCTCAAAAGCCTTTGTTCAAACAAAGGAATCTTCAGAAACAACAAAAGTATGGACTAAATCATAAAGACGTGTCAGAAGAGCAAAAAGGACAAGTGTTATGTATGAATTTAAACATGTCTGAATGCTAAAGATATAAGAGGAAAAACTGTAAAATAAAATAAAAAAACTCAAAATGTTGTTGGTTGCCTATAGTAGAACATGCCATGAAGATTTTCTAGTATACAAACTACATTCATGTAAAATAAAATGTGAAAGAAAGGGAGAATAGTATTCAGTTTTTCAATGTGGTGTAACACACTTATTCAGGTCACTTGTGCATGAACGGCTTATTATTTACATCAGAAAGAAGACGAACAAGTTTCAAAATGTGTGTTCTGGGCTGCTGGTAAACCCAACTGAAATTATGGGATGAACTTGACATGGGAGTGTAAAAGAAAGTTCCAGTTAGCATATGTTTCCAGGAATGGGCAGAAACAGATGGTGACATGCTGCGTGTGTGACAGATGGCCAAGCATAGCCTATATACAGCAGTGATTGTTAACTTGTTATTGATATTTCATGAAGATTTCCAGGTGAGAGAGAGACTACTTAGATGCAACACAAAATGTGTTTAATCAAGCCTTGTCTTTTTCTTTAAATGTACCTTTTCTCCTTAAGTACTGAACTGTTTTTATAGTCTGGAACCCTGTGCTGTTGATTTTAGTATAACTATTTAACTATTGCAAGCACGCTTCGTGCTCAACTACAGATGACCTTTCAGGTAATCCCCAAGTTTTTTTTTTCTTTTTTGTGCTTGCCTTAGTTTTCAAATGTAAACATGCAGATCTTTTATTTCTTTTATGGAGCACTTCCAAGGTTATCTATTTTTACCCCTTTAGTATCATCTCACTATTGTCTTTGCATAACTTCCCCATTCCTGAAATGTCTCCCAAACCCTTAAGCATGTTTATAAAAAAGGGTGGTGGGGGGAGAAACAATAATACATTAACTGTAATCATGAACTGTAAAAGCAAACCAGCCTCCACAGTATATATGTGAGGTAAGTGTGTGTCTGGACTGCTGAGTTTTAGAGATGAAATGTATGTGACCCTGCACAGTGGTTGGATGGTCTCTGAATACTTTTATCAGCAAAGCCAAAATAAACTTTCCAAAGTGTAGTGTGTTGACTCTTGAAGTGTCAAGAAGCATTGTGTAATTGTATGTTGCCAAGTGATTCATCATGCACTTGGCATCTAAATTTCCTGCTGTATCAGTACTTGAAAGTCCCAAATTGTCGTTGACAACACGTCTTGTAAACTTATATTTCTACACAAACCAAACCCACCCATGTGTTTGTGTTTGTTACTGACAACCTGGCAAGAGGGTTTAATTCAGACTCTGAACCAAACAAAAATATATCACCGCCTGGTGAACCCCAATATTGATTGAAGAAGCATACCATCATCAATAATTGAATGCGGTATTATTTTTTAAGGCCCATGTGCTAAGTAGTTCAGTTGTTCAGAAAGTTAATTTGGTGTCTGTTTCCCACTTATTGCTTACTGATAGATATATTCTTATACGTAGAGTAGAATTTTTTTAATAAATTGCTGGGGGGAAATGCATGCTGAGCTGCCACCAGCTTAGAATTTAGAAAAACGCTTCAAAATTTCAAATGAGATGATTTCTTAGGCTCCCCTTTAGCAGTAATGGTGCTCAAAGTAAGAATGCCTCTGATGTGTTTACCCACAACCTTTTGATAGCTCTTAAGCTTGTTGTATGTGTAAGAGGCAATGTTCTTAGGCTCCACACAAACGGCTGTAAACCTTGAAAGTTAACATTAAAGTCGGATTAAGATGCATGATCTACAGAAAAGGCAGGGAATGAATAGAAGTAATCATTTCTTGAATTGTATTACTTTTTGAGAGACTAAAAAAGGCGTATTTCTTCTGAATCTGTACAACTATACAATGTCAGAGAGTATCTCCTCCACATTCAGTCTTAACACAGGCACACAGACATACACACTGAGAGCAGAAGCTAATGCATTTTGATCATTTGGAGCATAATGCCTATGATGCAGAAATCTGAAATATAAATGCAAAAAAAGGCGTTTGTAGACTAAGATAACGTCACCCTCGATGCTGGGGAGACGTAAAAAATATATTTTATGATATATAAATGTGCCCCTGAACCTTGGGGACAATGGAAACACAAATGGTAATAAACACAAGATCAGTGGCAAACTAGTTAGATTATTCTTGTTATTATTATAGAAAACGTTTGAATTCTAATACTTTTTTTTTTCCTTTTTAGTTTGTTTTAAATAACCCTACCGTGTTGCATTACAGAAATTATGATGAAAGACACTCTGTGAATCTTAAAACGATTCCGAAAGGTAACACAGGTCAGTTAAATAACGTATAAGATGTTGTCTGAGTGTTAGAGGCAGAGACTGGTGTCTGGTAAACGTACGCCACCTGCTTGCCTTTGATGAAACTTTCTACTCTGATACCTCCCGTATGGATGCCTCTCTCAGGTGAGACCCAGGTTACTAACAGGTGTACAGCTGGAGGTGCAAGCCGGGGGTGGAGGGGAGGGGGAATGGAGAACAAACAAACACAAAAACACAATTCATGAATAAGAATTGAAACATGAATCGTTATGAACATGCGTGTTTTGTGTTGCTGTCCCTGTGTGTTGTGTGTGGCTCTGGAGAGCATTGCTTAATTCTTCAATCGCTTCAATGGATTCGTGATGAGTCCAAGTTCAGCCGCTAAATCCCGCCCACGGGGGCTGGTCTTGTGAAGTGATAATATTATAACCCGGCTCCTGGGAGTCTCAGGAGACAGTTTGGGAATTGGTCCCTCTACAGAAATGACTTAGGTGCCTTAACTGAACTCACTGGGAAACTGAAAGATATCCACTTGATTTGTGTATTGCCCAAGTTGTTTATTTATTTTGTATTATTGCTATCGTTTATGTTGCGAGAAAAGCTTTAGTGACCTTACAAAGCAGAAACGCCGGCATCTGTTTGTGTGGAAACTGTTCAAACTGCAGAAGAGACGGAGAGAAAGGCAACACCATGAAACTGGAAGTTTTCTCCGGGAGCAACTTTGAGGGAAAGCCGCTGGAGGTGTGCAGCGACGCCGAAGGAAGTGTCCCCTCTCCCCTGTCCGGGGAAGAGGAGCTGGGCTCGGATGGGGACTGTGTGGCGAACAGCCCTGCACCTGCTACCCCGGGTGCTGATGGCAAAGCGAAACCCTACACCCGGAGACCCAAGCCGCCCTACTCCTACATCGCCCTGATCGCCATGGCCATCAGAGACTCCACGACCGGCCGCCTGACTCTGGCGGAGATCAACGACTACCTGATGAAGAAATTCCCCTTTTTCAGAGGCACTTACACCGGCTGGAGAAACTCGGTGCGGCACAACCTGTCCCTGAACGACTGCTTTCTGAAAGTGCTCCGGGACCCCTCTCGACCCTGGGGCAAGGACAACTACTGGATGCTGAACCCCAACAGCGAGTACACCTTTGCGGACGGGGTCTTCCGCCGCCGGAGGAAGCGCATCAACAAGAAATCCCCCAAAGACCAAGATGTCTCGGAGCAGCCTGGCAGCGAGGAGGCGCCGGCAGGAGTCACCAGCTCCTCTGCCCTGAAGGAGGACGGTGGCAGCACCAAGTTTTCCAGCTCGTTCGCTATTGACAGCATCCTGAGCAAACCCTTCAAGAGAAAGGAGGGTGGGCAGCCTGAGAGAGACAATAGCCCTCAGTCTGGTGTCAGGGTGATGTGGCCCAGCAGCACCCCAGTGATGCCGTATGTCATGGGTTATCCACCTGCTGCTGTAGCCCACATGCAGCCTATGTTCCCAGTCAACCCCGGGGCTTCACAGTTGCTGCAGGCATACAGGTGCGGCTATTCAGACCCCGTCCTGGGCTTGGATCACAGAAGAGACTTTCTCACAGCTTTTCATTTGACTTCGGACGGCTTGCCTAACTCTATCCAAGCCCCTACTGCCGTGAGAGCAGCTGTAAACGGCTACCACGCATTCAAAATTGACTCTTTGCTTGCGTGAAGGAGGCGCAGAAAAGCACAAAGGAAGATGTATTTGTTTTCGTGAGCACTTTCGTATGCACTGTATACTTTATGTCGTAACTAAATGCATTTTATATGCATTGACTCGGATCTGACCATCAGTCGCTTCAGACAGAACGTTATGTTGTTATTTTGTGTTTCTGTTTGCTGTTGATAACTTGACTTTGTCCTGGTCAAAACAAAATAAGGATGGAAAAGAAATATCAGGGACTGCATAGTAAATTATATTATTTGAATACTTGTGTGTTAACAGGTTCTTATGTCATTTCTTTAAAACTATGGCATCAGTGTGCCAAAATGGACATTTTAAAACGTTTTTAATGACGAGCTGCAACATGTTGTGGTTGAAATCTATTCTGATGCTCAAGGTGACAAAGCTCGAATCGAGCAGTAAAGAGTTGTGCACAATACTGTTTCTGAAAGTACCACTGCCAATGTAAAACGCAATTATTGTGTATATTTTCCTAAAAGTGATGCCTAAAGCGTTATTTTGGAATAAAAGCTTTTAAAAACACATTCACTGTGGCATGCATTGAGTTCATAATTGCTTGAGCCTAAAGAAAAACAAACATATTTTTATGAATGAAAACTATTTGATTTGCGTGAGAAATCATATATATATATATATATATATATATATATATATATATATATATATACACACACAAATCTTAAACGAAAGAAAAAAAAGATCAGATAACAGAGGGAGACAAATCCTCACCTTTCAGGGCGGAGCACTTGGCAGAGCATGACTCAAATTTGGCAGAAACGTAACAGGTTGTTTTAATACCAGTGTTTTTTGAACGGGTGACTTCATTTATTTTGTTGTTTCTTTTCTCTTTTTTAAAGCATACCACACAGTTACTAAGGTCAAGTGTTTTAAAATAATCAACTTTTTAAAGAAATATGCAGCTTGATATTATTATCCTTATTATAATAATTTGACAACGTAATGGGAAAATAGCTACGTATATTATTTATTACTGTTATTGGTGGTAGTAGTAATTACTTAACTATCATCTACATTAGTGTACTGTGTTGCTGAAATTAATTAAAGCAAAAATAATTAAGTCATGACGTTGATGTAATAAACATATGCTACAGTATGCATTGTATACAGCTTTTTGGAAAAACCTAACAGTAGGCCTGCTTGCACTCAAAGTCTACTTTGAAAAAATGCAGTAAACATACACGTATGTATATATGATACCTTTTACCGTTTATAGTTTTGAATGTGCGTCTGTAAAAAAAAATAAGCATCACTTTTCATTTGACATGAACTGAAAACATTTTTTTTTACCCACACCTCCTTCCCTTTATACAAATCACAGCTTAAGCAACAATCTGAAACCTCTTATTTAAATGTTTGAATATCTGATACCTATTTCACAAATATGTAGCGTGTAAAGTTTTGACATAACCTGCCTTAACACCTATTAAAATAGGTGAATACTACTTATATAATAATAATTAGTTCTAAAACACACACTGGGAATTCAGAACACCAAAAATGACTCAAAAGACACAGGCTGAAATATGCTGAGATATTTTGTGAGATGACCAGACAATATCTGCGAAGCAATTGTGTTTTCGTCTGTAAACATTTGTAACCCAGCTCGTTGAACTGCTTTCAAGACGCACTCTTCTGATCTGGTAGTTATCCGAGGCGCTGAGGATAGGCCTTGCCCCCAGATTAATCGCAGAAGTCCTTATGTAAATAATAACAAATACATATATATGTAAACCGTATTTGTAAGTAATTGTATTACTTATTATTTTAGAAATAGATAGATAGATAGCTTATCAGTAACGTGCTAAAAAGCTACTGAACAGTTTTAGAAATTTCAAACCACAAAAGCCCAGTAATTAGATTGCAACTAACTGCACAAGATCTAACCAGAAACTTACAAACAAAATAACTAATCAGGTATATAAATACATAAACAACATCCTTGCTATACCATTTCAAAAAAAGCATTAAGGTTAATTTAATATTGATGTCGATTGCTTCTTCATTTAATAATTCTTATTTTGGCATGAACAGGGTGCATTACTTTTGAATAGAGTTCTACTTGTATTTCATTCAAAGCACATCAGTGTGTATACAACACATCATACATATACGATGCAGCACTATTATACATTGAAATCATTAATGTAAGGTTGCACTGAATTTGGTTAGGTCGAAATTATCTTAATCGAGTGAAGGAAAGGGGAGGAAGAAGACTCATAGCTGTAAAACTGACAATATATCTAGTTCACAACATCAAGTGCATTATAAGATTTGATGTCATAAACATGTTATTTGAAAACATTTAATCTGACACCGTTCTTAATTTACACATGCCCAAAACACACTGGTTTCTACTTTACCTCACAATCTAATGTTAACGGGTTTCCTAAACAAAAGCAATGAAAAGTCTACAGACTGGCATAAAAGCCTACATCTTTCCTTAATTAAAAATAAATACACAAAATTAAACAAAACAGCTCCCTGACTACATCCTGTAACTAAGTGTAATATTGTTTTGACAAGAAATGTTAGTGGATGGTCAGGTTTAACCTTTGCTTTAGAATCTGCATTTACTCCTTTCTTTTGGAGTCTTATTCTCAATCAGTGAAAATGACAAGTACAAAATGAAGGTGCTGCATCAGCGCTGTACAAGCAGGCAGATGCAATACTTTTCCTTTCATGTAAAATAAATTAATCTCTGCTAGGTTAAGTAATCAATCACGTTTACACTACTAGTCTCTTGACAGCAAGGTACAACAAGTTAATTTCTGTGGTGTTTATAATTATTAATTAGGCTTGCTAGAAATATGTAACAGACATAAGTATCACTTATGTACCACTTTAATCAAAGTTTTATAGACACATTTTTATATTTTACTTGACTCCTATAATCTCCATCAATCTTCATCTTTTGGCATGCTCCCAATATATATTTTTCAACAGCAAAGCAAGATGTCTCTCCCATGCTCTCATGAAGCATCAGTTTCAGCCCAACCTTGTTTCTTGCAGGCAATATCACAGGTGTTGTGATCACTGCTGCCTGTGTAAAAGACTTGTCATAATTGATTATAAGCCTAGAGAAAATACAAAAACATTCCAAAAACCAAGAGCAAACCACTTTCAAATGAAGAACTTTATTAAATGTATATACATTCAGGTTTACATTCATTTATTGTGAAACTGGCATTCGCACAACAGAATTTCACCTTTGGGTTGAGAGGTCAGTTTTCAGTCTGCAAAGGCTTTGTCAGTTTCACTTGCTACGCCAGCATTCCTCAAGATCATCTTCAGAAAAAAGTAAAGTTCTCTTAGTAAAAGCATTCACGTATTCACAAAGTTCTTAAATATCACAGTTGTTCAAAAAAATTGAACAATTTAAAATATTATAATAAATAATAAATATTATAAAATAACCATAATAAATTAGCAGAGATAATAATAATAATAATAATAATAATAATAATAATAATAATAATAATAATAATAATAATAACAACAACAACAACAAAAACATGCAGACAATTTACAAACTACAGCAATGGTTTACATTTTAGTGGTCTGCCTTGCACATGAAAATATTTTTTTTAACTGTGGGTGGGTGGGGATGTGTGTGTGTAACTGTATATATATACACACACACTTACAAACAAAATAAATATATATATACACACACACATATACACTTGGCAAGCATAAAATAGAAGAGACATTGTTGATCAAAACTAGAGGAATCATATTGGGGAGGCCGTCATTCAGCAGTGGATCAATACAGGGTGCTGCTGCTGATTACATTTTAACAGTTAGGTTGCATAAACCCACAGAGTAAGTGCAATTAGAAGATTTAAAAATCACAGATCTTAATGAAATGTCTGAATGCACAAAGACTGGACACAATGCACAATCAAATTGGAAATCCGTGTGACAATTAGTTTCTTATTACAAAACGTAAGTGTGCTCAAACTGAGATTCACATTTTGGATGTTGTTAGATGGATCAGACACACCTCTCTATCCTGCATATCCTTTGTCAGATCAGATCAAATGGGTTTCCGAAGGTCTGCCCTTGATATAAACTTTAAAGCTCTTTCTGTTGTTTCAAGAGCTGTGGAGCTCAACCAGAGAGCAAGGCTCTGTATCGCTCTATTATGTAAATAGATTGTGGGTTCCAGCAGACATGTGATTGTCCCTAATAGCTCTGCATTCATTCCATAATAATTCATTTGACTTGACAAGACATCAAGGCTGACTGACATTAATTTTGTCAATGGTTGGCAGCCCAAGAGCTAAGAAATGGTAACTTTGAACCCTGTTTAACAATGTTATTTTCTCAGAGGGGTGGAGAACTGACAAATATAGTGGAACCTTTGCAAAAGCCAAATTCCCAGTTCTAAGAGTCAATAATTCAGTGTTTGAATTATATATCCCAAACTAAATTAACCCAGTTTAAATCCAGATGTTATGGTCAAAGTAGTAATACATACAATTGCCATTTTGAGGAGGAAATAGGGTTTACAAAAAACTCAAGTGGATAACCCTACTATTTTGATTTATTTATTCATTCATTCGGTTATTGCTTGGCAGACGCCTTTACCATATAGTCTAATTGGTGAAATACTATCTGGTTTGAACAGAAACGTCGTGGAGGAGAATTGTGTTTTACGGTGCCATAGGATAAATACTGATGCAGCAAGTTTTGATGCGTGTGTGCACAAGGGAGGTGTTTGCTCAAGGTGCACTGCTCGCAGGACGTGAGAGCAAAGGTTGACTTGAAACGGTCATCCATGAGCTGTCCTCGGTCCTGAAACCTAAACAAATTAGGCCTTCGTCAAAATGATAGGATGGCACTATTTTAGTTTCGTAAAATAATACAAAATATAATATAATAAACAGAAATAATAATAAAAACACTGCAGATTTCAATCTGCTCAAAAACAAACGTGTATAATTGCGACTATTTAGAGATTAGGCATGAAGACTGAAACACAAAAACAGCGCTGGACTGAAATAATGTACAGCCCTTGATGTCCTGTTCCTTTCTCAATTTAAGATTTAAATGTATTATTGATTAATCTTCGGTTATTAGAAAGATTCTGCACGATGTTCAAATTAATAATTTCAGCATGACTGGCCTCTCTGGATCGCCTAGTTTGTATATATTTGTTTAGGGGCCCATACGAGGTGTGCTATATATTCCCCAAAGTATGAAAGCACTTTTCATACTAGTAATATTATAACGGGCTTTAAAAATTCGAATGCAAATTAATTCTCACGATTGTCTTTTAATATTAATATGATGGATTCTCTCAGTTTTCCGATACATTAATATTATTTTGCTCAGTACCAATGAGTACCATTTAATACAAATTATTTTTAACTGTAGACTCGTACTGTATTCGGTTAATACTGAAAAGGTAATGAGTGCTTGTTCCACGCTTGAATATGTAAACCATTAACAATATAAATATAAAATGTAGATATCAAAATGTCAAATGTTACACCTGGAATTATGTTGTCCTACACATAGTATTTTCACACTACAGGTTATCAAAAAAATCTCTATAAAATGAGCAAATGAAAAATAGGCCTAGACTTTCCACACCACATAAAACAGCTGAGAGGCCAGGTAAAATATTAATCAGATACATTCGTTAAGGCTTTAATATGTCATCATATGGTCTATTGATAATGTATATCCTTCACGGTGAATTAAACATCCCATTGATTACAGTATTAACTATAATCAATGTTTTTATATACAATATGCCCAAATTATTAACTGATTCGGGATCACGGATTTTTCTTCATACATATATTTGCAAACTTATTACTGAATGTATGTTGGTGTAGCATACATATCTGCACTAACACAGAAGACGAGTATCAGACTTCAGCAGGAAATTAAACGCGTATTAAACATTTCTGAATAGTTTCCTAGCGGATCAAATTCAGATGAATTATGCTCTTTGATCTGAGGGACACGTTGCTGTTACGAATCCCGTGAAGCAGCTGATTACCTGCAGGATGCACCCCTGGAGAAACAGGCTAACAGATAATTTCATTTGTACCTATTATTTGGTCGAGGTGGTTTCTTTTTTTTTTTTTTTTTTGGAAACTTTGATCTATACACAGATAATGTGTGTGTGTGTGTCCCCAGGAATACAGCACGTTTGACAATAGAGTATATGGAATTATTACTGCAATTACATACATGCGTTCAATTCCCCTCCCAAGAAATGACAATTCAAAACAAAAAACAAGTAAAAAAACTCAATTGTGGCACAAGTCCAGGCCCCTTTAGAAGATAGAAAGTCAGTTAGAAAATGACATGACAGTGAGTCACCTCTGATAAGGTGTAAAAGGTGAAAACGAAAAGTGATTTTAAGGACAATGCTGCAACCTGCAGGTAGACATTAGAACGGCAAATCAGACACCTGGATTTATGATACCTGCGTTGTTAAAATAAAATTCACTTAATAGTGGAATATCGTTGATCAAAATGCTGGCAATTAAACTACGGGATCTCCTAGGTAAGATTATTGCGGGGGTTCTGCATTTTTAGGATTGCTACAGAGTTCATGCATGGGCCTATTTTGTTGTCAATGTCCAGCAATTATTGTAATGTCGTGCAAACTGTTCCTGCGGAGCCCGTCTTTTCCAAAACAAAAAATTAAGACATCGGAAATGTGGTAATAAAATCACAGAAATAGAAAGGCGGTTACCGGTCCTTTCGGCTAACAAACAGTTTAATACAATTATTTTATCAAACTTGCAGGAAGGGACAATGTTAGGAAATCCAAACAACCCACCACACTACTGTCCACTGACCCGAGCGTAACCCCCAATAAACAATAACAGCAATAATCATTACAGGAGCTTGACGAGCTGCGTCTTTCTCACTAAGGCCGGAGCCAATTTAAACTCAACCAGGAACTTCTATACTTTCCCTTACCTCAACATAAAAAAGGGCATGATCTCAGAGTTGGTCTCAGTATTGTTTGCTCTGCCCTCTTCTCTCTCATCTCGCTGGTTGTGTAAGAGAAGTTCAGCATGCAAGTGTGAACTGTCTTCTGCATCACTTGTATACAGCAGCGTAACAGGAACTTCTGCACTACATTTGTGTGTCTCATTCATATACAATACATTTGCAATTACAAATGTAAGGTCTATTATTATTATTATTATTATTATTATTATTATTATTATAAGATATTTCAGTTATTGGCAAAGTTATATATATATATATATATATATATATATATATATATATATATATAGGCCAATAATCGATTTTGATTATTGGATTATTGATTTCTTAAGTATAAATTAAGCATAACAAAAACCGAATACGTTGCACTACACGATATATAACCAATATAATTTAGCTAACAATATAAATTATGAATATATGCGTTTGTTCAGCTACTCTTTTAGTTATTTTATTTTAACACCAGTACGTTTTCTGATGGTGAGAACACCAACATATTTTAAGTAATACAAATACTATTTGTGTTGGTTCAGTGTACAACTACACTGCATAAACCGCTAACAATAATAACTAATAGAAGAATAATAAACAACCTATTACAGTATTTAATAAGGACAATATGATATTTAAAATTCCACGTGGATGTTTTATTTGTATTAATAATAGGAGACAATTTTTCATGGTGAAAAACACAACAGTAGTAATATTGTTTCTTTATTACACACATTTGTTAGTAACAACAGCGCATTGTGGTTTGCAAACAAAGTATCACACTACTGCTGTGCATGTTTGAACACAACCGATTATATTTAAGACATTTTATTTTATTTTTCAGTCAAACGGTTGAGTTGTTCTTTCCAGTCTTTTGTATTGATTATCCAATTCCATTTGTATCATGTTGGTGCTGTGCATACAGGAGATTATATGCATTATATGTATTATTGAACTTGCAGGAAACTCGCACCTTTCTGTATTTCTAAAGGGTGTATTTATGGGGTACCAAGAGAGCTACAAAAATAAATATTATAAAGTGAACAAATGGGAGGAATGTTTCGGGACATGTTTCTAGAGTCGTCTGTCAATAATCCGCACACTCTATAATAATCTTGGCAGCAATTATAGCGCACGTATAGAGTATGGGAACATTACAAGAGCCCTTTTGACATACTTTATCTTAATACAAATTAAATTATATTACATTAGTATACAGAACTCGTAATGAGCACCCCCTCAAAAAAGTGAAGTTACTCAATTTCTCCCACGGTCTTTCCGGGTAAGGAGATACATCAGAGCTTGTATCAAGCCCTGCGTGATGCACAACACTAGGCTACCAGATACATATATCAGTGTGAGTTCCGTCTGTTTTGATTGATTTATTGAATGATTGGATTATGCGCAGGTGTGTTACTTTGTCAACGCTTTTCATTTTAATAACTGTCTTATATGCATGCTACATTACAATGTGTAGATTAAGACTCGCAACTGTTTACACGCATATCACAATTAAAGACATGATACAATCCCTTGAAATATACACGTTTTTGTTCAACCTAATCAGAAGGAACTTGTGTCTGCTAGAGACCTGTTTAATGTCTTCAAAGTATTATTTTGGCTGTATCTGAAGTTTCCTTTAAAAAGGAGATGTATCCTGAAGCCAGCGGGGTGACTAGTTTTGATGTTGCAGGAAATTCGGCGGAGATTGCTTTAGAGGGTCCTTTCTTGTTGCGATGGAAAATGATTTTTATCTGCACATCCTTTTCTTGTGAAGTGCAAAAGGTTATTTTTGATAAGTATTGTTCAAACGTTCAAACACTATTTCTGTCGTAAAAGGAGTAAAAGGAGTACATCAATAATGTATATATATATATATATATATATAATAGTTCATATAAAATGTTGTACAGATTAAAATAATATAGCATTAAAGTATTTTGCAGGTAGAACATTATGCAGTGGTGCATTGGCACCGGGTATGCAACAATCCAGACTGTTTAAAATGTCTGTTTAAATTAAGTAAAGTTTCAAACCTGGGGAAGAGATTTAAATTTGGTTAAATACAGACAATAATTACTTCAATTATGTAATTAAGAAATCAGATAAAAAGACAAGCAGAAACATTGTGCGGTTCTCTAAGAACGGGCTCGTTCACGCCTCCTTTATTAGGTGCTTTCAGTATATGAATACGACTATTATACTGGCAATAAGCTTTTGATAACAGAGAATCCTTTCGTCAAGAACTCGCAAAAGTCCTTTCTATTAGCGTTCACTGGGTCAATAATATACATCAAGGGTAGTGCGACAATGAATTGTTATTAATATAACAACATGATAATATATAGCATTCATCGATGTCTAACATTCTAGCCTTGTTATGCTCAGTGTGGCCTGTAAATATGCAACAAACATGATCTCTGTTTTCTTTTGTGTTAAGAATTGATCAGATCAATTCAAGGTCGGTTGGTTCCCTCTTTAGAACAATGGAACTACGTTAATACAGGAGTTCTGGGCCATCATAATAAAAACAGTTTTTTTCTAAGAATTGTTCAAATCAGATTTTAATCAGTTTAATATTCTATAGTAAACATAACATGGGCCTATAATGCGTCTAAATAAAATACATTGTTTACTCTGAATGTTATTTTGATACAGCGATTCATTTCAACCCTTAATATGTGAGGATTGAAATGGTATACATCAGGACTCCTTGCATAGACTAACATTACATTTCGAAGAAATTTGTACATGCTTTGCTCTGAAATACCATGAAGTAAACCGTATCAACCCATATGAAATAGTTTGTGTTTACAATAGTCCAACGACTTGTATTAAGATACGTTTAAAGTTATGTTGCTTAATGTTCCCTCCATATAGTTTAATTTGCTTACACTTTTACACATTTTGTTTTACTTTCAAATGTTAAAAGAACAATACATACCCACATTATGTGTATGTAAATAGTAAAGTGTTGTGTAACGATAACTTGTGAAAATCTGCATGAAGATTCATATACGCCAGTACACCTATTTGATAACAGGATAAGAACAAAAACTACAATAATAATAAGGCAATATACTATCCAGTATGAAGTACTATATTGCTAATAACGTTTATCAAAATTTAAATGACTGTTGAAGAAATTGCGAGAACACGAAATATAAATGTATATTAATTTAATTGTGTAATATCTCTCAAATAGCGGGTTCTTAAGTCGTACAAGACACTTTGAAAACCGTCATATTAACGTTTTGTGTAGAGCACATTGCACACAATGAATTATTTTGTTTTGCAATAATGGCATGTAATAAAATGGAATTGAAATCAACGAATGTATATTCATACAACAGAAAGTAAGTTATTATTATTATTATTTGTATTATTATACATATATGAATTGTTTTGTCACAAATCTCTGTTTATGCTATGTCTACACTGAGGAGGAAGCTGTCGACGCCCGCTCGCTTAATTTGGGTTTTCTTTCTCTAATGAATGTGGAGCTCAGGGGATAAGAGCCAGGCTCGGGGCAGTAAACTGACACTTGAGCTCTGTGTGTGGTATCCAGGCAGAGCTTGATGGAAAAAGCCTGCTTCCACTCATGTCAAAGCCATTTACCCAGAACAACCCCCTACATACACATGTATACACTCAGCAAAGAGCACCTTTCACGATTTAACTTTCTATATACAGTGTGTCCCCTACCCAAAACTGCGTGCGTATGTGCGCACTTGTTTTGTTCTCATGTTCTCCTGTATTTTGAGACCGATGGGAGTCTTCCGACTTGAAATCAGCGTTTTTCTTTTTGTTATAAACACTAATCAATGGTTATCTTCCTACAAAGTTCTCTTCTCTTTTGGGATTTGTCCGTGGACAAAGTACATGTTAGCACAGCGAAAAGACAAGTCAGAAACACTGATACGTTCCCATGACCCTATCCATCCCGACTCCAGAATCTATGCACTCTTTATAGCATGCAAACCAGTAAGATTGGAGAGCTTTACCTTCAGCGTTTGGCGTGTGGCTGTGTTGATTGGAACAACGTCTGAAGGAGGTTTGATAAATGGTGTAATTGCGTGTATTAGAGATGTCAGATAGAAAAAGGGGGTCTGGTGGTGTTGCAGCACCTCCTGCTTAGATGATGACTGGACGAGGGCCAGATATGGGAGGGAGCTGGTCCCTGGTTGCTGCTGATTTCTTGGAGGGATTTAGAGGGGGGTCTAGAGGAAAGACAGATTTACGAATTGATAGGTGGTCGGGTTTTGTTTGGCTGGGCAGCTTTACGCAAAAAGTCGAGGAGCTCTGCGTTTCCTCTCCTTAAAGGATTAAGGCGAGTGATGGCCACCAGGTGGGGGGCAGAGCTGCAGTCCCAGCGACACAGAACCGCTATCTGGGAATAAACTAAAGCAATAGCACGCAGAAAATCACCTTACATTTCAACTTCGCCGAGAGAACAGACGTGGAAACTGAGCTGAAACAGAGGCCTCGTTTTTCGAACTTTTTTTCCTCTTTTCGCTGCTGTGACCTGAAGGGGACATACTTTTTACCACCATTGCTCTCCGTGGAACACATGTCCTAGCGGTCAAGTAGAGTTCAGTAAGGCGTATCTTCTGAAGGGACCATCATTAAAGAGTCTCTCTCGCTCTCTCTCTCTTTCTGTCTCGCATTCTCCATTGAATCGTGTTGCTTTGCACACCATTTGCACCAGCAAGCAGGACATGACGACTGAACCTCCCCAACAGCAACTGGACCCGCCGCCACCTCTAAGGTCGAGCCCGGCCTCCGGAGTTTTGCATTCCGCCCTGATGAGCACACAGTCCGCGGTGGACAATGCTGCCGCTTCCACCAAAGGCAAGAAGGCGAGCTCCGGGCTCAGGCGCCCTGAAAAGCCGCCTTATTCCTACATTGCTCTCATCGTGATGGCGATCCAGAGCTCTCCCACCAAAAGATTAACCCTGAGCGAGATATACCAGTTCCTCCAGGCCAGATTCCCATTCTTTAGAGGATCTTACCAGGGATGGAAAAACTCTGTTCGTCACAATTTGTCCTTGAACGAATGTTTCATCAAACTACCCAAGGGACTGGGAAGACCAGGGAAAGGGCACTACTGGACCATTGACCCGGCCAGTGAGTTTATGTTCGAGGAGGGGTCCTTCCGACGCCGACCAAGAGGATTTCGGAGAAAATGCCAGGCTTTGAAGCCCATGTATCGGATGATGAACGGCATCGGTTTTGGCACTTCAATATTACCACAAAGCTTTGATTTTCAAGCGCCGTCCGCGTCTTTAGCGTGCCACACCAACGGCTATAACTTAGATATGATGACTAATTCCATGGCAGGGAGCTATGATGGACTAAGCAGTGGCCACCATGTTCCTCACATGTCTCCCAGTCCTGGGTCCACTTACATGGCCAGCTGCCCAGTGACATCTAACGGAGACTACGGTCCAGATAGCAGCAGTAGTCCAGTGCCCTCTTCCCCTGCCATGGCGAGTGCCCTGGAGTGCCATTCTCCCTATGCAAGTACGTCTGCGCACTGGGCATCGTCGGGTGGATCTCCGTATATTAAACAACAATCCCTGGGCACTAACAATCCCACGTCTTCAAGTTTACATTCTAGCATGTCCTCCTACTCCCTAGAGCAAAGTTATCTCCATCAAAATGCCAGGGAAACAGCTGACATTTCAGGTAAGGGGTTTATCATCAATAAACATGTTTATTTACATTCAGTATAATACCTCCACACTTGCTTTATCAACTTATTCATTCTACACCGTTATAAAAGAGTAGATTTGAATCTAATAGATACAAATATTCTAAAATATGTAATGATGCAGACACATCAAGAACAATGAGACAAGGTCCAGATTATATTTACTGATAGCATTTTAAAATTAACTAGATTAAAACATACATGTTTTCAAGTGTTGGTTGTGACAGCGTTATAAAATACCAACCATACGCCAATTTTACATTGTAAAATTAACTTAGAGAGATTTTTCTAACTAAAATACAAAACAATCGCCTTTTATTTTTCTAGTTGTAAACCTTTAATAACTCCCGTTGTTTATTATAATGATGATGTATGTATTTATGATGTATTAATTTGTTAAAGAAGCTGGTTAAAACTGAGAGAGAGATGAAGACTATATAGATTGAGGAAAAAAACGTTTTAGGAGGTAAATCCATACATATTAAAGAAAAAACATTTTTAACTGCCCCCTTAAATGTATCGTTATATCGTATTAAATGTATTGTTTTTAATATTGTGAATGCAGGGACCACTATTGTAAATAGCACAGCAGTACAGACTCACCAGTACTATATTGTCAAAACATTGTTTTAAGTAATTTAAGTCTCTGAAAAAAATATGTACCAATATATGTATATGTGTGTGTATATAGGTGTATATATATATATATATTGTTCGACATTTTGAGTTAGATCTGAGGCTACTTATTTGTGCACACACATTTAATATGCATATTATACAATTTAAAATACAATTTAAGTATAACATTATGGTCACATTATTATTATTATTATTATTATTATTATTATTATTATTATTATTATTATTTGGAGTAGTAGTAGTAGTAGTAGTAGTAGTAGTAGTAGTATATGAAGAAAAATAAACAACAGATTAGTATTTAATTATTCCGTTCAATACACGATTCATTGAATGGTTATTGTTGAGGTCGTGTATGTAATAAGAGTCCTTTCGGCAGAACTGTCCAAACATCCCTTTAAACGCAGGTCGGGAGGTTAACTAAACAAAGTCCGAGCTGGACCACACTGGAGAGGGATTGAGGCTCAATAAGCCACGGCAGAGCCGGGCCTGGTTTAACTTTATGTGCATTTCATCAATGTAGAAAACAAGCAGCTATCTGTACGCAGCCTGGATAATAGCTCTTCCTCACCCTATCATCATCAGCACGTTTTGATGTGTTGTGTGTTTTTTAACTATATACAGTGAACCAATAGTAATCTTTAAACAAATATATGGAACAAATTAAAACGTGTCATAAAGACGTATTAAATGTGTTCTTGCACAAAACCATTAAGGCACCTGAACTGAGGCTATCTCGGAGAAAATTGTAATTGTTGGTGGTTGTTTTTTTGTTTTTTCTTAATATTGAAAATGAAATAGGAAGAGCAGTATATATCGTAATCGCAAACACATTAGAAAAGTGCTATTGCAAAAAATATATAGATCTATTGATACATAACCCAGGCCAGGTTAAAATCGCACCACTGTAAGTGAGCAACACTGTGGCGGGTTTGCATGATGTAGAAAGAAGACCGAATTGAAATGTGCGATAGGCTATGGATTTTACTACTGCTACTACCACTACTACTACTACTACTACTACTACTACTACTACTACTAATAATAATAATAATAATAATAATAATAATAATAAACAGCATAACTTGTTTTAACTATTAAGGACAGAGAAAAAACGTATATTGTCCAATGTCTTCAAATAACTGGTATTCAAATGCAATGCAAATATATGATGTCAGGACCTCTTACACCTCAAACACGTGAAACTTGGGTCAACCGCGATTCCTGCTCATCATTCCTGTGTTTCCTTTCCAAAATAATGAGCTCTACCCCTGCTCAAAACAGTAGATTTAAATGTTTCAGTAGAAGACACTTATGTATAGTACAGCTACAGGGAAAGAAAAAAAAAACTATCCAAGAACTAAGAAAAATACGCAGTTGAAAATTAGGGAGATTATTCCTATTTTTCTTTAAAACATTTAAAACCTGATGGAGATTTCGAAGTCATTAACAGCGCCTTTATTCTATGTCACTCCTGCATTTTTACATATCACAACTCAGCAAATAGAACGTTGAGGATGATGATGATGATGATGATGATGATGATAATAATTCTTATTATTATCATCACTTGAGACAATACAGATTCATATGTACATTCAAATAAAGCCTTGTCTTAACATTTGCAACGTGGCTGATTTCTTCTGTGCTTCCTATGTTATTCATGCGTTACTCACTGTTTTGTTTCTTGTTGTTTTTTCAGTGGGGATACCTCGATACCAAACCCACTCCTCACCTGTGTGTGACAGAAAAGATTTTGTCTTGAACTTTAACGGGATCTCATCCTTCCACCCCTCGGCCAGTGGCTCCTACTATCACCACCACCATCACCACCACCACCACCAGAGCGTCTGTCAGGACATCAAGCCGTGCGTCATGTGAAAACAGCCATGCTCACATTGTTCTCTGTCATGCAAGAAAGTCCCAAAATATGTAGTTGGGCCAGAAGGTATAGACAAGTTCATTTCAGCACCTTCACCCCGACCCTTTGACGGGAAACATTTATTATCCTCGGGATTCCAGGTTCAGCTGAAAGGACAGAGAATCTGCTCCAAACACCTGACCTCCCGGGTGCCTCTATAAAACATAAATGGATCATTCTTCCTAATAATACATGTTGTTTTGTCAGTCCAAGCTTATATCTTCTGAATTGATTACAGTCACTGTAGCTAAAGGCGTGGAAAGCCAATAAAAGGTTTCAATATTTGGAGAGTTGCTGTTTAACAGAGTCCTCTTTCTTCTACTTGAGGTAAACCCGCCATCAACTATACTTTCATTTTATACTGCAACCGGTGGGTCGAAGTCTTAATGCAAGTTTTCTTCATGGACTTTATGGAAGAATCGACAATTAAATGTCTCACAACACAGCTTGGTTTTTAATTTCAATACAGCACTAAGAAGTCGAAATGGAAAGCAAAAACAAAACAAAAAAAAGTTATTTTGGCCTACAAACCATTTTGCGTTATATCATGTATGTTATTAATTCTGTTCATCTGCATTTGCTTCTTTTAAAGGAGTGAAACATTTTCAATGTATATTAAGTTTAATTTTAATGTCTTTCAGTAGACGATTTACTATATAAACTATATTCGAAGGTATAAAAATAAATATAAACGTAGGCCTACACAAAGCTTTTTTTTTTTTTTAATTAAATAACATTTTGGACATATTTTGCACTTATTGTATACCCTCCGAGTTTGTTTAAGTATTTCTGATGTGAAGTATTTCAATAAAATTGTTATATTTTAAATACGTGTGTGATAGTCATTTGATTGGTGTGTAGTTAATGAAAAATAAAATTAAAAGACAGATATAAGGAAGTAACAGTGGTATCTTTGAAGTGTTGGAAATGTATCTGGTTTCTAATACAGCTCTGGGAAAAAATTAAGAGACCACTGCACATTTCTCTTAAATCTGCATCTCTACATGTATGGCAGTCACTCCACTCCATTCATATTTTTATTAGGAATTTGGGAGAAATGTTGTCAGTAGTTTATAGAATAAAACAAAAATGTTCATTTTACCCAAAAGCATACCTATAAATAGTAAAACCAGAGAAACTGATCATTTTGCAGCGGTCTCTTAATATTTTCCAGAGCTGTATATGTATCTATCAGCTTAGGTGAATATTATAAATAGAAAATGAAATTCAGGTCAACACGTTTAATATATCGTAGACACAGAGGACATTATTTTGTCCCCTTTAGAATAAGTACCTTCTCCTCTCTGTACTTGTAATTGTGTAAGGAATAATGATAAGCAATTATTCTTTGCGCAAAATGGTTAGGGTTTGTTTTCCAGTTATTAATAATAGTTTTATATAATATCGCGTTATTCAACAAATTAACTAGTTTTGGCGAGATTCAGCTAAGCTTGATGTTAAGGCGATATATCGAATTCGCAAGCAATGGCAAATATTTGAAAAGGGGTTAATCAGATAACGATGCATTTGATTTGGACATTTGGCAATACAGAAATTAAAAGTTTTTGATTTTCTCACAAGTTGAAAAAATCGGTAACGTGAGGAATGAAATACTAGCTTTGATTTAGAAGCAGATACTGAACTGTAATTGGACTTGGAAATATACTTAAAAAATACTATATACTTTAAAGCGTTCCTTCATAAATACGCTGCAATGAAATAAAATTGGAAATATATATTATATATATACACACACGTCTTATATTTCTTGTGCTGCAAAACACAACCAAAAAATAAATAATCACAAATACCTATACAAGCCCATATTGTGTGATGTTAATATGTTAGATTGTCCTCCATCAAGCAAAAATGTAATACGATTATAATGATTATTATATCATCATCATAATGGGATCATATTCAAAATAGCACGGAGGACAATATAACAATAATAATAATAATAATAATAATAATAATAATAATAATAATAATAATAATAATAATAATAATAATTGTATGAAAGAGACACTCAATTCCTTGTGGGACGTGTTACTGGTGATTCTGTTCCGGTTATGAATCGTTATATTTTATATTTTGTATTACCTTAAGCTTATTGAGGGATGTAGGTGTGCCATAAAAGAACCGTAACATATCAAAGCGGGTTACACTGTAGGAGAGATTGTAGACCAAATATCGACACATGCATTGTTGGGTCGACAGAACATCAGCATACTGTTTAAGTTGCACAATCAAACATAAGGTGCAACACATACAATGTAAATACAATAGCAATGTCCTAGCTCTGTATTTTATTTTTAGAACATCGAAACAATATTTGCTGGAAATCGACATTACTACTATACATACGCAAGCCTGCATACATACATAGACATCTTCACAATCTCCACTTGTATTTCAAATGCAATTAATAAATTGCATAAATAAATGTATTGCGGGACACATGCCAGGAACAGTCTGGTTTGCCAAAGGATGCAAAATAGTGCTAGGACTAATATAACCACTTCATGAAGCGGAAAACCAAAGATCTATGTTGGCAATGCAATCACTTATTTCAGCAATGTTTTATTTATTTATTTTAAATACATTTAATATTCTTTAGTGATGCCATTTATTTTTTCAAGTACAGATTTCGAGCTTTTTCTGCCAATACAGCTTTTACCATGGTTTCCATTTACGATCTAGGAGAGTTTTGTGGTCGTCTATAGTTTAACATCCCAAACTAATATCACTACCAGTTGTGTAGCAAAACAAAATATAGACATACCTTTCTAGTCGCGTAAAAGCGCCATCTGTTGAACAAATTTTCAAGGGAAATATGCGTAGGAATATAAAATGTGAAAATGTTCACTTAAATTTGCACATATATTAGAAGTAAATAATAATTTACTAACTGCTAAAACAGAAACTATGAAGGATTATATACTTTCTGGTGTATTACTGTGATAACTGTACTATAGACAGGAAAAAGTCTGCACTGGTTTGGGTAATCGAACATTATGTATGTATGTATGTATGTATGTATGTATGTATGTATGTATGTATGTATGTATTTATTTGTTAGCGGACACCTTGTCCAGGGCGACTTACAAAATATAAGAGCAATACAAAGGGCAATAATACAGTGCAATTCAAGGTATAATACATTTTACAAATGTATACGAGTTACAGTAAACAATATATAAGGTCTCACATCCAAGATTGTAAAAGCGGATAATTGCAGACAAGATGTTAATTCAAAGTTAAGAGCTAAGGGAGATCTTAGTTTTTGTAATAAGCATTTGAACGAGCAATAACGTTTTTTAAATAGCCTATGTATCTACCATAGTTTAGTTCACGCATCTCTTTTCATGCCGATTGTGCATTTTTAAGGTCAGGTAGATTAATATGTAATGTTAAATATATATCAAATTAGTTGTTTAAAGTGTTGGCATTCATGAGGGCGGGGGGATTCATACATTATTAATATTTGTCTTACAACGTAAAGCCAAGCAGATGAGCCCCAGTTGTTTTACTAACCCACGGGTCATGGGGTTATTCAAAATCCACATTTTATATTTTATATACGGAAACCAGACAAAAAAAACAAGTTTAAATAATAAAATAGTAGCAGTTAAATTATCCTCTAATTTTGCATATTTGCAAAATGTGGCGCGACTTTTAAGGTTCGTACCCGAATGCATCCTAATCAGATTTATATCAGATTTCGTCTCCTGCAGCCCATTTCTTCCATTAAGTGAACAATAGCGCCACCGTGTGGAATAATCTGTAATGGCTGCGGCTTCTTGGGATTTTAGCAAGAGATACTTTCTAAAAGGAATTGAGCTCCACAGTTCAGTAGATCTTAATAGAAATTCATACTAGGTTTGCATTTGTTTCAAACTAACCTGATTGTACTAAAGAGTTACATCTTGCAATTCAATAAAAAGCCTCATGCCTTATAAGGTCAGATCTAAATATAAATACAGTTGTTAAATTACACTTTAATTATGTGTTTTTAATAGTTCAATGAAAATTACATACCTTCTTAGCTGAATGTTAAGTGTCTTCTAGTTTAGGTGTTTCTTCTTGTGTATTTATTATTTTATTTTTGTCTATGTTGCAGATTTTTATTTCCACTACAAACATAACCTATCATTAAATCAGATGTATTAATCTTGATAAAATGGAACTCCAGATTAAAATTAACAAACACAAACTGCCTACAAATATGATGAATGGATTGTAGAAGGCTAGTAAATAATATACGACTGATCATCGTGTCACTGGAAAGATGTCAATTAAAGCCAAGTGGTCCAGCACTGAGTTGCATGATAAGGCAGAGGAAATAGTCACAAATACATACCTCTACAAACATTCCATCTTTATTGTTACCTTTGTGCTAATTATTATTAAGTTAAATACCCATATCATAAGTACTTTTATGTTACCTCTCCATGCATTTACCTTTGGATAAAGCCATCATACAAGTTGCATTGATGAACAAAACATGCACAAATATATGTATTCATAAATCAGTTAATTCATATATTATATATGGAAGAATATTTCAAATGTAAGTTTAGCCAAGCATTTGCATTTGCATTTACATTTTGGAAGTGGAAATATCTGCATTTGGATTGTAATAACCTCAACACGGGGACATAATTTGAATTTCTCTGGCTTTAGAAGTGTGTGGTGGTGAAACCAAACCACTGTTTAAATAAATCTAATATTGCATACAGATATTGCTTTCATTGGCTGTGCTACATGTGAAATACAGAGTTTGGGAGACTTCAGAAACAATGGAAACAGGAGATCAAGAGAGCCCTATAGTCAGTAAGTCAAGTGTCTGCCATTTGTGCAGAAGGAAACAAGAGTGTATATTTGATTTCAAACACAATTGGGAGGTTGGTCCAAATCCTTTATGGTTGGATGAATGAGAAAGTCTGCCAAAAAGACAAGTTTAAGGCCAATGTGCCTGTTCAGGTGTTGGCTTATTGGATGGCCAGCGAACTCACAGCAGTCCCATGCAGTTTGCAAATCAGGAATGTGTGGTGTAGTTTCAAATCCAATAAGATGCCCACTATAGCAAAAACACTGATCTACTGAACAGTCACAAGACACTTTCTGCAGGGTATGGGTATTTAATGAATTTGATGAAAAGACATTGACACAAACATTTCATTTATTGGGTCTCCTGAAGGCCAATGCAATTGGATAGAGCAGAGCAGAATGTGGTGAACTGTGACAATGAACCAACATGAGCAAGTTGGTCCTTATCAGCGCAAAGACAGAAAATTAAAATAGTAGAATTCCACGGCAGGAGATATATTATGCATGATGATGAGGGAAGTGCTAATTCCACTTTTTAATTGGGATTAATTGAATTATACTTAAAGAACCGTGCAAGAGAACTGGGGCCATCGCACCTTTGAAACACAAATTAAAACATTCATATCACAAACCAACAACATGATAAAGAAATGAAATAGTCAACATGTATAGTAGACAAGAAATGTTGAATTGATTTTTACTAAACTTAAAATCTAATTTTGTATCTATTAAAATATTAATTGTAAACCCAGAATGCCAGGAGAAAGCAATGTAAATTATATCATACTCTGTGGTTAATAAGTGGAGATTTGCAACTTTGCAACTTTGCAAAATCAAAATATCTAATAATTTTAATTTAACCAAGGGCTCAATTAAGGAACCTAAAGCGCAGCTGGAACACACACAGACAACACAGAGGAGCAGGGATCAACACTGGGAAAGAGATTATCAGGTTTGTCTAAAGGTTTTTGGAAACAGACAGCAAGTATACTCTAGTCTTAGAGAATCAATAAAGTATTTGACTTTAGCAATTATAATCCTCCATTGTATATTCCTACTAATGCTGTCTGTAAGCCATGGCAATTCCCCAACTCCACATCTTACTGGCTGACCTCCACGCTTCAGTGTTGTGTAACCGAGTTCCTGCTTTGCATGCTTCGTGCGCTGGCATTACTTCTCTCACTGGTTTTCCTTCAACCTTGGACCTTTTTATTCTACGAGTTTGTGCTCTTTTAAGTATAGCAATTGCAGCCAAATGACTAACCTTCATAATTCCGATAGAAGTTGATTGTTTTGTCAGTTCCTCGGTTCAACTTAATTCTTTCACTTCCTCTGACTTTTATTTCACTGTTCTTTAACAGTGTGTGGTGCACACGGATGAGTAAGTGCACTCATGAAATCAGAATTGTGTGTTTGCATAGGTTGTTATCTGATACAAACAATACACGAAAGAAGTCCCAGTCTATTGATATTGTTTACTTTATAATGTACATATTTTTGGTCCAAGGCATAACCATTGGAACATAGCCTTTGGCATATATAATCAAGGCCAAATTAATATTTCAAAAACACTTATTGTTTTCATTGCTTATGCTGAAGCTCTGTCTTTCTGTTGATAATAGTTGTGTGTAAAAACATAGAAAATGTTGCTGTACATGTATTATAAAATACATTGAGAGAATATTTCTGACCAAATTTAGTATCGCTCAATTTCTGGCTCTTCTGTATGGGAGACTCGGAAATCCATTTCATTTGTGTATTTCTAGTGTAATGCAGATACTTTGACACTTATACATTCAAACATGTTGAATGATTAATGACTTTGATTTGCATGTTAGAAACGGTGACTTTATAAATTATTTCACACTAAAAGTAATGTTTACCATCTAAAACAAAATTCAGCTTAAAGGACCAAATGTCCAGGCATCCTTAGGACGAAGTGTAATCATTACAATGTCACTCTGAGAATCAGTTACCAATTTATTTAAATAAAAGCAGTTTTGTGAATGGTAACAATGAGCAATACTTTTTACACTGTGTGTCACATAGACAAAATAAAATGGCATAAAGGGATTTACAGTTTAGTCCATTATAAAACACCAAAGAAATATCTTAATCTGGATATGGATTCCCTTAACCTTAGGAAGGGATTTTAACAAAACCAGTGCTATGTAAGATGCTAACCCGCCTCCTACAATGTTAATGAGACCATTTTGATACACTAAAAAGTCAACATTAGTTGTATGAGGGATTCTTCAGCCTGGCACAGCAGTCTGAAACCAGCACTGTTAGGAAATCAGATTGAGCCCCAAAATAAATGTAAGCAGTATTTTAAGTTCCACACTAAATGATGGAGAAATAGTACAAAAAGTAAAGAAAAGTGAATCTGAATTGAATGAGGTCATATTCCTGCAGCAGAGCTGACTCATTTTCATACGGCAAAATGTGGTAATTCAGAAGGAAGAGAATCGCTGTAACCCATGTGGTTAAAAGCATAAACAAAAGCCTCCACTGCAACAGAAGCCTGATTAACCATATCTTGTCTTGGCATGATGACATAACCACACATGAAAGAGCCTAGATGATGGTTTTAATGGTTACACTGCAAAACGGATAACTGCCAGCCTCTCAAGACAACAAACTTAGATGACTGGCTAGGAAACTAAAGTTGTTTTCTTGAAAAACACACAAAAAAACACAGGCTTATTCCAGAGTCCACAATCTACCATACTCCCCTCCCACATCCCCCACTATGAGTTTGTTTTTCATTCCAACTGATTTTTCAAACACTTAATTAAAATCTATATTTAGCTTATAATTTGGTGAATTCATAAACATTTGGAGCTAGTTGAGTTAATTACTGGGAGCTCAACATGAATCAAACCCAAAAGGCACATTAGGCCTCTAGATACATAATCAGAAACCCCAGCCATATTCCTATTTAAACGTATTATCCAGTTATTTGATTTCTAAAGATAAAGATGCTAAAGATACATTTTACACATTAGGTGAAGCACAGCTCTCTGTGGCTGAGTAAAGAAGTCCAGCAGCAGTCATTATTTACTGCTTCTAACAGATGGTATCAAGTTATCAAGGTAAAGCGTCTTTTAAGTAATACATATATCCAAAAACAATACTGTATATCCAAAGGACAACTTACATGTATTAGAAGAGTAAAACAATTACAATTATTCATTAATGGTTGAACAGGGACTTAAAAGCATTATGGGTTATAAAGCATTGTGGATAAACAAAGCTTCCAGCCACTAGCAACTTATTTAGGCCACGTAACATAAATGCTGCCATCTAGTGGCTAAGAGCATAAACTCTCAATGAAGACATTTTCAAAAAAGCATTACATCAGCTATTTGCAGATTTAGAATTGTAACTGAGATAACACTCCTTCAGTTGCTCTGCAACAGATGTACATAAGGGACTTTCAATCAAGACAACTCTTTATCCAGTTTTCATACCTTGAAATGTTGCTTTCAGATGATAAAGTCAGCGGAGAAAATCACAGCATGAAAAAAAAGTCACCTTTCAAAATCATTTTTTCTACACTTATGAGCTGATCATTCTTCCAAGGCTGTAGGCTAATGCTTAATGGTGAAATAACAGAGAGATGCAATACAATGACATTAATTCAAAAATGTCAGAATGCACCATCAAATGCCGCTTCACCTTTAGCAGAATCCACACCTTTATTGATGTAAGAAGTTAGTACTAATCCTAGAGAGAGAGGGGATCATGTAATTCAGGCCACTAACATCACGCAAGCAAGTTAGCATATGCCACAACATGGAATCAGATCTCCAAGCCGTTGTGCCCTGACTTTATGTGAAGAAGGTGACACAATCTATTAATTGCAAAAGCACTCTGTAGGACTGTGTTGTTAAATGTATGATGAAGGCTTGTTTGGGATTGAAGTGAAAGAGACAGGTGTTTAGGTGAGAACAGATGCTTGTATGCACCAAAATCTAATTAATAACTTGCAAAATATAAATATCATGTGTAGTATTATTCAACTTGCTCAGGTTTTACTGTTGCTTCAATCAACAGCGGTCTTTGCTGCTATTTCACACACACAGTGCCGTTCTACTGGCCTTCAGTTTCATTCCTTTCAACTGCTCAACAATTCAGCTCCACACAGGCCTGCAGCTCTACTTGCATAGCTAGCCTGAGGAACCTCCCCTCAACTGTCCATAGCAAGAGAAGAACCATATTTTCTATAAACAACAAGTTAATGGAGCCAAAGCCACTCTAACTTGCTTAACTTGTATGACCCCTGCTATAGAATGTCTATGTACAACCAGCAAAATAAACCAAAGTATTTTTGTGGCACTTGATAAAACATTTTTTAGTATTATATACCACAAAGCCTAATAAATGCAAGTACTCACTCAGTCGTGTAGGGCAACACCAGTGGCCTCCTCCACCACATCATTGAATCATATCATCAGGAAGCCCCTTGGCGTTTCTCAGGACGGAGCTCTCCAAGTGTTCCAGTGATCCTTGCATACGTGAGGGTGTGCTGCCGAGAGAGAACATCACCATTACAGCTGAGCCAGTATTCTGCATGACTCCCAACTTCAGATCCAAGCAGACAGACCTTGTGCGATAAAGGCAGTCTATTTTAGAGAAAGTGATAAAGGCTCATCCAATCCACCTCTCACCATTGAACTCACTGTAGGATTCCATGGACCACAGACAAGGCTTCCACAACCCCAAATTACAATTCTGTCAGATGATCATCTATGTCATAGTTAAGATCCAGATGCAGAGAAGAGATTGATCAGATATACCAGGGAGTTATATGAGGGCATGTCATAGGAGCTCTTGATATATCATCTTTTGTGAAAATATAAAACTGCCATATCAGCTGTGGTATCACACTTTGAATCCGCTGCTGTTCTTAAAATTAAGGTTTTATTATGCTTTGCAGTCCTCAGTAAAAAGGAGACAAAAGACATAAAGCACCAAAACCAAATCACAATGTATTTTGTGTCTCTGATTGTCAGTATAACATTCCTGTGATTTTAGGGCAAGTTTATACTACAGTTCTTTTCACATGCTTTACAATGTTGGACTTTCATAGCCTTTTAAACCTTCAGGCCCGGTTTTTGGGAATCGGGAAAGGGTACATAATTCTATGGAGATTTCAGAACTCCATTAAAGATGACAATATAAATCTGAGTTTGAATGACTTATAACAAAGATTTGGTGATGTGAAAATTAAAATTTCAAAGATAACTGGTGATTACTTGTGCTGCCCTTGGGTAGTATCCTCTCTCTCAGATAAACAGAGTTGCATTTGCAACGTTATCTTTTGAGTCAAGGACACTACCCAAAGGGGGAGGGATTACCGTATACAGGCCCGCCTCTACTGGATGGAAAAACAACACTCAAATCGGGCAGAGCAACTGTGCCTGCACACCACCCACTAGACCCCCAGGGGCTGGACACCACGTCCGCTGTACTGGCATAAACTCAAACCAGGCCATTGGCATGCTCAACTGGGAGATAAGAGATGAGAGGGGGCAGAAATACACAGAAACTGCCCCTCACCCCAAATCAAAGCCAAGCTCTACTGGAATGGATATTATTCCAAATAAAATACATACATAAATAAATGAGAAGGGGGGGCAGGTAGCAACAGGGGCCAGGATGGAGGAGGATGGATTGCCATCAACTCCACTGCCTGTGCACATGGAAGAAAGATCACTTTTTGCAGGAGGGTCAATGACAAATAAGGTTTTAAAAATGAAGGAAAAATGCACAGCAAAATGGATGTAAAATACATTTTTATGTTCAGAAGAATGTATTTTGTGTATTGTTGTTTGTTTTATAGCTTTTAAGATGGCATTTATAATTTTTTTATACAATTTCTGATTTTACCACCCAAGAAATGTCAGGTGGCAAATACAAACTTTTTTAAAACTGTAAAAATTATTTGTATACATTATATAAGGTGTTAAAGCTATATTTATTACTTAACTTTGCAGTTGCAATGAAAATTGATGTTTTAAAATATATATCTGCTGGTTGCACCACCTGACGATGACTGGTTGTGCCACCTGATATGCTCAATAACAATTGATTATCACAATTATCACAATATTCTGGTTTCGTTTGGCTTTTAACTCACCCCCATTTTCGCTTGTTTTAAATTTCTTAGACTAAGTTTTTTTTTTTATATTACATTTCAATATAGACATTATAAGGAATACAGGTATGTGACACCTATCAAATGAAAATAGACAAACTGTACTATAGTTTTCTGCATAGTTGATCATGATCAGACAAACTATAATACACTACTACCATTTTTTTTTTGTCACAAAAACAGAAATGCATTTTTTGAAATTGAAATGTTTGACCTTTTCCTCCATTGAAGTGTAAGGAACATTTTGAGATGAACATTGTATGTTGAAATACCACTCAGACTGAAATTCGTAGAAGTTGTTGGGTCAAATTAGCATAAGAAATGAAGGAATAATGTGCAATTGACCTAACCTATGCAGAAAAGTTTACAGAAAATTTGTACCACAAAATGCAAAAATATAAATAAAAATCAATGTTTTCATGAAATACAAAATGCATTATTTTCTGAAGACACATAAAATAGTGAAAACATCTTTGAAAATATTTTAAAAACATGTTTTCTATATTAAATGTATGAATTCATAAGCCTGACCAAAAATTCAGTGTATTACATACATTCATTATAAAACATTCTTTCATGTCAATGTGGACTGAAGCTTCACAATGAGATGCTGGGTTCATTTATTTAGTCCAGGTGTTTCTTTTGAAACAAAAATGAATTCAAATAGATGCACTTAAATAACATAATATCATACAGAAAGATTATTATGATCATTCAAATGTATTTAATATATTCAAAAACATTAATTAACATGACTTTTTTTCCATTAGTGTGACTGAAATTCTGGTTGCACCATTTGACTTATTGGTTGCGCCACCTGACTTTTCAAACTCAATTCAAATCTAACAAGCTAAATCTAACTTGGACAAATATATTAAGTTTTGGCCTTGAAGTAAAGTGTATACATACATTTTAAAATAAATAAAACAGTTTTTGTTTTGTAGTTTTCCAGGGGTCATATGACCTGACATGGTAACTTGACCCAACCTCAACATGGCTAAAAAATTATCAAATATTTGTGAGAGAATTGCTAATCTTGTTACTGCAGCATAGGGGTCATTTGGGGTCATTTGGGGTCTTTTGTGGTGCCATATCCTGTTCACAGTTTTCTTAAAGTGATATTACATAAAAATGCTTTTTTTATGAGTTGAGCCATATGACATTTGGAGAAATGAAGTTTTTTTTTTTAATAGAATACATTTAGCATAGCACTGTTTCACAACTATTAATAAGCAATTTAACATACAACTATGCCAAACTATTTACTGAGTAAAATAACCTTTTTACTACAAATTTGTTCACGGCACATGTGTTCGCACGGTTGCACCACCTGACATTTTGGGGCTTTGGAACACCAAAACTCAAAAAATGTATTATATTTAAATAAAATGAAATTGGTTCCATATAAAGCAAATAGTTTTACATATTACATATAGTTTTACATATTACATGTATTTATTTAAAAACGTTTAGGAAAATAATGGCTTCGGACACAAAAAATGCACGTCATGTCATTGACCCAGTAATGCAGGGTTAGGCTGAAGTGTAACCCTGGAGCCATCACATGAAGGGTGCACTGACAGTGCATGTAGCTCATTCATGCATTTTGCAAATACAATGGCCAGCAAAAACACAGTTTTTAAGGAGACCAGCTTCCAATCAGCTGGGTGAAGTGCTTAAAATGGGCTTTGGACAGTAGCTACATGTAGTGTCACATCACGAGAGCTACAGTACAGTATCTGCACACAAAATGGAGGGTTAAAGTCGCTAAAGTGAAGACTACAGTCTGGATTCAGAAGGAAACACTGAAGACAAAGGGAAGGTTTTCTGTTTAATTTGCAAGCAATGCTTTTCTTACAAGGGTAGTGTGAGTAGTTTACAGTATAATTTGAGAGCAACACATCAGTTTGCTGCAGGAGAGGGAGAATCCTTTTAACCATTCTTGTTCAGCATTGTTATACTGTAATATAAATGCCTAGGATTTATTAAAGTATTACTGTGTAGCACCACCACGTTAAGACCGTTACACTTATTTTAATAAGTACCCAATTAATCTAACGATTAATCAACTAACGCCCATTGATTAACCAATCAAATATTTTAATCGACTGACAGCCCTAATATAAAATAAATAAAAATATCCATTAACAAACACATATTATTTTGTATGCAGTTGAATCCATGGATTTTTTATGCTAGTAAAATGCATTTTGCATTGCATGCAAATTGTTTAATGATGGAGTCTGATTGCATATAAATTAAGAATACAGGACAGTTTTGACTGTAGTGCCTACTGTCATGAAAAGCAACTAACAAGTCTCTAAGACCCTATTTATGTGAAACAAAATAGCAAAAATCTTTATCCCCACAATACAAATAATATTGTTATGAGTATTGCCCTGTATTACTAAAATTCATGTCTTCTGGAATATATTTAACTGTTGCAATGCTTGTTGATTCACTGTTTATTACGCCACCTATTTAGGAAATATATTGTCTTCCTTACATTGTTGTGCAATCTCCTATGTTTTTCAGTGTTCCTATAAATGCTGCAATGTATCGGGAATGTCTTTCTTGTTTGTCAGACAATAAACACGTTGTATCAATAACATTTGCTATAACATTAAATAGACCACACAATCTGGCAGTCTAATCTTGAAGTGGTGCTAACTTTATGAATTAAAAGACATTTTTGAAAGCCGATGCTGTATAAACCTACTACAACAGGAGTCATGTGTCATTGACATCACTAAAGTAGTCTAAAGCTTCAGCTTAATTTAATATAATTACACAGACTGGATGATAATTGTATAAATACCCCCAATTTTATTGGACAAAAGACTATCTTAAAATATACTTTAATGTAGAGGGTAGTGTGCTGCTAGGCAAATAAAGAACATACAATATTATTGACACAGCTGCTAGATAATTCAAGATGATTATCCACTTCATTTTAATGATCAATGATTTCCATGTTAAGCCCATGCAACTCCCATTTTTACCATGTGTACCATTGGCAATTTAGAGGAGACCATTCCCCACTTCCTGCTACTCCTACACTAAATCTTTCACTCCTCTGTTCAAAATGTGACCTTAATGTGCAACCTGAATAACTCAATTTGATGTTGATTATGTCAATTTTGTTTTGCGTTGTTTTGTGTAGTAGATGATACAGGTAGGGTGTTTTATCTCAATTGAAAATAGACTGTTATAGTTAAAAAAAATGAAGTTTTTTTCTAAAACCCCTCACTATTACCAGGTTTCATTAACCCTCGAGTGACTGACGTGTTAAATGCAGAGAGAGAGAGAGAGAGAGAGAGAGAGAGAGAGAGTTTGTATTAAATATAATACATTACTGCAATGTGCACAGTATTGTGAGTCAGAGTATGTAGTTGCATTGAAAGAGAGTTTGGACCTTATGTGGCTCAGAGAGACTGGGGTTCAATTCAGCATTAGATTATATTAATCTGAAGTGTTTCTAAGAAGTACTATTTGTATATTAGTTATTAGTATAACAGTACATTCCTCGCATCTTGAATCTGTTTGTTGCAGGTTTACAATATGAATACATTTTGGAGGTAGATGCAAACAGCTTACAAAAAAAAAGTTACGCAAAGGAAGAGTCAGTCTCTACCTATACAGAAAGAATTGTTCAGTAAAATTGTAGGTAGCCCACAGGATGATGACATTGTTAGAACTGCATGTACAGACATGACTAAATAGATAGGGCTAATTGTAATTAATTTGTTATCCTGCAGCTGTCTCTGTAGCCACTGCAGTTAATCTTAAACAAGTACTATTAACTCCCTCTGTGGTGAGTTGTAAAAACTCACCATGCTTATGGGAGTGAGTGGTTTGTTCTGCCTGTGTGTGAACCGGATTAGTAGTTCCCAAGAAAGGTATAGACAGACATATTGTTTCTCCTAAGTACAGCATTATAGTATTAATGACATGAATATAAGTCTACTTTCGCTTTTATATATAGATATATACACACACACCATCGAGGCTATTAGGCTACATGTTTATTTTGTATAGTTCTCCCTGTTGCAAATCCTAAACCAATTTCAACAATGTTGTTCAGATACCAAAAGTACATACGTGATCTTTTCGAGGAGAAGAAAAAATCTTTAAGATCGTTGCAACACTGTGCATGTTTGGAATGAAACAATGGTCTTATTCAGGATTATTTTGTGGAAAATTATACCAAATAAACGTTCAGGTGGGCGAAATTTCCTGAAAGTTTTGAAATATCCTGCCAGGATCCTGGTCACTGGATATTCCCAGTGACTAAGGAGCCACAGAATGATTGTGCAGTTTTCATGGAACTCTTGAGTAAACATGCACGTCTTTTTCGTGAAACAAAATTTAAATGGGAATATTTTCTGTTGACCTCTTAGTCTCTGTAATAAATTATAATGAAATGCTATGATTTATTCTTTCAATACATTCTAGAACTCTTAACACCTTAGTCATCCAGTTCTGATTTGCTTCAAGTTAAAAAGATTAAATTATTGAATCTGTAAAAATGTGACAAATCTTTCAGACATGGTATTGATACCACTTTGGTTTCTGTAGACTTATGGCAGAGCTGCAACATATGTTTATTTGTAACAGTGTTCTAGACATGGTCATATACACTCACCTAAAGGATTATTAGGAACACCTGTTCAATTTCTCATTAATGCAATTATCTAACCAACCAATCACATGGCAGTTGCTTCAATGCATTTAGGGGTGTGGTCCTGGTCAAGACAATCTCCTGAACTCCAAACTGAATGTCTGAATGGGAAAGAAAGGTGATTTAAGCAATTTTGAGCGTGGCATGGTTGTTGGTGCCAGACGGGCCGCTCTGAGTATTTCACAATCTGCTCAGTTACTGGGATTTTCACGCACAACCATTTCTAGGGTTTACAAAGAATGGTGTGAAAAGGGAAAAACATCCAGTATGTGTGGGCTGTGTGCCTGTGGGCGAAAATGCCTTGTTGATGCTAGAGGTCAGAGGAGAATGGGCCGACTGATTCAAGCTGATAGAAGAGCAACTTTGACTGAAATAACCACTCGTTACAACCGAGGTATGCAGCAAAGCATTTGTGAAGCCACAACACGTACAACCTTGAGGCGGATGGGCTACAACAGCAGAAGACCCCACCGGGTACCACTCATCTCCACTACAAATAGGAAAAAGAGGCTACAATTTGCACAAGCTCACCAAAATTGGACAGTTGAAGACTGGAAAAATGTTGCCTGGTCTGATGAGTCTCGATTTCTGTTGAGACATTCAGATGGTAGAGTCAGAATTTGGCGTAAACAGAATGAGAACATGGATCCATCATGCCTTGTTACCACTGTGCAGGCTGGTGGTGGTGGTGTAATGGTGTGGGGGATGTTTTCTTGGCACACTTTAGGCCCCTTAGTGCCAATTGGGCATCGTTTAAATGCCACGGCCTACCTGAGCATTGTTTCTGACCATGTCCATCCCTTTATGACCACCATGTACCCATCCTCTGATGGCTACTTCCAGCAGGATAATGCACCATGTCACAAAGGTCGAATCATTTCAAATTGCTTTCTTGAACATGACAATGAGTTCACTGTACTAAACTGGCCCCCACAGTCACCAGATCTCAACCCAATAGAGCATCTTTGGGATGTGGTGGAACGGGAGCTTCGTGCCCTGGATGTGCATCCCACAAATCTCCATCAACTGCAAGATGCTAGCCTATCAATATGGGCCAACATTTCTAAAGAATGCTTTCAGCACCTTGTTGAATCAATGCCACGTAGAATTAAGGCAGTTCTGAAGGCGAAAGGGAGTCAAACACAGTATTAGTATGGTGTTCCTAATAATCCTTTAGGTGAGTGTACAGTACCTTCCAAAATCATTCACACCTTTGATAAAGATGAACAAAAGACTCTATAAAATAAATATACATATTTATTCATATTTTCATTGTTATGCTAAAAAGGGGGAACATTATATCACACTAACAGTGCTTAGAGAAAAATATTTTGTGCAACAAGTAAGTTTTATTTTCCAAATTATTCACACCCCTAACAATTTTATCAAATTAAACACAACAAAAATAAATCTGTATTAACATGCCATTGTGACCTCCCATGGCTTCCTGTTTCACTGGGGCATTAAAATTAGATAACACTATTGGTTGAACGACCTCTGAAGTCGATAGTTATGTGATTAAAGTCGAGTCGACGTTGACTAATTGCAGATGACGTCATTAATAAAAACACAAGAGATGGGAATGCTTGCAACATGCCACAATTTGCAATTTAATTGCAAAAAATTACACAGATGCTGACAGACAGCTCATAATGTTGCAACTTTATGGTAACAATTCAACAATAACACTAAAAATCTTGCTCAAGTCAGGCCTTTTTCCCAGTTACTGGCTCACCTTCATTATCAAAGGCACGTACAGATGTCAGGTCAGATGCTTCGACATGCAGAGTGGTGCTGATCATGTTGAAAATGACTGGAAAGATGAAAGACAGCCCCATATGCAACTCACCACACATTATTTCAGTGGCCTTGGCCAAAGTTTGCAACACTGGAATCAGCTGTTCCAGCAGCTCCCACTGTGATGCTCTCATGGGGAGTGACTTTTGGACGGCTGGTTTGGTGACTGTTTCATCTGTGAGCACAGATTGCACCGCGATCCTTTGCTCGAACAACCGCTGGAGCATTACGAATGTGGAATTCCATCGGACCGGACTGTCAGTCTGGAGTTTGTTGGCTCTTATGCAAAGTTGTTCCTGCCGTTTCTTCAGGGAACATGCGGCCAACGCTGAGTGGCAAAAGTGGCTGACAACTCTCCTTGCTCCATCAATAGCCTTCACAACGTCAGATAAGACTAAGCCAGTTTATTGCTAGCTGTAGGGTGTGCCCAGTGCACCCCAGATCTTTGGGAAACATTTCACATAGCTCCATGGCTAAGTTCATGTTACTGGCATTATCGTGGACTGTGCAAAACACCAGTATGCCCCATTCCTTGATTATCTCAGACAGATGGTCAGCAATGTTGACTGCAGTATGTCTCTCTGGCATCATAGATGTACAGAGCACTCAGGCCTTCAGCTTCCATGTGTCGGTGATGTAGTGAGCTGTTACTGTAATGTATGGTTCCATGGTGGAGGATGTCCACAAGTCAATTCTTAGCTACACACTCTGACCTCTCATCTCCTTCACGATATGTTCATGCAGGCTGTCGTACTGGTGCTTGATAGTGTTCCACAGTGTGTTGTAAGATGGAACATTGTAGCCCGGTTCAAAAAAGTACAGTATTTCTCTAAAATCTTCTCCGTGCACTCCATTTGTTATCCATCACCATGAAGGAGCGTGTCTAGGGGGAGGCCCGGGGTGGCCACGGCCACGGCTCCCCCTGAAATGAGGCTGGCCCCCCCAGTGTCTCCCCCTACAAATTACCGAAGAACAAGGGCGCCATGGTGTCCTACGGACAAAACACCGTCACCCCCAGCGCTAGCATGAACGAAACACCATCAGCACACCCCGGTGGCCTTGATTAAAGAAGGATGGTCCCCCTAAATTGGCCCTGTGCCCCACTCCATTGAACATGTTCTGGAAATGCCTCTGTCACCATGGGGAATGGGGAACTCTCAGAAGAAACAAGACAAAGGGTTGTTCACCTTTACAAGTTAGAATGTACATGGTTTGGGAGGCAAAGAATAATCCAAGTACCACAGCTGTAGATCTACATAACTTGTTTGCATCTAGGGGACACGGTCTCAAAATCAGATGTCGCCTCCATGCCAATAGGCTTTTTGGAACAGTTGCCAGGAAAAAGCATCTATTGCAGGCAATTAACAAAAACTGCATTGGAACTTCAAATGGAACCAGGTGTTATGGTCAGATGATATTTTTGGCCACATGTTTGGTGTCAGAAGAAGGATGTTTATATTGAAAAGAACGTCATACCTACAGCGATGTTGGTGGATCTTTAATGTTATGGGGTTGTTTTGTATCTCTGTTCATTTTGCCCAAAGACCTGGTTCCCTATGCAAGAAAGCTGAAAAAAAAAAAATCTTTCAACAAGACAATGATCCCAAGCATTCCTCAAAATCAGCCACAAAATGGTTCACAGAATGCAGCACAGACTGAATGCTCTGAAGGATCTTAAAATAATCTATATGGAAGAATGGTCAAAGATCCCCCTCCAATATGTTCTCCAATCTCATAAAACAATATAGGTGCACAAAGTACTGAAAACAAGTGTAAGTATTTCTGACACTTTATTTGGAAATAAATGTATAATTTGTATAAAGGTACTACTTTGGTTGATTCCATTAGATCATTAATAAAGTAGCATATCATCAACATATTTGAGGAATAAAATATAGCTCATTACTTTTATAGAATATTTTCTGTTCATATTTTTTAAGGATATGAATAGATTTGGAGGGTACTGTATTTGGAGGGTGCTTCAAACAGTTAAAGGAACCGAAATGAATGGTTATATATTTCATAAGACCTATTCATAATGTAGCCTACAGTATTCTTGCCAATGCATACATTTATGGATTTAACTGACAAATCCCATTCAATTTTTTGAAACATAGTCTTGTTTCTAATTTTCCATTTATTTACTGATAAAATCATTATTTTACTTTATAATATAGTATTTAAATGCTCAATTTTCCAAATACAATTGTGTTTTGTGTTTTAAACTGTTTAGCCACAGTCATTTGACGTTAGCATTTTAAAACCATTCCGTTTTCATTCCCACAGTCAATCACTATCCAAACTCACATAATATCCACATGGCCTAATTGAAATACTCACGGAATACATGTAAACACAAGAGAACATATTCAAATACGCTATAAGTTAAATATACTCGTGTAACACATGGTATGGTTAAAGACGTATATAAAATGGCAGCACAAGCAGTCCAACGCGTCTGGGCCGCGCCTGGGCCTGCAAAACGACACCGAGCAGCGGGGGACGAGCTAACATAAACATAACATAACATTAACATAAAATGCAATAAAACCGAGGACTTTGCGTAATTCCACATCAGGGGAGGCGGCCGGTGAAGAGACGACAACCCACCGCCGCCGTGACAAAGTCTGCGGCCGGACAGCCGAGCTCAGGTAGGGAGAAAAGAAAGACAGTGACACTGGATTGTGCAGAGGGTCAGTCTGGAGTGCATGTCTGTGTTGACGTGTTTCTACTTTGTCCGTTTTTTAAGTCGGGAACTACAGAAGTGTACTAAATTCAATCCGGTTTATGTCTTATTTTTTAAATAACTGATAAAATCGTGTGAAATGCAAAAGAGGCTGGAGTGCAGTCTTTTGGCGGGAGAAGGTGATCTAACAACGTGGAGATTTCCGTTGTAGTGCTGTCAATAGATAAGATAGACGTTCACCTGTTACTTATTTGTAGTCTTATTTTGCACTCCAGCTTTTCAATGTCTTCCAAGAACAGTTCATCAATTAGCAAGTGTTTATTTTGTTTTTGTTTATAATACAGTTAATTATCTTTATTAGTACATTTAGCAATGCTCTATGCTTATTTGAACTGATCTGTTTGAGGTGCTATTGCCTGGCTATGAGGCCACCTGAAGGCAATGTGTCCATGCCAAGCCCAAACACAGAGCTCCTCATATCCATTCATTAGGAGTCTTTTCTGTTCAAACTGACCTGGGTTACAATGTTGAAATCGTACTATGTGTAGTTAGACACAATTCCACATCTCTGTTACAATGCTATTCACAGTGACTGCGAAAATGTTGCAACAGGTCTATATATCCCTGTAGTTCAAATCCTCATCTTATTGTAATCGTACCTACAACATACCTTTCCTATGTATAACAATGTGTGTTTGGTCTTTTTCAATTTATACTTAATAATAATAATCCAAATGTATTTATGAATACTAAGCGTGATGTATTGCTGCATGTGGTGTCTGAAACAAATTAGAAAATAACCGGGTCACCATTTTGACATTTTAGATATCTATGCATGCAAAACACAAATTTAAATGTAAGCAGTTGCATTATTTGAATGTATAATATGAAAACCTTTTGTAAATGTAGCTATTCCTTTCACGTTGACTATGTCATAGTCATAGTCTATGTAACATGAAAGAGAAAATAAATATCAGGGAAAGCTCTCCTTATATTTGTCCACCAGAGGGCAAACTAGCCATATATTAAAAAACACAAAGCCTTGTTAAAAATTCAAGCTTATGAAACACAACGAAAAAGTCTGATCAGTAAGGCTAATGAACCGATGCAATATTGTTGAAGCAATGTAACACACATGTATACAATAACGAAACCATGTTTAACACACCTCATTTTCTTAATATTCAGTATATAAAGCTGTAGTTCATAGTTTTTTGAGTGTCTTATTGCCAGATTATGGTCCAATTGATTTAGTAAATCAATATAACTATAGGTATATAGGCATCAGTGGTTGCCAACCCTGGTCCTAGAGTACCCCCTACCCTGATGGTTTGTATTGCAACCAAGCTCTCAATTACTTAATTGGACCCTTAATTGAAGTAATCATTTGAGTATAGTTTAAATTGTGTAACTGATAAAAAGCTGTTTCCTTCAATAAGTTCCTTATTGTGAGAACCACTGGCATGGATGCAATAAACTCAACTGAGACAAAATAAACAAGGTTATTGTGTACCATTTAGATTGAGTTAAAGCTTTCTGATTAATGTGTGTGATTAGCTATACACAATACATGACATTGTGGTGGGAATAAATAATGGCAGGTATTTAGTGCTAAGAAAGAAAGACAAAAATAAATGAATAAAACATGCTCTACTTACAGATACCACAGGGAGGCAGCACAGCCCTTCTGCAGCAAATAAATCTACAGCTCTGGAAAGAATTAAGAGACCATTTAACATTGATTTCTGAACTTGGAGTGGTCTCTTTTTTTTTCCAGAGCTGTATGTAACTGAGGTAACATAAGCCCCTAACTGTTAGCCGCGTATTGCCTGACCAGGTTAGTTGTAATATATGAGCAACGATGTGTCTATGGAATTGAGCAAAACAGTGAGGAATCGTGGGCACTGTTTGTACCTGCATATATTTAATTTGGGGGTGATAGGCAACCCAAAAAATGTATGTAGGTCATTGTAGGTAAGATTGCATTTGGAATGTATCGTATTTAATAGTATGTGCTTGTATATATCAGCCTAAATATTCTGAACAATACGTATTCGTTTTATTTTGTGCCTGTGATTAATGCTTGCACTTGCACACAATAATTATGTATTACGTCTGCCTGCTGCATGCATCTGCGTAGACCAATAGCTCATACCCATTTTATATAGATTTGGGAGGTACAGACGTCAGAAGGTATGTGCATGTTTAGTGTATGTCTGTGTTCGTGTTTGCATTCGTGTGTGCAAAGGAAGGCTATATTTAGATATGTAGATTGTCTAGCCGAGCTGACATAATGTGCTAAGGTTTGTAATTGAATAATAATAAAAACAAGGTTGGCCATATCTTGACACAAAAACATTTGCTTTAAATACCTTTTTCATTGTAATAACTGAAAGCTCAATTTGAATTACTGTTGCAGACTGTAGGCTAGACCAGATTTCAGTTTGCTTTGATTGACACACAGCAAGTTCACATACTTCAGTAACGGTCGCGTTCTCGTAGCGCAGATTTCCACAGGTCTGCGCAGATCTGCAGAATCCCACCGATCCTATTGGTGGAGCAGCGCAGATCCGCGTAGAATTGCGGAAATCTTCACCAAATGAACGACACCAAAGTTTGACAAAAGGCACCTTGTAACTATAAATATTGATTAAACTAGAAATTCTGGCAACTCTGTCAAAATGAAGAACATTTGTTTTCTCTGCAATTGTATTGTAATCCACAATTGTGCTTTTAAAAAAAACAAAGCACAACAAAACAAACAAAAAATGTTATTTGAAGCAAGAATTTAGGCACAATGTTATTACAGTACAGTCGAAATGTTTGGTGTTTAATGGTGTTTTATTTTACACTAAAAATAAAAATAAACAGTACTTTTTTTTTCTTGTACAAACTTAAGTATAGCCTAGTCATTTAATGAAATTTGGAGGCTACAATTGTCATTCACAATACAATAATAATAATAATAATAATAATAATAATAATAATAATAAGTTGTGTAGTTTACCGCAATAATTAAAGCAGGCGTGGTAGATGTTTGTACCATTAAATTAACTAATGAGGTTGCATGCAATATATGAGCATATCAGACTATTTTGTAGTGTATAAGTCGATTCATATTAATGAATCACAGTAGTATTCGTAATCGATTTTTTACAATTCAATTCAAATATTGTCATAATATTACAATACATCTCAGTAATAATACATATTGCGTCATCTGTCCTGTTTAAGATATTGTGTGTATTCTTTAGTTCATTATAATTATTTAGTAGAGTACAGCAGTATATTAAAATATTTCAACTTCCGTCCAACACAATCCTGCCATCGATTTTGTATCTTATTTTGCAATTGGCAGGTCAGTTTCCTATGCAGCTTCAGTTGGTCAAGCTAGGCTATTTGTTCTGTATTATTGGGATTGAGAATAGTAGGAATAGTATATTTAATTATTCTCACATCCCTTCGCATATTCCATTCCATTCTCTTGATCGAAAAACACATTCCGTTCACGTATAATGTCTGAACTACGTATCACTGAAAGGCCGCGCTGAGCAAAATCGCAGTAGAAATCTTGAAAACACTTCTGCAAAGTTGCCTGTGTCCTCCTGCATTGTTTCCAGCTGGAAACTTGCAAAGCACCAAAGCACTTGCGCTCGATTTTTTAACTGATTATCCAGCTCAAGATAAGTAAAATGAGAACTGGTATTTTAGATGCCCAGATTGCAGCTGTGCGGAGCAATGTGCCAATTGCCCCCCGACAGGCTGCTGTAAATATAGCAGTGCATGTGCAGGTGACCAGGACAGTAATCAGGTGTTATCTCAGCAGCATGGGGTACAGTGGTCACCTCGCACAAGTCTGTCGAGCTCTGGCCACTTTAATATAATTAGTAGAATATAAGTGTTCATTTCATACACGCTTTGCCAGTGCTATAATGTGTTTATGTCTTTATTGGGCTTATGATACAAGCTGGATTTACATACTTTTCAAAAAGTGTTCAGAAATGTATTCGAAAAATTGGCATCTGCGGAAAGTCAGCAAGAGTTATGCTTCATATTTGCATCAACTTCAGCCGAGTTATACAAATGTACCGGCGCGCACCGGAACAAGTGTCTGTATATCATCTCTATGGACAACACTACATGTATTACCGCGACTTTAAAATCATATCAATACAAAATACTCATCAATGTTTGGCATTTATCGATTACAAAAACAAAACAAAACAAAAAAAGTTGGTTGAGCTGTCTGTTATAGTAACTAAAACGGAAAGTCCGACTAATTTCCGCAAAACACTACAAAGTATCACAAAGTGAGGGCTACTAATTCTAACCACAATTATACTACTACTAATAGTAATAATCACAAGGTACTTTGTGCTACTCTGTGCTTGGTTTGTATTCATGACAGCTCTCAATTTATGGCATTTCTGAGTACTTTGCGGTAACCTATTTTGTGGCACATTGTGGTTACTCCATGTATGGTAGCGTAATGTGTGGTTAATTTGAGATTAGTATCCCTCACTTTGTAATTTGTAGTATTTAGTATTATCCATATTATTGTTATTATTATTATTATTATTATTATTATTATTATTATTATTATTATTATTACATTTGGTAGGTATAGTTTATGCTATGTATGGGGTGAACTCATATATTATTTTAACCTATTTGGTCACAAGAGGGAGCTACATGCATGTATTTTCCCCCCCTTTTAGCAGGTGGATTTAAATTGTATTAATCAAGACTGTGTGTTACGGTTCTCGGTTCTCCTCCTGTATACCTGTATTAGTTATATAATTAATTGAATACCGTTACTCAAACAAAATGCATTGACTTGCAAATGCATGTGTTAAAGAGTACATTAGATATGTTATATTGTGATATTAAAGAACGAACGTCTTTCTTTGTGATCTCCTACATTTTATTTGAAGTAGTTCTAAATAGTTATTGGAAATCCAGTTGCATTGCTGCAAATTGACAATGCCAGGTCATCTTTTAAGTTTTTTAATTAAACGTTGATTTGTAGCTAGAATTAATAATAAAAACTAAACAAGCATTTTAGCCCATGTACTAAAGAAAGATATAATAATCAACTAAATCCACATTCTCGTTGTACTGCTGCATGCTATTAGTTAACACAACGCCAACCAATATACATATTTACTTTAAATAAGGTTTCGAATACGCTGGATGATGTTTAGGGTGGTATTAAAAAATAACATAATCAACAGCCTATAGGCTATTCGTTGTCGTTTATATCCGAATTGATCTTCCGTGAAGAGTGAATATAATAATACAGTTTTGTAATGTTTGTTTGTTTTATTGCGTTATGTTTTCATATGATATATATATATATATATATATATATATATATATATATATACACAAATACAAAAAACAAGTACGTTTCTAATTTGTCACCCCAAAATACCCCAAACGAAAGTATTTTACATATGCATGCACATACAATAATTATTTCGGCACAGTGCGCAAAAGGGATTTATGTTTTCAATTTTAATTAGAATGGTAACAAAACTAGACTAAATGAAACCTACAAATAATTAAACGAATTACTTGCGACCCTTACAATTTTAATCGATATATATATATATATATATATATATATATATATATATATATATATGAGAGCGAGAAAGAGAGAAAACTGATGAATAGAAAACTGCGTCGGAAAGCTGTGTAGGCTATATAACGAGAACATATATATATATATATATATATATATATATATATATATATATATATATATATATATATATATATATATATATATATATATATATATATATATATATATATATATATATATATATATATATATATATATTATATATATATATATATATATATATATATATATATAATATATATATATATATATATATATATATATATATATATATATATATATATATATATATATATATATATATATATATATATATATATATATATATATATATATATATATATATATATATATATATATATATATATATATATATATATATATATATATATATATATATATATATATATATATATATATATATATATATATATATATATATATATATATATATATATATATATATATATATATATATATATATATATATATATATATATATATATATATATATATATAATATATATATATATATATATATATATATATATATATATATATATATATATATATATATATATATATATATATATATATATATATATATATATAAATATATATATATATATATATATATATATATATATATATATATATATATATATATATATATATATATATATATATATATATATATATATATATATATATATATATATATATATATATATATATATATATATATATATATATATATATATATATATATATATATATATATATATATATATATATATATATATATATATATATATATATATATATATATATATATATATATATATCAGTGCAGTAACGCTATTTCTCTGTCTCCCTCTTTTTGAAATACTATATTTATATTTATGTATGTGTTGCAAAAACAATACAAATATATATATATATATATATATATTGTTGTGTTAAAAAAATGCATGCACTTATTAATGAATATATAAATAAAGACAAGTACATACAGGCAGAACCGTTCTGTAGCTATTTCATGCATTTAAAACCCTTGTCAGAATGTCAGAATTTTGTCTATTTTATTTGGGAAGAGAGGCCTGGAAGCATTTTAATTATACTGTTTAAAGCTTTTTCACTCATATTGACACTCACACATACGTCTGATGGCGTACCGTTTGGCTCCTTAACGAAAATTTGCTTCACACATTCACAAACGTTGGCATCTTGTCTAATTTCCACCCAAAGGAGCGTTAATTATCAGTAATTACATTTCTCATTCCGCCTACTGCAAGGAGTAAGGGTCCTTTAGCTAGTTTTGATCTTATGGTGGTGTTGATTGTAAGCTAATGCTAATGTATCTTGTATTCGCATACCGATGTTAAATATAAATGAGCATACGTTTAACTTTTTTTTAAGTTAACATTATTGAAAAGAAAATACGAATAATTAATATTTTAATTTAGCCTATATTTCTAAATGATCTAGTCTACTACGATATTGAAAATAAAATACATTGAATCCTTTATGTTTTATAGAAATATATATTACATTAATTAATATATAAATATAAATGGAAAGTCCCAATGTACCTGATATAGATAGATAGATAGATTGATAGATTGATTTATTCAGTTTAATCGGATCCTTGTTTTTCATTTAACATTAGCAATAGATCAAAAACTATAATTCATATATCTCATTCCTGGAAATCAATTTTTACATTTTTGTGCGGGCTTTGGTATGAAGACTACATGTTAAAGCACTCGTTTAATTAGACCCGAGTGGTGTTTCGTATCTATTTAAAGTAAAGGCGACAACATGTATACAGAGTATTTTTTTCCGTCTGTTTTGTTCTATGTATTACCAAATGGAAACATTTGAAAATACTTTTTTGATTAAATTAGAGTTTGCCTTTTAAAGCGGTGCTTGTATTTGCGCACTGTAAATATTCATGTTAGACATTTGGTGCTAGCTCAAGTGGGCTGGGAGTTACCAACACCTCTTTGCGTTTTTCTAAAGAGTGTGTGTGGCCAGGAGCAGCAGGCATTGCTGCAGCTTTTCCAGAGCCAGGGCTAACCTTCATTGGACGCCCTAGGCATTTTGGGAGGAGCTTCCCAGACAGCAAAAAGAAAAAATGTAACTGCGTAAAAAAGTGCTCTCTAGTGACGGATGCGCAAAGTTCAGAAGTTTTCCAATGTGCGCTTCAGCAGACACAGGCGGCAACTGGTGAAATCTCACGCAAGAACTGAGACTGCTTTCCTTCTTTCGTGGCTGACAGAAGAGGAACCTGGCTTTGAATACAAAATAAATTAAAATATTAACTGGAGCTATACAGCTACTGCCTTTGGAGAGTTTGTTGTTTTGGAGCAGCGTGGAACTGGGTAGAGAAGAAATGCAGGCGCGCTATTCTGTCTCCAGCCCGAACTCGTTGGGCGTTGTGCCCTACATTAGTAGCGACCAGAGTTATTACAGAGCTGCCGGTGGGGGATACACGGGCATGCCTGCCCCAATGAGCATGTATACCCACCCGGCCCACGACCAGTACCCGGGGAGCATGGGCCGACCATATGGACCTTATACTCCGCAACCTCAACCCAAGGATATGGTTAAGCCGCCGTACAGTTACATCGCCCTCATCACCATGGCCATCCAGAACTCTCCAGACAAGAAGGTGACCCTAAACGGAATCTATCAGTTCATCATGGAAAGGTTTCCCTTTTATCGAGATAATAAACAAGGATGGCAGAACAGTATTAGACACAACTTGTCCCTGAACGAGTGCTTCGTGAAAGTGCCCCGCGACGACAAGAAGCCGGGTAAGGGCAGCTACTGGACCCTGGACCCCGATTCTTACAACATGTTCGAGAACGGCAGCTTCTTGCGGCGCAGGAGGCGCTTCAAAAAGAAGGACGCTCTGAAGGACAAGGAGGAGAGGGACCGACAGGTTAAAGATGCGCCGTCCCGGCAGCCTGGTCGGGAGCAGGAGCAGTCTGTGCAGGGCTCTCAGCCCGTGAGAATCCAGGATATCAAGACTGAAAATGGGACTGCAACGCCTCCGCAGGCAGTCTCTCCGACTCTGAGCACGGTGCCCAAAATCGAAAGCCCTGACAGCAGCAGCAGCATGTCCACCGGCAGCCCCCACAGCATCCCGTCCAACAGATCCATCAACCTGGAGAACTCCGACCACCAGCACCACAGCCAGGCCCCGGTCCAAGGATTCAGCGTGGACAACATCATGACATCCCTCAGAGGGTCCCCACAAGGAGCGACAGAACTCAGTTCCCCCCTCATCGCCTCTTCCCGGACAGGTATAACCCCGTCTTTGTCGATAAACTATTCTCCAAGCCAAACGACAGTCTATAGTTCGCCCTGTAGCCAAAACGCAATTTCTACCAGTGCGAATACTGGCGCGACCTACCATTGTAATATGCAAGCTATGAGTTTATATGCTGGGGATCGATCTGGCCACCTGGCCCCTACTACTACCGTGGACGAAACTTTGCCAGATTATTCCATCACGACCACTACTTCTTCACTTTCCCATGGCAATCTAAGCTCGGGTCAGGACGGCCACCATCCTCACCAAGGGCGGCTTGCTTCATGGTACCTAAACCAAGCCGGCGACCTGAGCCACCTGGCCAGTGCCACCTACCCCGGCCAACAGCAGAACTTCCACTCAGTCCGAGAGATGTTTGAATCCCAAAGAATTGGCTTGAATAACTCGCCGGTGAACGGGAATAGCAGTTGTCAAATGTCCTTTCCTGCCAGCCAATCCATCTACCGCTCAACGGGGGCTTTTGTGTATGACTGCAGCAAATTCTGACCAAAACATTTGCGTGTCTCTTCCTATTTTTCTTTTCTTTTCTTTTCAATAGCGCCAAAGAATCTTAACACATTGGCCTGCGTAAAAGGACTTAAAAGTTATACTGAGAGGTTTTTAAAGGACAGTGTTACTCCGAAATAACACGTAAGTTTCTTCTCGCCTTTGAGAGCAACATTTTGTGAAAAGTATATATATATGTTAAAACAAATATGTCAAGCTTTCACGGACTTGTTATTAAATGTAAATTGCATATAGTAATTTATTTTTTAATTTGTAGTTGGATGTTGTGGACCAAACACCAAAAAGTGTTTCTAAATTGAACTGCCTTAATTGTTCAGAAATGTTCCATTATAAAAAAGGGAACCTGTATATCGCCTTATTGTTTATTTTTTTGTCCTTATTTGTTGAAAGTATTCTGAAGGCATTGCATTGTTTGTTTAATAAATTGCCATTCAATTTGAGTTATACCTACGCCTGATTTCTTAGAGCCGCGTCAACACACAGAAGTGTTGAAGCTGCGAAATGGCCAAATAGTTTGAAAAAGTAGAATCGCGTTTAATGAGGAAATACAGATAAAAAAAGACATATATATATATATATATATATAGTGTGTGTGTGTATGTGTGTGTGTCTGTGGATGGATGATTCTGATTTAAGTTATAAATACGAGCTGGCTTTCGTATACGTACAACTAGCAGAGTTTCATATTTTATTAAACCTTTGTAGCAGATTCACGTACAGAATATATCCAAAGAAACGTCCATACTGACGATGTTGATTTGAATAGGAAATAAAGCATTTTTTATTGTATTTATTTTATTTGTTCCTAGAATGTCTTTGTGGTAAACCATTTACCATTAAATAAATAGCCATGACCTGTTTAAAACGTCACCTTTTCACTGCTTTGCTAATCGTCGGGTGGTTTCAGTGGAATCTTAAAAGAGTAGATCATTTAAAACGGTAGCAGTAAACGTATTGAATGCTTCATTATTATTGTGATGTTATTTTCCACAATGCGATCAATGTGTTAGCCACCCAATTGCATGGTGAAAAATACAACATTGTATTTGTCAGTAGTCTACTGGAGTGTTTTGCATTTAATTTTCAAATCAGCGCGCTTTATAGTGATTGTTACTTCAAATAATTTTACTTTCATTTTGTTTGTTCATGTTGAAAATGGTGGGCTCACTTCTCATGCATAGCAGTCAGAGGAGGTTAAGGAACCTCAGATCAAAAGAAAGCTATCAGAGAAAGCATATACATTTTAATGTAACCTTTATACAGTCTAGCTAAAGATAAACTGTATTTTTGATTGATCAATATTTTCACGAATATAAACCTCTCCACAATTAATTTAATAATTTAAAGCAAAGAAGGCTGCTGTGCGTCATGCACCCATTTTCTTTCGAGTACGTCAACTATTATAACCTTAATGATAAAAACAATCGGTTCCTCTTCATTTGTACCTGTATTTGTATTTGGTTTATTAATACTTTCAATGTGCAGATAAAGAGATAATAATAATAATAATAATAATAATAATAATAATAATAATAATAATAATAATAATAATAAATGTCTTTGAGCATTACAGAGAATGCCCACACTTTACGCAGTAATCTTTAATAGTCAAGAGGAAGAAGGATAGTAGCCTCAATCAAGTTACTTTCTAGAATTTAATTGCGATTGTCCACTTCTCCGTCATTATTATTATAATTAGTAGTAGGCTAGTAGTATGGTTATAATTAATACAAAACACGTACTACTACTACTTAGTAGTCTTAGATACTCCAATTGAACATTTCACAATGGAGGGAACCTATAGTTTATGAAGGCCTGACAAAGTCTCGGACCCTGCTTGTGATATATGTGACATATATGTGCTCATCTAGAGGCAGAGAGGCTCCTCCGAGCGGCCCGGCTTTGTTTTGAATGTCCACGTGAGTTTATGGACAGGCTGCGGTGCTGGGGACAGCGAGCCCTGCAATACACACACTGCACACACTGCACACACTGCACACTGCACACACTGCACACACTGCACACACTGCACACACTGCACACTGCACACACTGCACACACTGCACACTGCACACACTGCACACACTGCACACACTGCACACACTGCACACACTGCACACTGCACACACTGCACACACTGCACACACTGCACACTGCACACACTGCACACACTGCACACACTGCACACACTGCACACACTGCACACACTGCACACACTGCACACTGCACACACTGCACACACTGCACACACTGCACACACTGCACACTGCACACACTGCACACACTGCACACACTGCACACACTGCACACTGCACACACTGCACACACTGCACACACTGCACACTGCACACACTGCACACACTGCACACTGCACACACTGCACACACTGCACACACTGCACACTGCACACACTGCACACACTGCACACACTGCACACACTGCACACACTGCACACTGCACACACTGCACACACTGCACACACTGCACACTGCACACACTGCACACACTGCACACTCTGCACACACTGCACACACTGCACACTGCACACACTGCACACTCTGCACACACTGCACACTGCACACACTGCACACTGCACACACTGCACACTGCACACTGCACACACTGCACACTGCACACACTGCACACACTGCACACACTGCGCACACTGCACACACTGCACACACTGCGCACACTGCACACTGCACACACTGCACACTGCACACACTGCACACTGCACACACTGCACACAAGAAGCGCTGTACTTTCAGTTCAAATGCTCACTGCTCAACAATATCACTCGGTAACCTGGTTGATGCAAACTTTTTTTTTTTTCTGCTGTTTATTTATTTATCAGTCTGGGTTGATAAGGGTCATAACCATACATGCTCATAAAAGTACTGAATCTAGACAATGCAGCGTAAGAAGCTCTGCAGCAGCAGCTGAGGCAGCTGATTGAGTCCGATCACATATGGTAGCTTCAGATTTCAAAGTGTGTAAGTGTACAGTGTATTGTAGTTTAAAGCAAAACCCCGCATCTTATTATCTAATTTGCTGATATCCGTAGATATATTGTATAAGAGGTGGACAAAAAAGACGTACCTCCAAAAACTAAAATAAAAAATAAATAACAAATAACGTATGACATTAACACATGTCTTTCCATCGTGAAGATTTTGTTTGTTTTATATCATATCTCCAAAAACAAAAGCAATATTATTTAATAATATTATTTTGATTTTGTGTAAATAAGAACATAAATAATATTATATCACTAGAGCAAATATATGGGGATTAAAATCTTAGATGTGTTTAATACACTCCCATTTTAATGTATGCAATTACTTATATATATTAAATCATTCAAATTATTTTTCCTACATTTGGTTGTTCTTTCTTGTGACTTTAAATACTTTAAACATAATAGTACTTCGTGTCGGAGCATTTATACAAGTTATCATTTAAATGTTGTGAGCTAACTACGTGAATAGAAAAATAATACTAATAAGCAATCAATATTGCTGAAGTATTAAAGGTATTCTTGTTGAACTCCGTATGTCTTTCCATCTATTTTTTGCATTGAGATTAAACAAGAAAACATAAACTTGTCAACTGACACTATAACGCTTGAACTACACTAAAAAGAAAGATACGATACCAATATAATGTATCTAGATTTATCTATTTATATAGGGCCTATCGGTCTATCTTCATAAAAACAATGTATTCCGATTATTTTTATGTTTTTGTTTATTTATTCTGTAAAAAAGAAGAAGAAGAAAAAACTATTGCCAAGTTTAAAATCTAATGAATGGAAGAAGCGGCGGATGGTAATTATTGAGGTTAACTGACTTGTTAATTGATTAGGGAAACCATTTGACTTTTTTATGTTACCAATATTATTCAGGTTATTTTAAAACGTTTTAGATTATACTGTATATCTTGAGAAGAATAAAAAAAAGAATGCCCTGTATGGTTGTCTAAATCACTTTAAAAAATAACAATTTCAGATCTGAAACATTTTTAACCATTTGTGTACAGAGTGTTTGCTTTTTTTAAAGGTCATTTATTTGAACGTGTTTTCCTTTCAGTTGGGTTGGCTACAGATTTGAGCTATTTATCATTTTGAACCTAACATCATGTATTTATGTGACAGTAATTGTGAATGACTTATTTCGGTAGTGACACGCGTTTTAAGTAATACAACTATTTTTATTTATTTATTTATTTATAGTATATTTGAAGAATTGATTCTCAAATTGAATAAAAGCAGTAACAGCAAGAAAAAGAAATGCATACAATACTATTACTGCTACTACTTCACATAATAGCCTACTACTACTACTACTACTACTACTACTACTACTACTACTACTACTACTAGTAATAATACTCTTTATTATACGGACTTATGGAAACCAAAAGTGGCTGCATGTGCATTTTGCATAAATATTTTGTTAAATGTAAAAAAAATATATATAACCTATTAAGACATTTATCTATTATTTCCTAATCCTGCACAGTATTATATGAACCCATTCCCTCACAACTAGCTATAATCAGGCTCATAAAAGTCATTAGCTTCTTTCCCATGTAATAAACAAATGTCGTGTTAGGCTGAGATTGATGGCGCTCAGAGCAGGAGCGGCCGGGTCAGGAAGGAATAAAATTCAATCAGAGCGCGGAATCATTCCTCACTCGGCGGAAAAGCCAGAGAAGGAGACGGGGGTCAATGGGGAGGATGTCAGCTTTTACAACACTATCAACATTTTTGCAAAAGAAGGCAAACTGGACGGGGAGTGTGCAAATGCACAGTAGTGTTAGACCACGCGTGGTGCTGGGCTCGCCTGCTCTGATCGAGCTGACCTCTTTTCACCATATTTATAATGAACTAGAAATCTGGAGAAAATCAAAAATCTGCTTTGAAACGCAATGGTCTGCGGCTGTGCAACGCGCGGTACCGGATGCTGAATCATGTTATTGTTCTGGTCTCTGCTTTCCTAGAATATTTATATTCTTATCAACAGACTTGAATAACATTTTTATGTCAATAAAACAGTAATACGCACACTTTGTGTAAGAAATACATTGCAAGGAACCTTGTGCTAATAATAAAATAAAATAAAATAAAATAAATATATATTTTCGCCGAGTGCTTGCACGTCGTGCATTTTATAGGCCTATTGTTTCATATAATGATAATAATAATAATATATATATATACAATAATAATCTTACGTTTTTTTTTAACTGAACTGTGCCTGATCATAATAGATATCATTTTCGCTATTACATTTTAATTCATCTAAATATCAACACAAAGGTATGCTTTATAAACGTGCAATCAGATGTCATTTACATGTACATGTGTGATATTTGACTCATCTAGGACTCCAGAAAACTTTTTTTTTTTTTTTTCATAATGCAGAATGTCGAGATCAGCTTCAGCTTATATATATATATATATATATATATATATATATATATATATATATATAAATTATTGAGGCCTGTCGATGCAGGCCTATATATACAGCTGAAACCGATCTCTCTATATAGAACCTAGATGTGTGTGTGTGTGTGTGTGCATTAAGAAAGCACTTTTCACTCAAATCCATGTGTAACCACTAGGCCGCTTTTCTCCTGATGATTATTCTCAGTGTTATTATACCTTCCAAAACAATTCGAATTCGAATTCTAACTGAAAGGAAAATACTGTCGAACATAAAACCGGCCAATATTTAAATCCATACAGTTACTAAATGTACGGAAGACATTTCAAACACTTTTGTTCAAGGAGTTTATACGAAAATTATGAATAAGTAATGTAAAAAAATAGCTTCACTACACAATTAACTAAATAAATAAATACAGCATCTAATATCAGTTTAATGTATTATTTTTTGTTTATTTTATGTATTTAATTCTATAATTGAACACAATGTGTTTTTGCTCTCAGCTCTTAAACTACATTTAAGCTTTTGCAACATGTATTCATAAGCCGAACTAATTAGCAATCGGACATAAACTATCCGCCTGATATTGAAAAGGCGCGGTGTTGTAATATGTAATGTTAAATATCACTGAAGACAATTATGATTTCAAAATATCTTATCAATATGAAAATAATCGTTTTTTCTTTTTTCTTTAAAGGATTACAATATTATGATAATTATATGTATCATACAAAAGTATGATTTTGAATGCATGTGATTGTATTTATTTTATGGGACAACACATATCTTCTTCAGCTTCACAGATAGAATAAAAGTACCTTTACATCTTTACCATACTGTAAGATCATGACACTGTGTATGAACATAACAAAAGAGCATTATACTCCATACTTGTCTTCCTGCATAACTTGCTATTTAGGCCTTGAGTTTATGCTATTGCTATTTCAATGTTAGCAGTCGTATTTGCAATTGTAGGCCCACACGTAAAACATATGTACCCAAGTTTATTCTTCGCCCTTATATTTTAAAAGCGGATACTAGAAAGGTTCAGTGCTCTTTGGTGGGTTAATTACATTTGAAAACACAATCCAAATAGTTATTTCATTACAATTATTGTTTAAGAAATGTATTATATGAACAGAATAAGTGTGTACTGTTTTATGGAAATATTTTTTAAACTATTTTATTCGATTTGCTCAACGCTTTCAGTTCCACGCACTACATGTGGTATGACATGACACTATATATATATATATATATATATATATAATTTTAGTCAACAGGAAGAATAAGGTATTCACCTTGTTTCAACTGTGATTTATCTATTTTGCCTACATTTGCATTTCTATTTCTCCCCCCTAAGTGGACATTTTAAAGTGATAGGGGTACATTATATATTTATATAATGTATCTTATGTTTACAGTTCCTAATAGTATTTTTCAGAATAGGTCGTTATGAGAAGTGGATTAAGGTCTCTATTTTAACCAAAAGGTTTTAACATTACTCCCCTGCCACTCCTCCATTCCCAGTCAACAATTTAGAAAAGAATAACAACAACAACAACAACAACAACAAACAAACAAGAAAGCTCAGGTCTTGCAGGAGTGCTGCTCAGGCGGACTCTGCAATTGGATTGTGTGCTCGACAATTTCCCCCCTAAATAAGCACATCTTGGTTCAACCTGGGTGGGCAAAAGCCGTAATTTTTCATGAACAACGAATTAGGTCCAGTGCACAGACACATAAACACAGGGGAGTTACCTGAACTTCTCCAAGTAACGCATTGTTTCCCAAATCTCAATGCATAACTCCCCCCCCCCTTATAAGTATTAACTCATTGCTATACCAATACTCATTTTGAATTAGACTAGCTGTTCTTTAAAGATCTCGTACTTCCGTGTCCGAAAAGGGAAGGCAAATACATTTTCCAATCGCTGAATATTTATTTTTATTTATTTCATACTGCAAACGTTCGTGTGCGTGAAAAAATAAATGAGAATGAAGTATAATAACTCAGCACACACACACACTAATATATATATATATATATATATATATATATATATATATATATATAATTAGCACATAGTGAAAACATGCTCCTCTATCTATCTCTGTAGACCTACACACATTGGTTTCATGATTTTGCAGTAAGGTCAGCAGTTCCACTAGTTTAGACTAAGGGTGTATTTCAACAGGATGGGTATTTTATTTTTCCTGATGGTGGAAGGTTATACATTATCGCTTTAAGGTATGTGTTCTTTTTTTTTTTAAGAGAGATATGTCACGTCTCTGGTATGTTGTATAGGCGGTTATATGTTTTTGTGTAAGACATAAAACAGTTTAATGTTTTCCTTATACCACCAAGCAGTTATAGCATTTACATTTTGTTATTACGCACCTGTCCAGTAGGCTTGCTCGTAGTGTCCCCGAGTACTTATGTCGTATATATGTACATATGTTGGCTGTGTGTGTGTGTGTGTGATCCATCATCAGTCAATATGGATGCACTGCTGGATGAAGGCCTCGCCAATAAGTTTCGATCTACATCTTCCCTTTTCCATGTCACGATATATATATATATATATATAATTTAATATTAAACCACAATAATAAAAGACAGGAGTCAGGGAAAGATATTGGATTGTTGCTGCGATATTTTTCAACCGCAGTCTTGTGCTGACAAGTCAGTATTAAAATCCTACAAAAATGCCTGAAGATACCACGATTTGCAAAACCTAGGAAGTTAGCACCTTAGAAGAACTCCGAAAGAAAGGTAAAGCGACTGCCGAGATAATAATAATAATAATAATAATAATAATAATAATAATAATAATAATAATAATGGCAAGTGTGAGTTTGTGAATCTGTTAAGTCCTGAAAATCTATCAATTGTTGCGTTCTTGGTAATTTCACTGAATCACAAAAAATAATGTTGCCGTTCTTCTCATCATTGTAGTGCTTATTTTTCCCATACAATGTATTGTGAATTCCAATCACTATTGCTATTCGGTAATTCAGTTATAATATCAGTGAATATAGTTTTGTTTTTGATTTTGACTTTTCAAATAGGTATTCTGTATTTTACAATCCATGCACGCTATACATACATACACACACACAATCTGCATTTTGAGAAGACATGATAATCTGTTAGCATTTCATGATCAAATTAACCTCTTTATTTCATTCTCTAGAATTAGGAAGGTAAAGATAAGCAAATAGCTGTTTGAATTAGTTATTTCTGGTTCACAACATATAACGAATTACTTGCTTGAAGTGTTTCTCTTCGTTTGTCAGTGAACCAAATAAGTCGAATATGCAGTTGAACTTCCCATCACTTTTTAAATATATGTATTTTTTATAATCTACCAACTTTAATAATATATACAACAGATAAATGCTATACCCAAACACACGCAGGAATTCCTGTAATTGTAAAAGCCCCCCCCCACGAGCAAATTCTATAATAACTATAGTAGGTATTATTTCTAACCCGAAAGCTTTACGTTGGATATGAAGCATCGCTTTCCCCGTGCATGCACACTATATACAGACGAAGCTAAGAAACAAACACAAAATTAAATAAAAACTAGAGCATACCTGTTTTATTTTGTTGTTAGTATGTCTTCTTGAAACTACTGAAATAACATGCCATTGAAGGGGAGAACTCTCCCCCCACAGGTCCTGTGTGTCTGTTTGTGTATTTATATAGGCTGTATGTGTTCATGTATGTGTGTGTATGTATATACAATTAATTAAAAAAATAATAATAATAATAAAATATATATATATATATATTTTATTATTATTATTATTTTTTTAATTAATTGACAAATTTTGCAAAATTCTACACAATCTTATATATATATATATATATATATATATATATATATATATATATATAAGATTGTGTAGAATGTTGCAAAATTTGTCAAAACATACCCTCGATACATTTATGCTAAGTTAACATGAATTGCTCGTATCTTGGCGCTGGTAAACACGGATTGTTTTAACAATATAATTATATATATATATATATATATATATATATATACACACAAAATAAATTCGTTTGTATGCACCCAACAGTCAAACGCAAATCTCAATACTCTTTATAGAGGCTTTTCTTTTATTCTTCGGTGGATTCTATTATAATTTGTGACCTATGATTCTGCACAAAACATATAACAATAACATTATAACAATAACCCCGACATCTTTGGTGCATTTGTCTGCAACAGTGGTGAAAACATATAGGCTTGTTTTCAGGTTATATAAGTTTTTGTAAGATACTTAACAAAGGTGAGACTACTCAAAGAAAATATAAATGAAGATGTGTTAGAAGTGCTCAATTGCATGTTGTGTATTAAGGTGCAATGCAGTGCTCTTGCGACAGCACTGTAGTGTCTTGGCTTCTCCTCGGTATGAGCCGGTGGCTGTGCTGCGGCTCTGTGCACATGCACCTGTGTGGCGCAGAGCTGGCGCAGTGGAAACTGCGGTGTTTTTGCGCACAGTCGGATCCAGGGACGACCTCAAAGCGCCATCTGTTTCCAATTAAATCCCACATAGACGCAGGTCTGTCTGCCGGCACACTGCGCAGTTAATGCTCTAGGTGTTCTCTCAAAGAAAACGCCAACCCACCCAAACCTGTTATAAAACCCACCATTTTCCATGGAGTTTAATGTCAAACGGCTTTCTCATTAAAACGCCTGTGTTTTACTGTAAAATAACGCTAGAAAGAGAACTTTTATATCTAAGGTCATGATGTGCTTTATAGTGTTATTTTCCTTACATCTAAATTGTTTTTTTTTTTTTAAAGAACATGCTTTTGTGTAAATATGTGTGTGTGTGTGTGTGTGTGCAAACACATATATTAGGCCTATTGAATACATACACGTGTGTGTGTATTCAGTAATATAAACTGTTTCACGTTGTGAACAATACAGCAGCTCAGACTTGGTAATTAATTGGCAGTCCTACACAGCAGATCATTAGAGCGAGCTGTTTTATGAGCACAGGCTTCTACTTTCTATAACTAGAGGTGGGTTTGAGGGTTTCAAATGAAACACATCCAAGCGCTGTCCAGCCCTCTTGGACGCACATTTCCTCTGGAATAAAGCAGCAGTGTGATGGCTGGGCGGACTGTGCAGACCAGGGGAAACGGCAGAGCCCTGCGACCTCTGGATAACCTGGGAGCGCTGGCACGGAGCGCACAAACCACATGGACTCGCCTTGAAGTCCCCCTGAAAACCAGCTTTTATAACACTCGCCCAATGGCAGAAGCGCTAATTATAGAAACTGTGCACACTGGGCTCTGTCAATGTCTCGATTCTCCTGCTTTGACGGGGAGAGAAATAGAGGGATTTATTGTCACTCGCTTCCACTTTGCCGCACTGAATTGCAACCTTTCTGCAGATGTAAGCGCTTAATTGGGCTTTTGAAAATGTCTTTCAACCTGCAGAAAACCCAGTTTACTTGTTACAACTGGAAAACAAGTCGAGCTCCTTTGCAATGCTTCTGGATGAAGCCAGACAACTTACACAGATCGATACACAGAGGTAGCACAGATTGAGGTTAATAACAAAAGAGCAGACGCTTAGATCGTAGAAACCCCAGGCTTTAATATACAAATATGTTTTTAAATGGTCCCCGTTTGTTAAAAACCTTCTATGAATTTAAGATAAATACAAGCACACCCTATTATTTTAAAGGAACGAGATGCAAACAGTAACCTCATAGAATAATTTTAAAAGGTGGATAATACCCATATAGTAAATATATGAGCCCCCCAAATATTTTTGATCATAACGTGCAAATAATTAAACCTTTCGATGTACATTAGATGTAATGAATATCGAAAGTTTAGTTAGGACATTCTTTAAAATAAGGACAGAACCCGCCAAAAAACAATAAAAAAATAATGATGATGACGATGATTAATAATAATAACAATAATAATAAATACTACTAGTACTACTACTAATTACAATACAAATCGTATTTAATAATTCTCAAAATGCATTTTTGCAGACACTACAGCATAGACAGATGTAGGGAATTATTATTATTATTGGAATTATTATTATTATTATTATTATTATTATTATTATTATTATTATTATGAATACTACTACTAGCACCACTACTACCACCAGTACTACTAATGAAAAACTGTATTCAGTGATTTCTTAAGCACAAATCCAAAACTGTGTGCAGGTTGATTTCTTTGGGAGATTTTAAAATTGTGAAGCACATCAAGCATTAGGACTATTTGTCATCAGCTGAATATCTGCTTCTACCATCTCCTTTACAAGCTCCTGTAAAAACAAGAAGAAAGAAAATAAAACAAGTATTAATATAATTTTACAAATTATTTTCTACATTATTTTAAAAATAAGCATTCTAGCATTATCATTGTGTCTGGGTCAAACTTAATTATTGTGTTATTATTTAATTTGTTTGTTTTTGCAATTAACAAATGGCTGATCTCCTTTTTGTATTACAGGACATAGTTGTTTATTTAAGAAGCACATTCACGTTACCAATTAACTAAAATAAAATAATAAATCACATTGTTTGGCAAATAATGTAAAAATCCAATGTCTACATTTTTAAAACATACTGAGCTGTGACACATCAGCCGCTTGCTACATTTGCTCTCATGAATCCGTGAACTAATCCCCTTTTTAATTATAGAAAATGAAACGCTAATGACATACAGTTTTATCAAACAGCTCCTGTTATGGATACCCTTTTATGTTTTCCTTGCAAAATTCTTTAATAAATATTTATATTGCCACTTAGGTAAAAGAATACAATCTAATATCAATATAAATCAAAATTTAAACAACTAATAGAATCAAAATATACAAGATTAAAACTATGATGTAAATTACCAACAACTTAATTATTAAGTAAAATATCAATATAAATAATTTGGAGAACAATATTAGCAATGTTTAAGCATAAATTGTTAGGAATGTTTTTATTTTTTTTCTCAGCATTATGCAGAGAGGCTTTATTTTAAGGATAATTTCTTGATATGTATATCCTAATTTATATAACATATGTTTTCCATTCTATGCATTACCCCAAATTCAGATTCAGAGTAGTAGTAATTATATATATATATATATATATATATATATATATATATAAATATCCAAACTACAGGTGCTAACACACACACAACATATAGTGCAAGCATATCTATATTTTATAATTAACACAATTCATTACTGAATTCTAGTTTTTAAAAGAGAGTACAAGTGAAATCTTTTGAATTGTATCTTTTTACACTGGCCTCTGGATTGCTCAGATAGCTTTTTCATGAATAAAGATGAAGGAGTATGTGTGTGCGTGTTTGTGTTGGTTATGGCAAATTTCAAAATGGGAATGAATTAACCAGTGAAAACCCTTCAAGGATGCAAATGGAGCAGTAGTCACTTACTTCAAAAGAAACTCTTGGTTTCCATCCTAGGCTCTTCTGTGCTTTACTGTTGTCACCCTGGAGAAATTCCTTGAAAATAAAAAAATAATACGGGTTTTAGAATCTTCTTATGAGCGGATCAAAGTATAAGAGCAAAACAATGTGCAATTTCTATTCCAATAGAAATGTATGGATTGGATTATATTCTTAAAAAGAGGGAGAGTGGTATTCTATTTTGAACTAGGTTATACGTTCATCCTTGTCTCTTAGTTTCAGTGAGAGTTTTGGTTTACACAGGAAAATCACACAAAAGAAGTTAAACAAAAAAGCAACAGATTTTCAGCTTATTTGATCCACTTAGGTGACAAAATGAATCTGTTTGCTTTGCCAACCTTATTTGTTCATTCAATATTTTACCAAGAAAACAAATAAACAGATTATAACCTTATTACTTATCATTTGTTTCACTTCAAACCACAGTGTTTGATATATTTTCTGTATCATATTTCAGCACTATTAAAGGTATTGGTTATATATTTTAAGGCTTACGTCCAAATCTGGACAGGCAGCACCGACAAGGGAATCGTTCTTTCTATACACAGAGTCTCCACTCTGTATCTCTGATGCAACTCAGACACATTGGGGGGGTTAACCAGAGTGGTAGAGGGAATTTCATTGAGTCTTCACCGCCATCAATCGTATGCCCCTCCTCTACAAAACTGCCTGCAAGTGCCAAAATATGATGAATTGTGGGCCCTTTTTTCTGATGAGTATTGATATCCACCAAGGGCTAGTTAGAGACCACCAAAGAGAGAACTTTTGAAACCACAAGCCAAAGATTGAAAATGCTAGTGAATCGCTATCATGTTCTCTTAACTAAAACCTCTCTTCACCCGAAATGCAGCACAAAGACATGATCTTTATGTCTATATATTATTATGATCAAGAAAAAAGTAAATATCAAAAGAATATATCATCAACCAAAAAAGGCTGTCCACATAGAGTTTATCCAAAACCTACACAGTGTGAGGAACTACTGTTATCTGTCTGACACAACTTTAAAACATTAATAAATGCTTTTGTTTTAAGCCTAAAAGGGTGCTTTGACTGAAGTTCTAACTTCCCATTTCAGAGGGGTATCAGCTGCTAATCCCTTTGTGATGTGCATGAAACCTCCCACAAATTAAAGCTAACATGAAATCTTTAGTATTATTTTACATTAAAATTCATACATGCACATAATATTTTATACTAATGGTTAAGTATAAGATTCCAGCAGCACAGCAGGTTTGTGATACACAGATATTTACTGCCTTCTATGCTAGCTAACACTACACATTTTTTGAAAACTGAAATTAAGCTAACACACTGACTGAATCAAAGAATAAACTGTAAACAATGTAACGATGACTATTTAAATACAGGGGGCAAAAACAATAACAACAAAACAGCAACAAATATAAACATGGGTAACATTATTGTGTTGTTTAGTAATACATATACCTTTAATCTGAAGAATTTGCAAACAATATTAAGAGGTTAAAGAATGAATTAAGTTTTTATGCATTGAATTCCAGGTTACAGTTCAAAATAAATGGTTCAACAGCATCGTGCCGAGTGTTACTGTAAACCGTGCTCAACACAACACGGCTCTCTCTCCGTGCCACTTCCAGCTCCCACAGCTGTTTTTCAATTGCATAGGATACAGCAAAAAAACACAGGGCAGCTTATTGAAATCAAGCGACTTATGTGGTCCATATATATATATATTATTTAAATGGACTAAAAGTGTATACTGGAGTGTTAATGGGAATTGTTTAAATGACGTCAAGAGAAAAATGAACTCACTCCTATGACACCATATTATACAATGTATTGATCTTCTACATTCAAGAATATGTATACTATATACCATTTCTCAATAATAATAATAAAAGCAACTGAACACAAGAAAAAACAATAATATTCCATTAAGGACGTTCTAAAGTAATATAAAAACTATATAAAACCGGAACCAATGTAATTCTTTATTATTATTATTATTATTATTATTATTATTATTAGTAGTAGTAGTGTTATTGTTCACTCTGAAAACTTGACAATAAAAATAAACATATACAAGCACACAAAACTCTTCTACAGAACTAGACATTCTGCAGTGTTTATTATTATTATGTATATATAATGCACAATGACCCACAAGCAGAAAGAATAAATTAAAATTTTCTTTCAATTTCCTAAACCTATTTAAATATTTAATGAAACTGCACTCTCAAGTACTGTTACTCAAGCTCCTTTTCATTGTATTGTTAAATAACATTAGTTATTCCTAATCCCTATTATGCCTAAATACAGCAACCTACACTGCAATTTTCTCAAATTTAGCCCAGAACTGAGTTTTCAAGACTATTATTATTTTGTAACCAGAGGTGGCACTGCTGAGCACTGTTTGACTAGAAGCACCGAATTAAAAGAGCTGTCATCTGGAGATTAGGGAATTCAAGCTGAGGCAAAGAAAGATGTGGTCCTGCTAAACTGTACAATTCATGAGCTTATGACTTGTTTGAGGCATAATTCTTAGTTGTTTGTTTCTATTTACCTATACAAAATTCCACTTTTACATTTATTTCTGAAGTTACTCAGACCATATACTTACACCTTATAACATAACAATGTTGTGCATAAGTGCGAATAAATAATTTATATTAAGAAATCTTACATTCACTGGACCACAATGTACTGCTATATTATTTTTACTGCAAGGGTAGCAGCATCCTGAATCAATACGCAAACACTGAATATGAAGTAAAATGCTCACTCTTTGGCCCCCTTGTTTTTATTTTTATTGTATTTCCTACATTAATAGAAGCAGAATAATAAACTTTCCTGTGAAGACAAAAAGGAATGAAAAAAATCAAATCAATGGAAATTATTTTCACAATATACACATTGCATTACTAAACACCTACATGTTTAAACTTTAAATATGAATGGAAGCTTAGTAAATCAAGCTCACAGCTCTTACATTTGAGTCATTGAGCCTTAAGTTTCATATTACTTCACTCTGGAACCAGAATAATACATTCTGAATTAAGTTGAATTCCAGTTTGCTTAGGGAAATAACTGAGGATGTATTCAAATCTATAATACAATCTAATCTGTATTCAAAAATATCTGAATGAGAACTGGGGAGTAAATCGACGTCACAGGGCTCATTCAAAGCAGACAGTATCTCTGGTTTCTCCTTCAGTGCTCTTGACAACAGTAGTTGTGGTCTAAAAGGGCATTGTTCAAGTGATAGGCTAGCACCCAAGCATACATCATACTTTGGCAAAGATTATGATCAGTCTGTGACCAGAAGAGGAGGAAGCACGGACACGCTTTTAAAGCATAATCCATTATAAACATAAATATCCTTTCTGCAAAATTTCATTCAAAAGGGCCTGGGCCCTGAAAGTACTGTTGGCCATGATGAGCTTTTCAGATATTTCATGTAGTAAACAAAGGTACAAATAAATGTCAGGATCTGGAGTCTCAGAGGGAATTCCTCTGGTCGGGATGGCAGGTGATAGATGGACTCAGAAGTGACACACTGAGGAAAATATTGACTAATTAACTCATATTTACTAATGGTATTAATAACACTGGAAATGAACACATTTAAACCAGTGTATTTATAATAAAGAAGCAAACAAAGGTAAATAAAGGTCAATTAAAGGTAATATTGTTAAGATAATGATGCAAACAAATATTTCTCCAAGATTTTGATTTATTTATGAATCATTACTTTATTATGAATCTTTACACACAATAAGATTACCTAACTACCCAAGATCAACTACTAGGCCTAGTTCAACTAGAAAAAAGGATCACCTCCTCAATATTTGTCCATGATTGTTTTGGTGTAACCGTCACTGAGTTGCTGATATACATGCATTTCCTTTCTTAAAAGATGTAGCGACACGCAATTGCACTGATTAATTCTGCTCAGATATGGCCATTAAATAATAAAGGCCAAGCAGATGGTTTCTATCTGTTTGTATTGTTTTTGGCCTGACGTACACGACACAGCCCGGAGCCTTCTATTACGATGCCGCCTGTTCCTCTGTTTTTACTGAAGTGCCACAGAACTTAGTGAACTCAGTTTTTTTTCTTCTTTTCTTTCTTTGGCAATTAGGTATATCCAGTTGAGGTTTAAAAATAATACAATAGATCAAGGTGGGCGATTTCTTCTCTAAAAAAGCCATATTAGAAGTGTCACTGCTATGGTAAAAAAATAAAATAAAATAAAATAATAATAAATAAATAAATATATATATATATATATATATATATATACACACACACATACAGTACTGTGTAAAAGTTTTAGGCAGGTGTGAAAAAATGCTGTAAAGTAAGAATGCTTTCAAAAATAGACAGGTTAATAGATTATATTTATCAATTAACTAAATGCAAAGTGACTGAACAGAAGAAACATCTACATAAAATCCATATTTGCTGTGACCACCCTTTGCCTTCAAAACAGCATCAATTCTTCTAGTTACACTTGCACACAGGTTTTTAAGGAGCTCGGCAGGTAGGTCGGCCCAAAAATCTTGGAGAACTAACCACAGTTCTTCTGTGGATTCAGGCAGCCTCAGTTGCTTCTCTCTCTTCATGTAATCCCAGACAGACTGGATGATGTTGAGATCAGGGCTCTGTGGGGGCCGTACCATCACTTCCAGGACTCCTTGTTCTTCTTTACGCTGAAGATAGTTCTTAATGACGTTTGCTGGATGTTTGCGGTCGTTGTCATACAGAATTAATTTGGGGCCAATCAGATGCCTCCCTGATGGTATTGTATAATGGATAAGCATCTGCCTGTATTTCTCAACATTGAGGAGACCATTAATTCTGACCAAATCCCCAAAACCATTTACAGAAATGCAGCCCCAAACTTGAAAGGAACCTCCACCATGCTTCACTGTTGCCTGCTGACACTCATTCGTGTACCGCTCTCCAGCCCTTCGTGAACAAACTGCCTTCTGCTACAGCCAAATATTTCACATTTTGACTCATCAGTCCAGAGCACCTGCTGCCATTTTTCTGCACCCCAGTTCCTGTGTTTTCGTGCATAGTTGAGTCGCTTGGCCTTGTTTCCACGTCGGAGGTATGGCTTTTTGGCCGCAAGTCTTCCATGAAGGCCATTTCTGACCATACTTCTCTCAGTAGATGTGTGTACCAGGGTCCCACTGTTTTCTGCCAATTCTGAGCTCATGGCACTGTTGGACATCTTCCGATTGCGAAGGGACGTAAGCATGATGTGTCTTTCATCTGCTGCCGTGAGTTTCCTTGGCCGACCACTGCGTCTACGGTCCTCAACATTGCCCGTTTCTTTGTGCTTCTTCAAAAGAGCTTGGACAGCACATCTGGAAACCCCTGTCTGCCTTGAAATGTCTGCCTGGGAGAGACCTTGCTGATGCAGTAGAACTACCTTGTGTCTTGTTGCTGTGCTCAGTCTTGTCATGGTGTATGACTTTTGACAGGAAACTGTCTTCATCACCCTCACCTTGTTAGCTGAGTTTGGCTGTTCCTCACCCAGTTTTATTCCTCCTACACAGCTGCTTCTGTTTCAGTTAATGATTGTGTTTCAACCTACATATTGAATTGATGATCATTAGCACCTGTTTGGTATAATTGTTTAATCAGACACCTGACTATATGCCTACAAAATCCCTGACTGTGTGCAAGTGTACCTAGAAGAATTGATGCTGTTTTGAAGGCAAAGGGTGGTCACACCAGATATGGATTTTATGTAGATGTTTCTTCTGTTCAGTCACTTTGCATTTAGTTAATTGATAAATATAGTCTTAACATGTCTATTTTTGAAAGCATTCTTACTTTACAGCATTTCATACCTGCCTAAAACTTTTGCACAGTTCTGCATATACACAGGTAGTGGACAAAAAAAATGGAAACCATCGTGCAATTCTAGCAAATGCCAGAAGGCCGGACCATTTTTTAGTTTGGTGGAACATGCTTATTTTAACCCCCATTCAATATATATATTGAATGGGGGTTAAAATAAGCATGTCCCAACCTAGAACTATATTGGTGATGGAATTAAAGAGCAATTATAATTAAAATACCACAATGTGTGTAGCATCAAAACATACAAAACCATAAACCCTGATGACTGGAACTTAAAACACCCTTATGCTTTTTTGTATTATATTATTACTTGTTGATACTGGTTTGATAATTTACATTGAGAGGTTTATTTGCATTGAATTGCTTAGGAACAGGTTGACAGGATGCAAAAAATAGCTGCTAGGTGACCGACTCTTGCAAATGTAGGCTTGCTATTGTCTATTTTACTGTAAAATTGTGTAAATTTAGAAAAAGCTCTGAATCCTCTTTCAGCTGACCACAAAATCTCAGTAGTGAGTAATAAATCACATTTTGTGCTGGAGGCTACCTGCAGTAACACACCTAGTAATATATCATTATCCACTTGAAGTGATGTGAAATGGAGTTCAGTGTCTCCTTTTCTTATTTTTAGCAGACAGAGTGGCTTCAGTTGACTTCCATTTAAAAGCTACCACTTGATGGATCTGAAGAAAATACCCAGTATTCCTTGAGATAACGAGTCTGAGATGATGATAATTAACAGCTTGGGAACCTTTCCACACCTTTTATTAGAAACCATTTGTAATTTCAGAAGAGTAAATCTCTGTATTACCACAGTGATTCCTAATAAATCTGAGGTAATTAAAGAGTCCAGTTTTCCTGTTTCACAATAACATCCTACTGCCTGTTGTTGATTCGCTGTGCACGGTTAGTGTGTTGGGAGTAAAGGTAGACTCTGTAACACAGATGCCAGTTGGATAAGAGGTAAAAAAAAATCCAACAACAGCAACAACAAACCTTGCAAGATTTAAACAATAATAGTGAAATAAATCAACAACAATAACCACAAGTTATTTAATAACATTTTGCAATATTTGCTGAAGTCTTGCAATACAAAAAGCAATACCAATAAAAGAAAGCTGCACATTTTGACAACAGGTCACACAGTTTTACCATTACAGCACTTGTAAGTATTTTAAATGATGGATTAGGTGTTAATATATGAAAACTAACATTTAATTACTAGCTGTAAAGGTTCACCGCAGCTGCTATTCATTGTTTTACTCCATTGACTTCTGTTATCTGATTACATGAAGAAATACAACTATCCTTAAGTTTTTAACAATAATAAGAGCAAATGTTCAATAATTCATATAATTATGAAATGTCATTACCATATTTAACCATGAGATCATAAACTCATTGTGATTCCAAAATTGGAATACAGCATTAATGTATCCATACATATACACACACACATGCTTAAATATAGTTTGTACACACAGATTTTGCAAGGCTGAAAAGCACACATCTGAGTAGATTATTATACATAAATGTTTGGTACATTTTGGTTATTATTATTATTATTATTATTATTATTTATTACTTTTAAATTGATAATAATATTATTTCTCAGACTTACTTCATTTTATATTATTTAATCTTAAAATATATTATTACTACTTAATTTGCACGATTGCAAACTGCTGTCCACAGCTAAATTCTACAGTAGTTAGATTTTTTTACTGTCAATTAAAAATAAAAATAAAAAGATCTGGCTCGACTGCTGTCACTGAGCTAATCCTCTTATGAAAGCTTGGATTCTTTGTGAAATCCATTCCAACAGTTTAAACGTCTGAATCCCTCTGATGACACCCACTCACTCCCAACTAAACCAGGCCTTCCAGGATAGCTGAAACTCTGGACAAAACCCACCAAAGCAAAACTTCCACAACTCTCCGAAGGGGAATTACACATGGAAACAGCTCTAATGTGGTTTAAAAGGCCATTAACAGTGTTTCTGGAATTTCTATAGGCATGCAATTAAAGACATTCAAAGACATCAAAAATACCCAGGAGAACATTCACAATTCAGGGGCTTGACTGCCAAACGTGTCTGTCCTCAAGAAAGGCCTGAATAAAACACACATTAGTGAGCAGATAAGATGTGTGGGACTTAAATGGAAACCTTCTGACTCTGTGATGAAAAAATAAACAAGAGCTGACATCAATTCCCCATAGTTCAGACTTTGCAGTCCACTGGTGGCCATCAACATTTTTTATGAAATAATTTAGACCAGAGTCAATGTTGGAAGGCCATGTTAATTTATGGGCAGTTGCCCACAGTAATCTTTTTTAGTTTTTTTGGTTGAAATTAACAAAAAGTAGTTAATTGATAAAACACTATTTAGCTGTACAAACAAAATAAAGAGAGAGGGAGACAGAGAAAGGAATTCTTTGACTTTGACTTTTAACCACCTTATTGTATAAATGGAAAAAGGTCGAACTCAGTGGTAAGAGCTCTGTTCTTGGCCCAGTTCACCCTGGCAGTAGAGACCCTGCTGTACCCTTCCTGACACCCACACAGCCCCACTGGCCGGCTGGCCACCCAGACAGTCCCGCAACCTGACCACCACGCAGGGTGACAGGAGGTGGGCAGGCGGCCAGCACAGAAAAATCTCACAATCAGTCTCTCACTTCATAGAGAGACAGAGAGAGAGAGAGAGATTGACCAAGTACCAATATATAACATTATAATGTTTACAAATTAAACATTACACCCTTGCTAATAACACTTGTCCTAGGTCATTATTAAAGTTGGCCAGAGAAGCAACTGGATAATTTAACAAAACCATCTTCAAAGCATTCCCATTTATTCACATTTCTGTTTGATCTAAGTTATATGTTATTTGGACATTTTAAAATGTCCTCATAACTGAAACCAACTCAAACCTAATTCAAACATTAACCCCTTTGTTAAACGGATGTAAATAATTGTAGTGAGGAATTACAATGTAAAAATATTTAATGGAAGTAAAACAATTAATACTTTTTTTCAGCTCTCCATGTTTAACATTGTTTTCTTTTGCTATATCCACCAAAAGTGAGCAGGTCCACTCTAGTTAAACTACTTTACATTGCTACAATAACTCCAAAGGTTTATTTCCAATATAATTTTTTTTTAGGTTTAGGGCAAACCTGTCCCGTCAAACTGTCATATGGAGGCATATGATAAACTTACAGCATGGAAAGTTTCTTCCTGTTTTGGAAACCGCCGAGGTTCAGACAAGGCAAGTTGTTGTGAACTTCAGACCAAATTCGAAAACTAATGCAGAAGAAAGACCCAAGGGATAACGTCAAAGCTCGGAGAGAGAAAAAAAAGGCTAAGTATTCCAAAGGCAAAGTAAAGAAATATGAGTTATGTCTTCTGTTTCCTATTTGCTACATTATGAGCCTTTCAAGCAATGTGTGAAGTGACCTCTCAAACTGTTTCACTAGATGTCAGAGCTTTAGTAGTACATACAATGTGCCCAACCTGTAGTGTATTGTTGTCCCGCCTGAAAAACTCCAAACACGGTAGTAAGGGATTTTTTTATTTTATTGTAAGATGACTTTTTGACTTTTTGGAAAAGCCTGTGATAAAATATGAAGCAGTAGAAACTACACTTCCCATTTCCTGATCTCTTTTCATGTTTTTTTTGTTCTAGTATATCCTTCAGTCATGGTTTTCCTTCCCCGCTGAAGTGTTTCAGTAGCATCTCAAGTTTACTGTATTAGCACCCGATTTGGGCAGTCAGGCATGGCTACGGCTTCTGGGATGAGATTTTCAAAAACAGCTAAGAAAATAATTGATATAATTATACCTCTCATTAAGGACACCAAAACTCTTGCCCTTTTCCCTCTTAAATCAAGAATTGTGTCCTTGAAAGCCTACAATTGAATTGAAGATGACTGGTAAACAGACAAGTGCTTAGTTTTACTTTCATAAAGAACACAGACCCATTTTTGTGTCCTTTTGCACCATGCTCCTACTTTCCTCTTTAACACATCCTCCAAATTCATATTTTTAATTCGTACTGACCTTGAGCCACACATGAGCAATAAATTGAGTATGGTCAAATTTAAACTTCGGTTACATTTCAATTGCAGCTGAGAGCTACAATCACTTTGATGGCTACTATCAATGTGTGATCTCCTGTACCCTTCCTGGGCTGTAATAACCCTCAGAAATGCAGGGTGATCAAAGGAAAACAACACAACCTTTGGTTTTCACTATATTTCTCAGCAGTGGAAGAGAGGACCTAAAACATAAAAACATTTTTTCCTTATCTTAATTGACATGTAATTGCAATAATCGCCTTATCCAGGGGGAACGACGATTGCTGGACCTATTCCGTCTAAAAAGTCTTGAGACTAGGCTTAATTATGCCTAAAACCTGGGCATAATCTTTGTCAATGCTATATATGTCCGGTATAATAATTAATGATGGACATTTCGATAACTGTTAATTGTAGACTACATTTGGAAGTTATGGGTTTAATCTTCTAAAAGGTAGACTAATTCACCTGGGTTCGTGATTCCTACCAATAACAGGAAAATCGGATGTGCTACTAACCTCGGCTTACATTGCTTTCCTCAGACTCTCCAGAATTCAAACATCAAATAGGAGATAAACAACCCTGATTGCTGCAAAGAACAACTCTTTTTTATTATTCTAAACAGCTCCACAAAGAAAGAAAGTACCAGCTTCACAGCTTCATCTCCACTGGTCTGTGACAATAACAACCAAGGCGAGGAGATCAGAGCTCTCTTAGCCCCCATTCACCACGGGCAGGATTCTCCAACCAGTACAGGATGGAACATTTTTGTAATATTTGCCATCACTTTCCGGACGAGGTGTACTCCCGACTATCAAAACGTCAGTCTTATATGTTCTTAGCTGATGTTTTTTTCGTCTTCCCAAAATGACAAATATTTTGGCACTGCAGTCACAGCTTGTGAAAGGTGAGGGCTTGGAATTATGGCTCTCAGTTCAGGGGCCCTCATTTCTGCCAGCACAACAGGTAGAATATACTCAGACTATGCCTGGAACTTTCCATCTTGATCCCTTGAATGCGGGCCATAAAAAAGTAATTGCTCCTCGTGTTCACACAACTGGAGTATTCTTCCAGAGCAGAAACGAGCACTGGGCACTCTGTACTCAGCGGCAATCTAGCCTGACGATGTAAAACTGTGAGGTAAGGAACTGTACATGAAAAAGAGAGAAACAATTGTGTGAAACCAGCTTGTTGCTGTTATTATTAAAAAAAAATCATTCTAACACTTAATTCACACTAGAATTACGCCATCTGCATTTCCACAGATAGTCCGGATTACACTTCACACAACAGAGCTTCACACTCCTACCTGCTTTAAGACCTGACTTATTAAAGTCTCGAGTTTCATGTTTACAAAGGGAACTTCAAAGTCACTTAACCGCTGAGGGCCTACCGTGTGATAATAGGCCAAATGAATTGAAGTTGCCGCTTCACGTCAAAACCCCTCTCAAAGCTTCCATATCACGTCAGCCCGGGCTCGCCTAAACCCTTTCACAGCGCGTTGCTTTAGCATAAAACACATCCTATAATGCTGTGCTTTTCATGGGAAGGACAATGCATGTTGTCCATGGTCCTTCTTGGCCTACTCTTATAGTCATTACTCTTCTAAACTTACAGCTTCAACTCGTAGATTACATAGCTTAAGTAGACCACGTGCTGCCTCGGCCCCATTACATACCTGTCTTGCTTTGCTTCTCTCTGTCTCTCTCTGTTACAGAGTCAAGGCAACTCTTGAGTGAAATTTATAGCATCTACTTTTTAGCTTTGCTGCAATTTAATGAATGAGATTCGAGTTTAGATACTAATTTGCACTTAGGTAGATGATGAAAGTGGGGGAAAAAAAATCTGAATAATTACAAGTTTGTACATGCAGTATATATATAGCTGAAGTTGAAAGTATAAACACCCTTCTTTGAAATAATGTTAATGAATAATCTGTTATTCATTTACTCCTATACATATTAATACAAATATTGTTTAATACTTATTTATCAATACTGTCAGTTTGATAAACACTGATTCCACCAAGAAAACAATGTAGATTCCGGTTGACAGAACCGAGTTAAGACACGTGTGTAAATTTGCCAGTCCATGGAAATCAGTTTTCAGAGAAAACATAATGAAATGATAAATATCATACTTACCTTTGTATTTCATTTAATTCTCTTCATGGAATAAGCATTTGGATAAGCAGTTAAATTGCTAACCCTGTTATAACTTAAATGTAAACCTTGAAGAATCGAGTTGGCTAAACAAATAAATAATAATAATAATAATAATAATAATAATACAAATAGTGAAATCATACTGACTCTGTTAATGTTAATGTCATGCTAATGTCTCAATGTCTACACAGCAGTGTAATCACTGAAGTACACTGATTAGTAAAATGTGCTCCAGAAGCAATTTCTCCTTATCAACAATTTTTGTCACCCTGTGATCCCACCCATAATTACAGTTTCTGGCAGCTATACAAAGAAGCCTGCTGGTGGTTAACAGTTACACAGTTGTAAACAGCTGTCACATCTAAAAGGTCGTCTGCTTCAGCTACTGCCATCTCTAAAGGAATGGGTTGCATTTAAACCACTGCAACTCTGGAAGGCCAAAAACCTTAAAAGCTCTGAACATTGTTTTTTTTCGGCGTAATTAACTAAGTCCTGCTGTGAATTCCTATATCTTTCTTTGTTTCTTTCTTTCTTTTCCTCTTTCCTTTCTTTCTTGGAGCATAGCCCCCAGGTCCAATAACAGACAGAAGTGCCTGGCTGGCTTTCTCGGTTTGCACGTCCCAGTAAAATTGGAGTATGTTTTGTAGAAATGTCTCCCAAGCAATACTTTTGCACATGAACCTTATCTAAACATGTGGCAACATCTGGCGCAAGTCGGGAGAGGGACTTGCAAGGGTTAACCTTTTTTAAGGAACAGCAGCAGAGAGAAAAGGGAGAGTGGAAGCAATGAGTGTCTGTCACTGTGAGACCCCCCCACCCATGCACACACACACACACATACACACACACACACACACACACACACACCCACTCCCTGTTCCCCTCCCGTCCTTCTTCTTAGAAAAGCAAGTAGTGGAACAGTTTTGGTACCCAGGGACTGAAAGAATGCTGGCGATTTTCGCACACGATTTAGATCTCCTCTCGAGTGGCATGAGCGGGCATGCTCCCAGTCTTGGGTCAACGCGCATTTTTAGTGCCCCGGCATTGTTTACAAGGCTGCCAGAATCCAGCAGAGAGACAGGCAGATGCGTAAATACTTAAGAAGAAGGTGGGGGGAAAAGGAGAAAAAGCTTTCTATTTAAATCTTAAGTGAAAATCAGATCAGATAGGCATTTCCTCTTCCACCACCAATCTGGAGAAGTTACTGCAACATTCTTATCTTATCAGTGCCACAATCTCACATTTCATCATGCCCAAACAGGGAGAGAAACTCATAATAAAACTGTGATTTCACCCTGCTCCTTTCCTATGGCTCTATATCAGTACAAAATGAAGTAGAAAACAGGGCCTGTTTTAATGACAGGGAGTGATAAGAGACGAGGAGAAAACAGAGAGCTGTCTGGTCTGCTCAGGAAGTGGCGAATCAGTGGTATTGTCCATCAGCGGGGGCCAGCATAATGCCGTCAGTACAAAAACAATGCTGAAACCCGGCTTCGGGGAAATTGAGTCAGTCAGCGCTGGCTTTGACAGAACCACTGACACAGAAGATAAAACTAAAAAAAAAAAAAAAAAGAGAGAGAGAAGGCGAATATAAGTTGGCCAGGGTAGGGGATGTACAAAATACGCCAATGAAGTTTCTGGAGACCCTGTCATTCCTCTTCATGGTGACGCATGCCTCGGAAAGACCTTCACAATTAACCAGGACTAACAGTTTTGTGTGTGTGTGTGTGTGTGTGTGTGTGTGTGTGTGTGTGTGTGTGTGTGTGTGAGAGAGAGAGAGAGAGAGAGAGAGAGAGAGAGAGAGAGAGAGAGAGAGAGAGAGAGAGAGAGATAGGGGGGAAAAAGACCAGGGAGAAAGTAAATACATCAAACCAGTCTAGGACTTGAAGGAATTTTAGGGCTCTGAAGTTCAGGGGAATTTGACAGCGTGTATACAGAAAGAATGACGAGAACAGCCAAAGAATTAATTACTCAATCAAGATAACCGGTGAAAAAAAGGGTAGGAAAAAGCCATTAAGAAGGTCAAGTCACAATTAACCCTCCCTCCCCACCCAACCCCCACAGCCGAGACACAGCTGCAGATGAAAAAACAGGCCCTTCTTCAGATACACTCCAGAGCTCAGTATGTAAGTGCCGCCACCAGCAGTAGTGTATACAGTCTGCTGCTCTGCCTCGTTAGATGGCATCACTATAGAAGTAATTGCAGGGCTCAGAACCCATTATTACCACTGGCTACCTGTGATGCAATCAAGTCCTTTAACCATTAACCCCAAGTTAACACAGTGACCAAAGGGCAGGTCCAATGTAAATGGGTACAATTCTGTGTATTTATTGTTAAATACTGTGTGTCATAGTAATTAATCATTAAACTACTTTTTATTTTCAGATTTTCAGTTGCAAATTATATTTGCAATTAAATAGTAATTGTATGAATTCACTTAAAATGAAATGAATATAGAAAAAAGGGAACGCACATTTTAAACAGTTTGGGGCAGAACACGCACTAATAGCTCATCTCATGTCTATGACAGTTTAGCAAACCTGCGTAGGTGAGCATTACAGAGATGTAACAAAAGGTGTTAAAATGGCAATGGAAAAATAAAAAAATAAAAAAACAAAGGTGTTGACAGCTGACTCTTTACCTGTGTGTAAATCACACACACCCAAACAAAAAACTTTTTTCTGTCACTTTCATTTCCTAGTCAGTGGGACGTACAATTATTATTGCTAACTAGATTTCTCCCAGAGACAACTCTTTCAGAGATTCCACTCAAAGTTCAATGTGTGCCTGGTGTGTGGTCTGCAATACAAAATGCTCCCAATCATAATCAGGGTTATTATAAGACTTTTTAGAAAACCAGCCACTGTAGATTTCAAACAGCAGTCCTTTGTGCATTTTAATTGACTCTTTTTTGACACACCTTTTTTCTTTTGAATAACAAAAGTGGAATAACTACTTAAATTAGTTTGTAACTGGTTCTAATAGATTTAGTTACATTTCTATATAAACAAAAGCATGCTTACAAAAATCTGAATATCTAGTAATTTGGTATAATAAGAAAATAAATACTTAAAACAAGATGAAAATATTCACCTACTAAAATAGCGTGAGACCAGCTGTAAATTCCTATTTCTTTCTTTCCTTCATTCATTCCTTCATAACTGTCAAAATGTGCTTGGTAACATAAGTTGCAACTTCTGAATGTAAAAATGTAATTGGGCGAATCCAGCAAGAGAATAAAGATTATTGTTCTTTTATCACTTTCAGAAAACTATATAGAGTTTATTTGGAATAAAAAAAAGGTGGAGAAATTCATTACTATAAAAAAAACTAAAGAAAACAAAACAAAAAGTTGTCCTGTAAATGATCGGAGATTTCTCCATCTTACTCGAGCAATGCTTTGCTATGTAAATTCAGGTATGGCAATGGGCCTAAAATTGCCCTATCGTATCTGATCAATGTCACGCTGTGTATAGTTATCATTACCTCCAAAACTCTGGGCACTTGAGCATTCCTGTAGCTTCTCACATTACAAAGCAGGAAACCTGAGCTTAATCAACAAATAGATAATGAAGAAAAGATACAATATAAAAACAAACAAAGCACACAGCTTGTTTTTTTTTTAATGCCACTGCACACATTGTATTGGGGAATCATATCATAATATAATATAGTGTCACTATGAATAAATAAATAAATATGACATTTATGTATTAATGGGAAATAGGCAGATAAGCCTAAATGGCTGAATGAAACGAGAAGTAGTTGTAGTAAACGCACATGCACCCACATAAACAAACAGCGGTCAACATTAAGAGGACACCCGGAAATGTTACTGCAGTACCTGAAGAGAGAGAATAAACTACTGATCAAACCAGATTCTTCTTCTAAAGAGAGATAAAAACGAATGTAACCGAAAACATTTCTTACGAAAATTCCTCCGTTGTTCACATGCACCGCCGCACTCTTGGGATTCTGTCACGCAATTTTGTGAATCGCTCTTTACTCTTCGCCTGTTCAGAACAAATCATCTACTACATCACATGTATGCTGGCTGCAATCTTGTTTTTAGCACCTGTCACATGCGATTCAATGTGGCTAATGTCACACAACCGGGGGAGGCCAGTGGGTCGATTTCAAAACCTGTCCTTCTACTTTCTGATGTCAGTCATTTAGAAGAAGTCTCGTTGTGTGTTTAGGGTCATTTTAATAAAAATAAAATAAATATATCTACCAGTTTTTTTTTTCCATACTTTGCCATTTCCCCTCACAGTACCACATCTTATGGATGGTAATTACAGACACCATTGCTGTGTCTGATGTCCTGCTTCAGAGTTATGACACAGTAACTGTACTTTCCTCCTCTTCAAGCTCTTCTCTTTACTTGAACTGTCAGTTAATTGGCCAACCAATCAACTGGTAGGTCTTAGGTTTTGGTTCAGGTTGTGAGAGCTGGCTGATGCCCATCTTTTATGTCACTCCGCATATTAAGAATCAAACAAGTATGTGTGCACAATCTAAAGATGAAATGTGAAAACAAACATCCACGTCTCAAGGTAAAAAATGCTGCGCAGCCTGGAGAGCCTGTTTGCGTTTACAGAAAAAGAAACCGATGTCCCTCAAGCTCATCTAAACCCCTATTATCTGTCTTCTGTTTCTTTCCCTTCCACCTGTGACTTACCTCCTGTTTTTCTCATGCTTTGATTTTACAGGCTTGGTGGGTTTTACACCGACACTGCTAATCCGCTGGACAAAGTTATGATTTTGTGATGAGGATTTACAGTACTGTCTGTCACTGAAAGTCAATCACCAATAGGAGAAGTCATTTATAATCTGTAATCCTGCAGTAATGATGCAGGCGGTTGCCTTTTTTAGCAATGGAGCTCAGTCTGGCATACATTCACGCCACAAATTGTGTCAGAGCTTTAAGATCAGAACGCACTGTAATGACAGAACAAGATCTCACTTAACAATACAGTTTTAAATGTATTACTCACACTATAAACACTCCAAAACATATTGGACTGCCCAACCTAAAAGCCTGTATCACTGCAAATTTGTAGTCATTTCATGCCTTAGCTTATGCACGTGAAAAAAAATCAGTTACACCTGTCACTGTGCAAAGTCAACAAATAAAGTGACCATGGGTAGGAGAAAACATCTGACACTGTCATACTGAAAGAAAAGGTTACCCAAGACAGTTCTTAAAATGCCACAGATGCGCCTCAGATCACTGAATCCTATTTTGGAGTCAATTCCTAGTCTCCTAAATCAGGCTGCATGTGTGGCTAAAGGACCCAGAGCCCCACAGAGCGAGGCCTTGACAAAGATGAGCAGAGCACATATACTACAGAACTGGAAGCCTTGCAAAACAAACCTCTGTAACTTAAAAATGGAAATAAAGCACCAGGAAAGTCACGATAATTGGGTGGCAACGGCTTGCGTTCACAAAGCCATGCAGCCAGTGTTTCAGGAAGAGTCTGAAGTGTTGGTAAAAGCGACCCCGCAGGCCAGGAATGTGCAGAGTGCATCCTTCATCTTCACAGAGAGGAAATCCAAACAGCAGCCTTTCACATGACATCATAAAAGCCTAATTTATCACCAGCCACCAAACATCGAGAAAATCATAACATCCTTTCAGGAAAATCATGTGGAAAATAATCAGATTTACTTTGATGAAAGCTTTCCGCAGCTCGGACCAGGTCCAGCAGCACTGACTGTAACCCTTTGCGAATGTGATTCTCCAGAACAAGTGCAGAACTGACAGGTCACTCTGGAAAAACACAAGAAAACGGCTTCACCGGCTCCCGGATCTGCTTAATGTAGGTATGCACATTTTTACCTAATAACACATCTCCAATGACTTGAGACAGACAGCAGAGGTGTTTCAGTCAGCACCCAGTGTAACTGTAAGTTTCTGAAGCTAAGGACTGTTAAAACTAGACAACAGACTACTAAGCTTAAAGCAATTTTGTCAGTATTCAATAATTGACATTATTTTACTGAGATAGATCTGTGAATGGAGGAAGACGGGGCTGTGACAACATCCGCTTGCTAGCATAAATGTCAGACCTTAAAAAAAAGTATATTATATATATATATATATAAACACATATAAATACATAAATACATATATGTATATACACACACACGCATATCTAAATCGATTAAATGTTTCAGGGGGAAAACACCTTATCGCAGGAGTGACCATACGTCAACCAGTCTGTCTGAAGTCTTCCTATTTTCACACCCTAAACCACCTGCTACAAGTCAAGCATAATGAGCAATGTTCGAGAGAACAATGGGGACTAGTATTCCCACAGTGTTACTAAACACTCCCAAACTTTCCCTAATGTTCTTTTCTGCGTATCACACAACACACAGGGAGTCATTTCATACCGTTAACGACTGATTTAGTTTCACTTCTATCTGCTTGCCGAGAAAAGAGGAACTACAGTGCCAGTTTGAGAGAGAAAAAAATAATAATCCACAAAAGGAAATTCCTTCAGGAAATGCCTGGCTCCTAATGCAGGGATTTGTTTCCTTACATGCTGTTATGCAAATTCTTTAAGAGTAAGTGTTGATAAAGTGATGTCAAAATTAGTTAAACAGAAGGATAGGGTCGGCTTTCAGGAGAATACAAACTGTTTTTTTTTCTTGTTCTTTAACCTCAGGAGGCAAGGAATGAAAAACATGGACTTGTGACAAGTTTGACCTTTCCAAGAAACAGGTGAAACATTTGAATTCCCTGTAGTGGTCACTGTTCTGAAGTGGGTTTGATGGGATATGAAAGACTGCCAACCATAACAGTAACACCACTGTAGTGAATGTCTTATGACATCAGCTTTTTCTACTACAGAACTGATTAATCTATAGCTTTTTTCCCCTAAATGGTTTATTTTATGGGGATACTTAAAAATATAAAGATGTGTCATTTTATTTTTTCTGGATAATAAAAAAGTGTTGAATAGAAATCTAAGAGTCATTGAATCTCCTTGACAATTGTACAGATGTGAAATCCTAATTTGTTTAAATAATAATTGCAACAAATTATTGCATAATGAATAAAGCAAGTTGAATATGAATTTACCTAATGCTCTCAGTATTTCTAAGCATTGTCTGGTGATCTAGACAAAAGAAAGAAAGCTATTCTATCTGATCTCTACCTTACCAACAGAACCCACTTCATGGGAGAATGGACTCAAACAGAAAGACAGGACGTGGGAATAGACACAAAAGCTACATATATGGACAAAAGCAGTACTTAAATGAGCACTGTATTAGTAATATTAGCTGCCCTTTTCTTAACCTTTTGCCCCAACGTGCCAAGAAATGCCATTCGCTCTGCAAGTAAACAGTGTGAAACAGTCTTGTGTTCCACCTGTGTTGCTATACAATTAATGCTCACACCCATTATTATTGCTTATAAAAACATGATACACTAAACTTCTGAGTTACCAAAATAACCCAAAGGCATTATTTCAGCAAACCTATCACAAAATTGGCACTTGTTTTTTTTTCTGCACACACATATTATCATTCCAGAATAAAAATACTTAAAAAAAATATATTTATTTTAAAGATAATTTGCATCACGTCAGCATGAAGCACATTCAATGAAAAAAAATGTAAATCAATTTTTTTAAATGGTACTGTGCATATATTTTACTTATACTGTGCATATATTTCAGTGAAACGGGTCTTTGAATACACTGACTATTTTTTACTGTCTATTTCTGTGCATTGCATTAAAAAAAAAAGACTTTAGCCAACATAAATCAGACACTGTTTAAGAGTGTGACTTGGACAAAAGCCTGTGAAGACAACTCATCTTAGAAGCTGTAGCTTGAGAGCAATTTAGCGTCAGTGTCTGAGCTTTCACATGGACCAAAAGAAAGGATGACCACAGTAATCTGATTATTGGAGATACTGGAAATAAAGGTTACATCTTTGCCAGTGCCCTGTGACTCAGCAGGACAAGGATAAGTCTAATTTCCTGTCCCCACTCTTTCAACTGATGGTTCTGTCTATATAAACTCATTAAAAATACTGTTCGGAAAATTCTCTCAATGTTATAAATGTATCCTGCATGCTATAAATACAATCACAGGGAGGGTGTACACTGAAGCAATACAGTCAATACCCTTTGTCACTGTGTGGAATGACAATTGTAAAAAAATTAATTAAAAAAATGAGGTACATGTCCAAAATAGTCTTAGTGTTTATGGCCCATCACTGGTCACAGTTTGGAGAGTGTCTAAATCATACAGAAGCTGAAAGCCCGTGGGATGCTTCCTTCAACAATGCACTCATGTTTGCCCTAAACACAAAGTTTGAAATTTACTTTGGGAGGCCAATTCAAATTCATGGGAATTTTGGGGATATTTTTTTTGCACACCCCACTGGGATGCAACGTCTCCAGACCTACCATTCAACGGCAGCCGCATGAATCTGGTGTCCATAGCCAATATACGTGATAGAAGCCCCTTTTGAAGTGGCAGCCCTAAAGGAGGAGACTGCATGACTCCCATGTTGATTGGGACTATGCTTTGTGGTTGGATGAAAGTCAAAATTGAGACTAATGTAAATGCACAGCAGTGGCATTTAGAGAAGAATTTCCTCCCCTCTGGAAAGCATGGAGACAGATCTGTTTTGCTTTGGGGCTGTTTTTTGGACCCTCCGCTCCTGGTGGTCTTGTTCAAATTGAGGGACAGATGTATTTCAAAATATAAAAGGCATTTTAGCCACAAACCTGATGTTCTCCCTGCCAAGAAGCTCACAAAGGGACTTTCCACCACACTAACAACCAGAAGCACATATCCAAGAGTATGATTAAATGGTTTCGGGATCACAAAATCAATGGTCTAGAACAAGTCATGCAACCTGCAGAAGAGATTGTGAATGGAGGAGAGATTGAACACCCCTTCTGAGAGGTTGATGAGTCTATTAAAAAGCCACTTAAAAGTTATTAATACCAAAGTAGATTCACAAAATACGTATTGCCTGGGTGTGTATACATTTGAAGACTGTATATATAGAATTATATGTAACTATTTCTGATATATGTGCAATTGATGCATAAATATTGATAGTCATACAATTCTTTATTTGCATGTTCTCGCTAAATCACTTCTATTTACACTTCATCTGTGGTCTGTATACATTCGGAGGCTACTGTATATTTGGACATGTCTTTAAGCCGCTCCTGGTACAGTAGTTGGTAGGCTTTGCTCTTGACTGGAATGCCAGACATATTAGTTTACTCTCATAGCAAGTTCAGTAGTCATTTTTGGCCCACGTTATCATTAGGTACAGGGCCCCGAGAAAAGATTGTTGTTGATAATGTGCTTGCATACCACAGACACCAGAAGCTGTCAGATATTCACAACACCATTTAAAATTAAAATTCTACTGCTTTTAGGAGAAATACTAAGCTCTACTAAGCATTGCTCTTTACAATACATGATAAACAAGTCTGTAATTTCACATAACCATTCTAGCACATTGCATAACCCGCCAATGACCTACCATTCTGGTTGGCAGGGGAAAAATGATCCCCTCTAAATCAGTGTGAATGACATGAACTGCTTCTGCTGAAACATAAACTGTACATGAAAATATAAAGCCTCCAGCGAAAAAGCGAGACACAAGTTAGTCTCACAACAAATGTTCTGCCATCAAAGACAATACACAATGTAATGTGGGTGACAATTGCATGCGTATATTTATCGTAAAGCAAACCAAAAAAAAGACAACATAATACAACAATGCACTGCACGTATGTTCAAAGAGATAGCTATGGATGATCAGTGTTTGTAAATTAGTTTCCCTGTCCTTTGAGTAATGTAATTGATTGATTGATTAATTAATTAAGTAAAACCCATGCAAATCTATCTTGTCTGAACAATCCAGGGTTTTGTATTTGTATGTGTGTGTTTGTGTATTAGGTTATTCTGAGCTTGTGAAAATGAAATGCCAGAAATAGCAGGCAAAAACAACTGCAAATGACTGCAACATCGACAGTATTCTGGAATCTGCACTGTACATAGTGGCCACTTCGCCCGGGCAAAATTATTTTATAACATTGTGATGTCAATCAATGGTCGCAATGCAGGCAAAGAACACGATTTTTACAGCTTTCTTTGGATGTGACAGCAATGGTGAAAACAGAACCAAATGTACCAGTAAGTACTTCCCTTGTAGACTGAGGATCTCCTTTGAGAACCAGTTCCAAACAACACGCTGCTGTATGCAATGCAAAGTAAATGCTGGAAAATTAAATAGACTGCTGTTTCTTTTGGACTAATATATTTGGCTCACCAAGGTGATTTCGAGAATGAGAACGCTTTATGATCCTCTGGACGGAAAGCGGTGGAGATGGAAGAAACAGCTCTTGCAGCACGACACAAGCTGTGATTTCTCAAAGTCTACTGGTAGATGTCTAAGCCCACTGGAACTACTGAAGTGACTGACTATAAGGGCCCTGCGTTTTACGCGACCAACTTTCTTTGGCTGCACTTTATTTCTCCTGGCTCAAGGTAGTCTTGTAGTCGGCTTATAGGAATCAGTGCTGTTTTTTTTTTTTTTTTTATATATAAATTTTTTGGTGACAAATTATGTCCCACTAGTAAACAAACATGTAAACTATTTATTTACACATTCTAAGCAATAATATTGAATGAGAAGTATTAGTAATAAAGGGATGCATGAGTAAATAAATGTCCTTAGGTGCTGTCACATAATACTTGAGTTGAGACTATTAAAGACATTGGGAGATTAACTAACTATACTGTATGAACAGTGAACCCTTTTAAAAACAACAACCAAATACAGATAAAAACAGTTTGTGCAAATCTGCATCTTCTCTGGAAAGACACCTGACCTCTAGCCAAAGCTATATGTACAATATTCAAATTGTGATGCAGCATGTGTGTAGCAGCAAGTCCTAATTACTTGCCATAACCCACTTTACAACTTACAACAGCTCCTATACCTGCATGTAGGACATTACATTATTAAGAAGAACTATTATGCTATTTGCAGCATTCACAAGCAAACATTTGAACTCAATAACATTTTAAGAATGTATTTACACTTAATGTGTAATGTGTTATGTGTGTAATGCAGAAATGGAAACACAACCCCTCAAAAGTATGATAATAAGAAACAATTCCTCCTGACTTGATTATATTGCTACTCAGCCATAAGGGAGATAGTGTCTTGTAGTGTTATTTTTAGACAACTTACATTTCGTCTCACGTGGAATTTATGCTTCGAGGCGGTGGATTGTTATCTGTGTCGGAGACTGCTGACATTTAATAATGCAGGTGCATTCAATATAAAAATTAATGTAACCCATTTTTAGGTTTGTTTCCCACAGTTCATGTGTACAGCAGATATGCAGCCTGTTTAAAATAAGAAACGTCTGTGTTGAGACACTGCCTTTTCAGACCACGACTGAGACATCACAACAAATTGGTGACGGAAGAAAAAGCTAAATATTTTTCAACAATGACAGCACCGAAGTCGTATGCAGAATGCTAACGTGTTCGCTACAGCAACCCCCCGGGTCTACAATGCGCTAGCACCTGCACATCACATATGCACATGTCTGGGGGAAACCCTGGAGGTTGATTTTTATTCCTGTGTTGGGATATTTTGGTTATTGACAATACAAATATTTTTCTCAAGTGCAAATGTCCCATATATGACAGGCAGGAAAAAAAAAAAAAAAAAAAGGATTTCTTTAAATAGCACAAGGCTGATTTGAAATGCAAATCAGAAACGTACATCGTTACATGGTCACACAAGTTCGGAAACTCCATTATACAAATGTAGGTGTTCATGGGTTAAAGTCTAGTAATTATCTGAAAGACGAAGTTCAGAATTGTCACATGCATTTTTTCCCTGATATTAATCAGCCAAAGGACGTTTCTACAGAAATGAAGCAATTAACTTAATCTCAATGAGCCTCAAAAAGCTTCTGTCTTTTGTGCAGATCTATAGTCCTCATTCAATAAACTGTTGAGTTTCTCCTTCAAAGAGTCTCCATTCTCACTGGCACTTACATATAACTTACAAATTGTCATGTGTTGCTTTGGCTAGGTTCATCTCACTGTAGTGTATGTTAAACTTCTGTGTTTTAACTGCTTTCTGTTCTTGTTCAGGAAGGAGAATGCTCCACATTGGTTCTCTCTATTGATTAGTCACTCGTCAAACACACATTCTCACACACAAAGTTCACGAGCTAGCAGCCAGATGTTATCATCATGGGCCTTATTTATAAATTGCTGCTGAAACTTGAGCAGTTGATGAGGCTAGCTAAGCAGTTGTACCTCTGACCTTGCTGTATTCAACTTGCCCAATCAATTTATGTTTAGTATAAGCACAATTTCCCATAGTCCCCCATGGCTGCGGTGAGAAGAAGCTGAGTAAGCCTAAACATTTCTTAACTGCAATCTTGTCTTACAACACCAAGGGGATTTGGGGTGTACCGAGGGACCATAAAAGAAAGAGAGAGAGAGACAAACATGCTGAATGAATTAAAGGCCCAGGGGAAAGAGAAAATTGACACTGACAGTCCAATTAGGAAAGAAGCATTTGCAGAACTTAAGAGGAGAGAAAAAATAAATAACACCAAAACCTAAAACAAGATTAAGCTCAGCCAAAAAGAGCCTGCAACTTGTTAGGTGCAAATCAATCACAGGGAAAAATAAACAGGCAGAAACGGTGACAGCTATATTGTACTCTCAGTACTATACATGTTTCATAAAGAAAAGGGGAAAAAGGAAAAGAAACTTAGGCAGCCCATTAACACCAGACAAAGTAAACCAGCAATATTATGATATCAGATACCATGCAATCAATGCTCACACGTCAGTACCATTGGCAACAATGGTAATCACCTACAACTACATTCCACTCTTGGTATATTTTTAACCTGTAACACCCACTGGAATACTATTTGGAGTTGTGTGCGGGAAGCAGGGTTTGTGTGTAGCCTGTAATGACGTAGAAGAGCTCTCTAGCCAGCTCTGCATTTTATTGGAAACCACAGTGAAGTTACAAGGGCGAGAGAACCTCAAAGCTGCCTTTGTTCAAGCAAATACCCTGCATACCCAGGTATGGAGCACCCTGCCTGGAAAACTGAAAACAATCTCTTCTATCTTCAGAAAGCAGTAAAAAACAACACTGCTTTTGCATAGTGCTCTCCTTTAGATCGAAACGGTTTTAATCCTGCAGGCAAGTCTGAACCCTTGTGATGAGAGTTTTACTGCTATCCACACTGGAAACTTTAAGTATCCTCACTCAGGTATATCAGCTATCTCAGGAGATTTAAGATTCTTAGAGAGTCATGATCATGCAATAGATAGTTACCAGGGCTGTCTAGTACGTCAAGCAAGGTGAACCCACTCCAGCTCTGACACTTGTATTTGCATGATTATAAATCATCGTTAACCGAGCTTCAGAATGTGAAAACAGTACGAAAGGAATACATCATCTTAAATATTCTAACAAAGTAAATATGAAAATGAGCATTATTAAAATGTCTTGGAAATGTGGCCATAAATCTTAACTGTGGTACATGGTGTTCTTTAAAAAAAAAAAAAAAAAAAAAAAAAAAAAACATTTGGATGCAATGTGAGATTCATGCAGAAAGACCATTAGAAACATTTTGTGGGGAAACAAATATGCATTGGTTTATGTCAGAAGTGTCCTTTTGAGAAAATAGAGAATAGTAAAATGGTCACGACGTACTGTTCCTGAATCCCTAATAATAATTAAAAAAAAAAAAAAAATCAACATATGCATGTTATAAAAATGATGATGTTTTAGGATTGTTATATAAATGACTCACCACTGCTGAAATATTGACATATCGATTGCAACCAAAGATCTATAATTAATCCAAAAATGTGTTTATGTACTGAGTATCATGACCGCCTAAAACTACACAGAGTGCAATATGAACAGGAGAGACTCCCATTCAGTAGTATTATTGGCACAACACAGAGGACGGAGGACCACTTGTTTGCTCACAGCCTGCATTTCTCCTCTGGCTGAAACTCCAGGCTCCTTAAAGTATCCTCGTTAGGGTAGGCTGTAGTCTGGCAACTACTAGACGTCCATTATACGTTTTTTGTAAGATGTTTTTCCCTAAAATTGCAGTCTACTTCCTGCAAGTGTTCCCATAGCTATTTGGCATTACTTGGATAACTACATCGAACATGACAGTTCAATTCATCATCTCGCCCGATGGGGTCTGAGCAACATGGAGGCCTGGCCAGCTCCTCACGGACCTCGCATCCCACTGCTATTCCACTTCTGTCAGCGGTAGATATATGAACTGATTATTATTATTGTTGTTGTAGTTAATAATAAAAACAGAATAAGCAGACAGGTTTTAGCAATTTCTTTAATTCATTAAACAGACGACGCTCTGTCCTACTCCCACAACATCTCCACTTTGACACACACTTGCCAATTCATGCACTAAACAAACTCTAAGGCCCTTCAGGTTCCTAGACAGTTACGACTGTTAAAAACAAAAGACACAAAAACACAGCTATGAGGGCATGCGTTTCAGTTATTAACTATATACATTTATCATCAATCAGTCACTGTTCATGTACACCAATAAAACTATTCCAGAAATGTAATATAGCTAAAACACAAATGACGTGCGACAAATAATTTAAATAAGCCTTGTGTTCTTTTTTTGGAAACGATCAGGTTCAGCTTTAGAAAAGACTGGGAATGATGGAGGAAATATGCATACATGTACCTGCAAAGGTGGCTGCATAGTGCCAGGATGCTTTAGAGCGATTCCAGCGAGAACAAGTATTATTACACTGATAGCAGTCAGAGATACGTCACTAAATTCTACTAATCTTCGCAGCAGGAACAAAATTTGCTTCTTCCATTTTTTTCTTCCCAAAACACTCCAAATATGACTAGTATGCACTCGAAAACCAGCAAGTCCATTCCTCAGATGCTTACATACTGCTTACCCAAACTCACTAACAAAGTTAACTTTAGGCTCTTAGAAATATTGTGGAGGACTACCTTATTTGCTAGTAGCATTTTTCTTGATGTTTGTGAGCAGTTAAACAAATATACCTGTGGAGTGGGTCAGTAGATAAAGTAGATTACAAATCTCTAGGAATACTTTATATGCCCTTTATATGAGTATTTTTAAGAATATATTGAAACGTGCAGTTCAGGTGTGACAGGGCTCATTGTGAAGATAAGTCTATTATGGTGAAGTGAGTCCTAGAGCTACAGTGCTGCGTTGTACACTGGAAGACTTGTCTTTGGGCGTAGTGGGACTGTTACTGGTTGGTGCTGTGGGATCAGACACTTGGAAGTGTGTTTGAGACTGCAGGTTTCAATATGGGGTGTGACTGCAACTGCTACAGAGACACCCATCCATTTAATTATTTGAGAAAAGAGCATTAAGCAGTGAATTCAGCAGTTAGCCAAATGTCATTTCACCATCAAGGGAGTACATTGTTTCTTTTTTCCTTGCAGAAGTGCTACAGAAATCAATCAATCAAACGGACAAAGAAACAAAACACTGGAATGCAGATAGATGAGCTTGCAGTGTGGTTTTGAAGTTGCTTTATGTTTTAAAAAATAGATTTTCACATCAATTGAAACTTCTGCTCTGATGGATTCCTGCACTGTTAGGTGTCAAAACTAAAAAGTTGTAGGGTTTGTGCTTCCACCTTCTGAGGTCTGAGGAACACGGAGGCCTGGCCAGCTCCTCACAAACCTCACATCCCACTGCTGTCAGCAGTAGATATATGAACTGATCATTATTATTATTATTATTATTATTATTATTATTATTATTATTATCATTATTATTGTTGTAGCTGTTAATAATAAAAGCAGAGAAGTTTTATCAATTTGTTTAATTCATTAAACAGACCCTTCAGTTCGTGCAACTCCAATTCCTACTAGATAGTTTTCAATTCCAATTCCATGTTCATAATAGAACCGGAATGAAATGGAATTGACCTCAGCTCCGGCTGCAGTGCTGGCCTGGTGCAGTTTGAACTCAGGGCAGTCAATACTGTTAACTTACTTCAAGGTAACCTGGGTTTCTGTGCAACTTCAAGCAAGTCAGTGAGCAGAACTGATAATTAGTGCCGCAGAGTCATTAGCAGGTCACACTGCAGCCCGAGGATGTTGCTCTGTAATCCACCTATTTTCACCTTGGCGGTGAACTCATCACACCAGACGTGAAGATGGCTGATTTACCACAAACTCCTCCTCCAGGCCGAGGCAACTGTAACAAACCTGCCACAGGGCTTTTAGCAACTCAGTGCGAATGGGGCTGTTTCCATGTTACTCTTTTCTGCACAACAAACACATAGCCTTTCAGGCAATTCCTACCCACCAATCAAGCCTGCATAATTTGGCAAGAGATGGAAAAAAAAAGAAAAAGAAAGCAAACTTCCACAGCAGTGCACTGCGAAAGAGCCCAGAGCTCAACAGAGAAACCACACTGCTGTCAGTCAACAGGCAACAGTTTATACCTCTGAGCAACCTGTGAACTTGCAGATATGTCAGTCTTCCCTGTCCTGCTGACAGGTTTATCGGTTTTCATTGGCATGTTATCTGTTTCCCGAGTAAATAAAAGCTTATGGAAAGTTTTTTTTCTGCTTTTCACTACCAGAGAGAAGAAATCTTTCCAATTTCAGTTAACTAAAAGCATGCAGGGCCATGACCTTTCCATATCAGCAATGTACTTGGAAACGATACAGATGATCACTTAGGGATGTTCCCTCGATGACCTGTTGTCTATATCAATCTGGGCTCACACTTTCCTCTGCTACTTTAGGCATGTTGGAAAGGTGTTTGAAGTGTTTATCACTGTATAAATGCAAATTTACTGGAAAACCCTTCCGTGGCTATAGGAAGTATTAACTCCCCATTTTGTTGTATTACAACTTGAAATTGTGATACATTTAAATGGTTTTGTTTATGTTTGTAATTAGATCCATGTGCTGGGTGGTGCCAAATACCTTCCAATTTCTAATGATCCACTTGACTGTGCCCTAAGAGAAATTCAATGCCATTGAAAACTTTTTATACCCCGCCCCTGATCTGTGCCTTTCCACTTCATCTCAGAGTTGTTTTGAAAGCTCCTTGGTCTTCATGGTAGTATCTTAATATTTCTCTTATGAAGACGTATCAGGTTTTTATTTTTAATTAATTTGTCCCTCCTCTCATTTCCTGATAAAATAAATAAATAAATAACATTACATTAAATCAAACAGAGTGAGTAGATGTGATAAGCAGATATTATACATCTACATTTAGGAGTTGTGGACTCATCCGAAAAATACAGATGGAGCAATCAGATATTGTATCATATCCTGTTTCATATTTGCTCCCTGTGATCAAAACTAAAGGGAAAACAGTTATCCACAATGATAAAATGTGTATTAATGCGACAGAAGACACACATTGTTCATTATAAATCCATCTGCAAATGACAGCCACAGTCTATATGAATGTTTCATTCAGATCAACTGTCAGTTGGAGAGCAAAGAGACATACTGATGGTATCTTCAAAGAAAACCGCTCATACAAAATGTAATGAATTCCACAACTTCTTATCTAAATTAATATAATAGAATGTGATTTTTAATGTGTCTTATTAAATTGAAATATTGCCTTTCATCACAACAGACCATCTTTTACTGAACAAACAGCCTACAGGCTAAAGAAAATACAGATGGTAAGAACAAATACAGGAATGTAATTTACAGCAATTGAGCTATATGTATGTGTCTATGTATATACAGTTAGGTTCATAAATATTTGGACAGTGACACAACTGTCATCATTTTGGCTCTGTACGCCACCACAATGGATTTGAAAGGAAACAAACAAGATGTGAACAATCCAACTGAGCATACATTTAATTTGGTGAAGGCAAAACTGCAGGCAAAACGCCCCAAGAACAAGCAGGAACTAAAGACAGCTGCAGTGCAGGCCTGGCAGAGCATCACCAGGGAAGAAACCCAGCATCTGCTGATGTCTATGGGTCCCAGACTTCAGGCAGTCATTGACTGCAAAGGATTTGCAACCAAGTATTGAAACTTAATTCATGATTATGTTAGTTTGTCCAATTACTTTTGAGCTACTAAAATTGGGGGGACCACATATAAAAATGGGTGTAATTCCTACATCATTCACCCAATTTGGATGTAACTACCCTGAAGTGAAAGATGGAAGTCTACACTTAAAGCACATCTTGATTGTTTCCTTTCATCTTTATATATAATACACTCTACTCAAATGAGAGGCAACCTTATTGACAAAAAAAAGAAAAATTAAACAAACAAATATTGAAAATGGTTACATTTGTACGACCTTTTCTAATGAGTTTTGTTTACTGGGATGGGATCAAAGGCTAAAGATGAAACTGTAAACATATTCATACTAGCTGCCAGGAATATATAAGCCTATTACTTCAACTTAAATTAATTGTTTATACAAAGGTCTTACAAAGCGTTCGTTATTTTTTCTCCAAGATAACTCATTTGGATACTGTGCTTTTTCTAAAAGTCCTCTAACATGTTTTTATTTGATTTTCTCCTTTTGCTTTTTTTTTTTTTTTCAATTTCTGCTTGGGGGAAGTGATAACTTCATGCATGTCAAACACTCAAACTGACAATCGTAATGATATATTACACTAATATTAACAAAATCCCTCAGGAAGTTTGGCACCCATCAGTCAGATGTTGTGGTAGCTTATTGTGTTACCAAGCCTTTAGCTTATACTACACAGGCAGATAAAAGAGGGGAGGAGGAGAAAAAACTAAATCACAAATAGAATAATCCAGATTAATAAAAATCCTCCTTCTTCGTCTTTGATCAGTTAAGGACCTCATATTATATAATTCCTCAATGGTTTAGATTTGATGAAAAAAATCTGTTTAACTGTGTTGTTATTTCTTTTTATTCATCCTTGACATTATTCAAAGTTTCATTTGCTGCCGAGCATCAGTGTGACGAGAGTTTCTTTGAAACGGACTTGTGTGACTTGTGAGATCATTAAATGCTTTCCCAGATGTTTAGACCAATTACACAATTTGGCAATATTCAATTTGAAAAGCACATAGGGGAGGATCTCTCTGCTGTGCACCTTGGTTTTGGTCCATGTCTGTGAGCAGGATCATCAGAAACACAAAGACATGAATTCTCCTCATAAATATGCTCATTGTAGTATGCCCTCGTGGCATATATTCCATCATGTGCATCATCTTCCTTAATGTTGACACATTAAAACTGCTTCCATTCATTTATTTTTGTAACTATACACCTCCAACATTTACATCTCTCTCTCTTTCTCTCTCTTTGGTTCATACCAATTGGACAGAGGTTTGAGGATCATGATGACCAATCAAGAATGTTGAGTTTATACTGCTTTTGAAAACTGGTAATAGGGTTGTTATCGTACTGGAAAATCCATTTGCACTCAAACCTTGAGCTTCATAAATGGGGGTACCAGGTGTTTCTGTCTACAGTGTCTTGTCTGCTGTCATTCCTTCATTTCAGATGGAGCACCAGAAATTAACAACTGAAAACAGGAGCAGAGCAAAAAAGAAAAAAAAGAAAAAAAACATCATCCAACTCCACGGGGACGATATACTTTGTAATATACCTTTTCTGCGCTGAACATACGATTTGGTGTGTATGTCTAAAGAGCTCTCTTTTTATTTGATCTGACAACAAAACACGTGAATCCCACTCAACTTGGGAGTCATTCAGCATATTGTTTTTTATATTTTATATACGGAGTTTGAGTATTGCATTTTGTGTTCTATGTTATTAATAAATGTTTATAGGTTGATATTGTATTTATATTTTGTATTTAGTTCTAGCACAATAAACAAGCATATATACTGTATATTTAAAATACGGCAGAGTTCATTAGATTTTGGACAAAATCTCCAAGGATTTGAACTAAACGTTTTGTAGATTCCGATGGATTCCATTGTGTGTGCATTTTGTCTCCATCTCACCTGATCTGACGTGTTTGCTAGAGCACTGAGATGGGTTAAACAAATATTGAACCATTATAATAATACTAATTTAAAAAACAAACTGTTCCGGTATGTACAAGCCTTTCCTCTAATGAAAATGTCAGTTAAGATTTTCAGTCTTTTTTGTCTCGGCTATTAGGTGCAGGACTAGCTATTAAAGTCTCTTACCTTGCATGACACCTTCTCTTTGATTTTTTTCCTTTTGTTCTGTAATATTTTTTGCCTGAAGCTCTCCAAAGTAAGCAGAAAGGCTAAGGATTAATAGTGGTTTGTCATATTTAGCATTCCTATTGCAGGCAGTCAGGTCATAAATCTTAAAGTTATGAATGTATTGCTTCGTAGGGCATCACTTATCAACAACTTTTTAAAAAGTGGCCTAATAAAGATATGCAAGTACAGTTACTATAAAAAAAAAATGTCTAGTGTATTGAATTCTAACAACTATATAACTCTTATTTGATTTATTATTAATTTCTTGGCAGGCACCCTTATCCAGGGCAACTTATACGTTACATGAGCAATACAAAATTAGTTTTGAACCTGTTCAATGGGATATATTTAATGTACTTTTTAACTTTAATTTTGTTATCCCATTCCAATTCAGATTGTATTGCAATTTAAAGCAATGACAGCAAAAGATACATTTTTTGGAATTGATATATAAAAAAAAATACGATAAACAACGGAGTACTGTTGATGACAAGACAAATAGCAATGCAGAATCTAGTCAATAGTACTCATCTCACCCAAACAGGTATTTCCAGTTCAATAGGGCAACAATGCATAACTGGATGGACCGTGGTAGATGTACCCGGAAAAGGGGGTTAAAAGGTGAATCTGTTGAATAAATTTTTATGTTAATTTTATGCAAAGGCTGAAAGCTATAGCCAATGTTGTGAAGGGGCTGTTGTAACTGTTTCTTATGTTGTTTATTTGCTATTCATGAAGCTGTACACGGGCAGAAATGTAATACTCCTGGAAGTTGCCCTACAACAAGCTGTTTGTTAATAAGCACGCAGTGATGCATATGACTGTCGGCTCTGCTACTTCAAACCTTGCCAAAAACACCGGTGCCAAGACGCCTACAAACCAAAAAGCCAAGAGGCAAGCTATGCTGCCCTTTTAACAGCTAATTTGTCTTGTGTTAGCCCCGGGGTTGAAGTGCTGACACTGTCTATGAAGCTGTTGATCGGCACGGCCCGTTAAAGAGACCCATCTCCTGGAGCCGGGCAGTAATTACAGTGCGAGAGAGGCGGCCCGCCCCGAGACCCGGGCACGTCCTTTTGTGTCACTCCAAGGACAGGGCTGTGTAAACCCCATTCACAACCAACAAAACAACAGCATCAATAAAGTCCCCGTGGCTGACAAGGTGTTAAACACTAATGACATAACTGCACACCTGGAGCACAATGAGGCTGGAGACCACAGGGGAAGGGGCTCACATTCCTCCCACTGTTCTGCAAAACAGAGCCCAACTTCAACGTGCACAATTCAGAGGTGATAAAAACTCACACTCTGTCACTGCGGTGTGTACTGTATGACAACTGCCAGGGCTGTCAGCGTGTGATATGTAAAGCTGCTGATAATCATAATAATATAGCAGGGTCCCTCAAAGAACACAATTAACACACCCTAACCAGACTTCAATCTCAAGTGCTGCGGTACTGATAATGCAAAGAAATGCTACACAGTCGAGGATGAAAATGTGTGCAGCAGGCAATCGAGAAGGTCGGGATCTGAACCCATATTTTGCCTTAGCTGTGGCCCCCTTTAAAATCATTAATGGGGGTTGGATGTGTTCTTGGTAATGACCTGTGTTCCTGTTTTTTTTTTCCATAGGGTTGCTGTCTGGTCTCTCAGACACCCATGAAAGAAGCTGCCTGGTCTTTTGTCCCTTCTGTCATTGATGCCTTTATCAGACCATACCGGGTCATCAGAGAGTGATACTTCAGGGCCCAAGCACTTGCAGAGACTAACAGGCAGGCAGTGAACCTATCATCTCTGATACCGTCTGTGCTTACAGTGGTTTAGTTATGAACATGGTCCAAATTATGGGAATACATCTGCAGCAGGCATGAGGAGATGGCCATGGTAAACTGATTTCTTATCAACGGTGCCTACTCTTTTTGTTTTGTTTTCAAATGACCAAGGTCCATGAGGATTTGCTGAATTGACACCGAGAGGGAAAATGAACTGTTCTATGAAACGGCTAATGTAAAAGTTGTCTTTATTCTGAAGAAATGTTATTCTATTGACTATCAAGGTTGCTTCTTCCAAGCCCTTGTGTCCAGTAAAAGGTAACACTGTCAGATTCATAATGGTGGGATTAGCCGCTTCAATATAAAAGAGACAAATCCGGACAGATCACTCACCTGAGCTTTCAATAATCCCCCAAACATTCCCCACTGTTTATAGTTCTTAGAGTTTTAACACCTATTTAATCCCTGAACACATGGAAACTGAATCTGACTTCAGGGCGGCCACTAGAGCAGACAGTCCTGACTAACATACACTTCCTGCAGTTGTAGATTGATATGATGACTCCATTCTACTGACTTTCAACATAGATACTCAAAACACCATCTTACAACTGCACTGATGCAGACCTTGTGATTGAACTTCCTCTGAGCAGGCTCCTTACTCAGCCTTATCAAGAGCTAGCCAAACTTCAGTCACATGCACCTGCACTGCTTATTACATACAATCATAGGGTATTTTATTAGCAAACACTGTGGCAAATCTATTTCAGTTATATAATCTGATAATGCAGTTAAATGCAGTTCATGTTTGGAATTTTGTACTACCGAAAAGTGCTTCAGACAACTTTACAACACCAAACACACTGCAACCAAATAACAAAAAATATGACATCAATTAATAATTAAAATCATCATCATCATCATAATAGTAGTAACATATTATTATAATATATAAATCACATGGTTACTGGAAATATGTGAACTTCCCAAATACATAAAGAGGAGAGTACTCTGAATGTGTTACTAAATCCACAATTTGGTCTTTCAGCGGGGCATTGTGGTAACTAGGATTTTAGTGAGAATTGCCATTGATGACTTTAGAAGACAAATTCAGTATAATACATACACACAGTGGCTATAGGAAGTATTCAACCCCTTTTGATTTTGCAAATTTTTTGCAACCTGACATTTTGATGCATTAATTTCTTTTTTTTTTCTTCTTTTGATTTAAACAACCTACACCACACTCTCAATGGAGGCGTTGCCACTCCTAAATAAGCTCAGGTGCAAACAATGAATGGACTTCATCTGTGTGCAATTAAAGTGGTTCACATGATTTCAAATTAAATACACCTGTCTCTGTAAGGTCCCACAGCTGGGTAGTGCATTCAGACCAAAAATACTACCATGAAAACCAAGGAGGCTTCAAAACAACTCTGGGCACAGATCAGGGGAGGGGTATAAAGATTTCAAACGCATTGAGTATCACTTGGAGCACAGTCAAGTTGATCATTAAGAAGTGGAATGTACCCCCCACAATCTGCTTAGAGCAGGCCATCCTCCCACACTGAGCAGCTGGGTAAGAAGGGCATTGGTGAGAGAAGCCACCAAGAGGCCAATGACAACTCTGACAGACCTACAGTGTTCCATGGCTGAGGTTGGAGAAACTGTTAGTTTGTCAACAATAGCTCAGGTTTTCCACAAATCTGACCTGTATGGAAGAGTGGCAAGAAGGAAGTAATTTCTGGAAAAAGCCCATGTAAAATCCTGTTGAGGTTCAAGATTCTGTGTTCTGATTAAACAAAAGCTGAACTATCTGGCCTAAATGCAAATGTCTGGTGCAAACCCAACACAGCCCATCACCCAGGAAACACCATTCCTACTGTGAAACATTTTTGTTGCAGCATGGAGATGCTCTGCTTCAGCAGAAACTGTGCAACTTTTCAGGTTAGAGGGCCAAATACAGGCAAATCTTTATAGAAAACCTGCTTCCATCTGCAAAAGATCTAACACTGGGATGGAGATTCACCTTTCTGCAGGACAACAACCCCAAGTAGACAGCCAAAACGACACTGGAGTGGCTTAAAACAAGTAAGTGAATGTCCTAGTGTGGCCCAGTCAAAGCCAGACTTGAGACTGATTGAGATTCTGTGGCAAGACATGAAGATTCCTGTCCAACAACATTCCCCATCCAACTCGACAGAGCTAGAAGAATTTATATAAAAAGGAGAACGGGTGAATATTGCACAATCCAGATGTGCAAACCTGGTAGAGACTTACTGCAAAAGATTCACATCTGTAATTGTGGGTCTACCAAGTACTGACTCTGAGGGATGAATACTTTCCTAACCAAGGCATTTCAGTTTCTTATTTTTCATTAACTGTTGTTTCAAAATAAAAAATAAAAAACAATTGTGCCTCTTCACAGTATTGAGTACGTTGTATAAATCAAAGAAAAAACATCTAATTTAAATGCATCAAAATTTCAGGTTGAAACACAACAAAATGTGAAAAAGAGTGACCAAGTCCATATATATATATATATATATATATATATATATATATAGTCATATACAGCACATAAGATATTTAGCTGAAAACGTATTAAAGGCACATGTTTTGGAAGTTTGAATACAGTGTCAACCCTGTGAATAGCAAACAAAAAACATTTGAAATAGGCTCAGTAAGAATGTAGAAAAACAAAAGAGACTACTTTGTTGCCAGTGTTTTGACGGTGCTCATTTTTTTTGGCACGTCAGTACATGCTTTTTCTGCAGGGCTAAGGTGAATATCTGATTGGTCTGTAGTTGGGTTGGGGACTGCCAGAAATTAAAAAAAGAGAAAAATTCCACTGGAAAGCTCTAAGACTTTCCCTTTCAGCTTATTCACAGCTGATAACAGACTTGAAAGATGTAAAATGTAAGGTGTTGCCACCATTTGCCGTCTATTGGGCACGACATGGCCTCCTGATGCAGCTGACAGGGTCAAAGCAAGTGTCACCACCAGGGAGGAAGTGGGAGGGACATGCTGTCGGGAGTTGCAAAAGTAAATAAACAAATGCTAATGTCAGCAATAAGCTCTAAATTGGTCTACACCACAGCTAACGGTTGGTTAGAGAGCAAACCAGGCTCTGGGCTCTACCTCTGGTTATTGACAGTGTACTGATAAGACAATGAACTGCAGAGATTGACTTTTCCTTATTTACTACAAAATTCCTATTTGTACTCTATTGTACAACCTAGTGTTACAATCATCTCGAGTAGGAGTTTTTGTCAGAGCTGCATGGAGAACAAAGAGCTGTACGGACAACAAAATAAAACAACAGTATTTCCTTATTTACAAAAATGCTCCAGTATAACATTTTCTTTTTGAAAATCTAAACATACCGCTGCCAAAACCATGTAAGATGCAGAGTATTTTTTGTTTATTTTGTTTTTAAATTGTAAATGTATTCTTAAAGTAAATACACAAATTAGCTGCTGTCCAACACTATACTTTACAAAGGAGAGAGGGTTGATTTGGGTGGGTGTGTGATTTTAAAGATGTGAAAGTGCATCAATCACAAACATATATACATATGTTTAAAACTTGTTATTATAAGTATTCACAACTTAAAGTAAAAGTATTTGCAAACTTTGCAAAACATTAGGTGAATATAAGAGACTATTACTGACAAGGTTATCAGAAGGAAGTTCCTTATCCTACTATTATAAACATCCTAGCTTTTCTGTGTGGGATTAGATAAGGAAATGAGGTTCTAGTTTTTTTTATATTCAATATTTACATAAGGTGTCTTGAGGACTGCTTTTGGAGTTAAAAATAAATAAATTAAGAACAATCCTCAAACTCCATCAAACCTAAATGTCTTGATTTGTGGGAAATGTTTTAATTTTGTTTTCTTGGTTTCACCCCTCATTGCCCCTAACTTGAATGCTTTACTAACCTGCATTTAAAAAGCCTTGAGAAAACTCATCACCACCCCAAACTACCAAATATACCAAAGTCTTTCCTGTCTCATTGGTTTCATATTATCCTCTCACATTGAAAGTCTATGTATGCAAAATGTAACTGCTCTTCCCAAACTTGGCTTTATGAGAAAGGGAAGTTAATTTCCTGGAGGCATTTCTTCCAGGGGCCAAGGTAAAACATTAAGCGGCCGCTCCGTGATCACAGACGCACGCGGTGTCCAGCTGTAGTCAAGGCAACGTAATTGGTCACCCATATTGTCTGTGAGAGTGTAAGGCTCGGCAGCAGGAGTTTAATTAGGCTACTTTCACAAATAACAGGGCCAAATGTAACAATTAGCTGGGTGAGTGGTTGGATAATTCACCATTAATTTTACAGGTAGTGTTTAACTTACCACTTCAGTGGGCCTGTAGAACCGAGGATCAACCCTTACATGAATCTCCCCAGTCTCTTGACACCGACCAACTTCATTTTCATTCTTTCCGTCCCATCTGTAAGGAGAGCAAAGTCAACGCTATAAAGCAGGTTGGACTGTAACCCTCAGTATCACAGATCACTGCCTGGCAACAATGGTCAACGGAAAGAAAAAAAAACACACTTAGATTGGTAATGCCATTCTTTGTTTCTGCATACATTTATATCCTGCGCACTAAAAATTATAATTTGCATGGATGTTTCCTACTAAACAGATGTCATCAGAAAAAAACTGTCTTCTGCACCTTTTTAATCACCTGAAAATCACCTTTTCAAATTAATTTGGAGAAATAATGTTAATCAAGGTTTATATATTACATGGGAAAAAACTGTAGGGTAATTGAAATGGCAATATAATTTTGTTGTCTACATGTTTTGTCTTATTCCAAAACAATAACACACACTTCTGGTTTTGGAGCAGGATATGACATGAAGCAGACAACATTCTCTCATGAGCTTAATGCTTCAAAAATGATCACATTAACTTCCCTGAGAGTCAGTGTTGTAGAAAGAAAACTCATTAATTACAATTAAAGCTGACCTGTTTGAAAATTATATGTTCTGAACAAACCTGTTCTTCAAGAAGCATGTGTGGGTTGTGGGAACCTTTCACAAATGGGACATATGGCAAAGTCAAGCTTTTTCATATACCAAAGGAAAAAAAAAACTATTTACATTTCTTAAAGTATTGGGTAAACACTTACAAGAGCAAAAACCCTTGAACGATTTTCTTTGTCCTATCATAACCCATTGAAGCTAATAAAAACTCAAAGGTTCTCCTGTAAAGACACATGACTGAAGCAGTTTCCTAGTAAAATTTATTTAGCTCCTTGTACTTGCCATTCGCTTCATCTAATTTTATTTTGGATTATTTCTGTTGCCAAATACCTTCCCTTCACTTCACAATTATGAATCACCAATTGTTAATCAACTTGGATCTCCACTTTGGCTCAGGAGAGGTGAAAACGACATACACATACTCCGAAATGTACACTGTGAGCTCATAGGTCGTGACAAGTCAGGTTTAGTTCTAGACCACAGGTCAAATAAATGCACTTGAAAAATGCTATTTACAACAATCTTTTTAAATTAATAATGGGTCAGTCAAACATATATACACACGGGTATATATTTGTCTCAACTGACTCAAGTGTTCAAATAAAACATCTTTAAATTCCAGGATAATTAAATTGATTATTGTTATTATTTTTGGATTGCAAAGTCTTGGTTCCTTATTTTCCTCCAGGCGTATAAAATCACCAAGCAAAAATGCTGTGAAGAAGTCACAAATGAATAACTATTTATTTGTCAAAAATTAACTGTTTTTGCATTGCATCCATTAACAAACTAGGTGTTTTTACATTTATTAGTTTTTTATAAGTTATCTTGAGTCAGACATCTCTTGAACACTTTGCAAAATTTGTAAAAGCTTTTATATGTACATAAGAGAATCATTAAAGTCTGAGAGTAATGCCAGTAGTTTAAGGTTAAGTGTAATATTCATATTTGAGGTTCTCAATCAAGTAGCATTCCTGGTATATTTGTGGGGCCTGTTAAAGCAGCTTTCAAAGGCAGCTCTTTAATGCTCCCTGCTGCTATAAGTTGGTAAATAAATAACTGAATTTAGATTGGGGGGGTGGTTAGTGTATGTGCAAAAAAGTATTTATATATTTATGTATGGAGCGGACGTGTTGGAAAAGCATGAGCTTGTAAGTGCAAAAAAGCTAAACAAAACAAAAGACTGCATTGGAAATAAAATACATACCATCTAAAGTGTGAATAAACAGAAATAATGATCCTTCAATTATTAAGCAGCAAGCAAAGCTGTCCAAAACAGAACACTTGTAAGATATAACCAGATCTCTACAAGAATAACTTTGTTAAATCAAGTGACTTTAGGGTATAAGAAGTACAGCTGCTTGTCTATGTGTGATGTGAGACATCAAAGGAACATTTTATACATGTTGCCTTTTGAATATCAGATGGGATTACCAGAGCCTTGAAAGAAAATCAAACAGCCCAATATCTGAGAGGGAGGAAGGAATGGAATACAAAAACAGAAGAGAGGAAAAAAAAAAGGAGATTAAATATTACAAACTCACAGCAGGGGTCTCATTTCCCTGCTCCTTCTGTGAGTCCTTCAGCTTATTGTTAGCTAAAGTAGCTTGTAAAAAAACATATCTTATAACAATACAATGTTTATTTTGCAATTTGTAGGACAATAATAGTAATTGTATGCCACAGCTCAAGTCATTTTAAGTCACTGCTAGTTTTGTTCTGGTCTGATTGGAAAAAGTGATTAAACATGGATATAATCAAAAGATTTCAGAAAGGATTTGGCAAATGATTTATAGTCACAGTAATTTTATTATATTGACAACAGATGATGTGCTTTTACGGTCTTCAAACTGGGAATACATCAATGTCAGAAGCCTGTTGAAAGTTCATATTATTCCCTGTGTCTTGTCATTATGTATCTTGTTACATATTGCCATTTAAGTGGTCTACATGAATACCCATTGTTGGCTCTTCTTATTTGCCTGGGTAACCACTTCATAAAAAAAAAAAAATCGCTTCTATGAACTAGACTGTAAGAAGTGCACAAGGGAAGCAGATTTGCTTACACGATGGTATTTGGTGCAGCACTACGCAGAACGGGATCTGTAACACTAATACACTTCCCTGTGTCGTTTCCTCTTTAGCTTTCAGAACTCTTTCCAGCAGCTGTCTCATTGTGTTGTTGGAGATTTTTTTCCTCTCTCCCCAAGAGTAGTTCTAATCAGATACAACACCAGGGAATTGCAGACAAATTCAACAGAGTAGAAATTAAGCAACTGGATTGTTATTGAATCAATACTCTCTGTAATGGAGACTTATTTTCATGATTTCTAACAGAAAACAACTTAACGTATACCAGGGATGCAAAGCAGCACTTAAGTTGCTATCAAACTGTAATGGAGAACACATGCAATTTTACAGTGGTTCCAATAACTGTTCAAAGAAATATTGGAGCCACTAATCTTCGTGACAAAGAAGCTTGCGAAATAATATTTATTTTAAATGCAAAGTCTTACCAATTCTTTAAAATTATGGTAATATTCTATGCCTTATGTGTGACTTTTGATCAAACGATCCCAGACCTTTTCCATTCTTCATTGCTCTTGATGAGGAATGCAGAAAATGTTTGCTTGCTGGAATACCATTACACATCTCAGGAGGAATCTGAGGGCGATCACACGGAGACAGCCAGATATTGGTCCAATTATTAGACAAATCCCTTTATAATTGAAACGCGCATGAGTCACCGAGAGAGAGAGAGAGTGTTCCCTGTGAGGCCCTCTACTTACACAATCGTCTTGTTGATGTACTTGAAGGCTTTTTCTACAAACTCCCGGACACTGTGGACCTCGCCGGTCGCGATGACAAAGTCCTCCGGCTCCTCCTGTTGCAGCATCAGCCACATCGCCTAAAGAGACACAGGGACAGGAGCATTGTGAGTATCAGCAGTGATCGCAGACCACGACCTGAGAAAATCTGTTTTTTTTCTTCTTCAGCCAAAAGAGCTTTGGAGGAGTCGGGACTAACATGCAGTAGCAACTTTTTTTCCCCATAAGTTCCACTGTAAGAAAGAGCAGAACTGTGATTCGGTATGTTTCTGTTCTTTTAGCCTCTTGTACTTTGTGTGCACACATGTGAATTTTTGATGGCATATACAATGCCAAAATGAAGTTAAAGACACAAGTCCCAGTCACGTCTTCATGCTCAGGACTGGAAGATATACCTGAAGAGAATGTGTACAGAGTTTGTTTGGGTATGTGAATCATTGTAGATTCAATGGATGGATAAGATCAGGTTTTGATTGAGATAATAGTATGTGTACCAGCTGGCGGAGTATTATTTGTATTTTGTGTTTGTGTTTTGCATGATATCTCTATTTAGTCTCTATGGAAGCATGGAGACAGCCCATACATCATTACATTACATTTCGTAAATATTTGATGTGGGGGACTAGAATTCTTCACGTGATGTGAATGAAGACTTATAAAACTAAGATTGTAATGGCGAGACATGGCTTTAACTGTCAAATCATGAATGGATACATGCCTGGGAAGAGGGGTGCTCTGTATCTCTAGGCCAGTGGTGTGGAGCCCAAATGAGGCCTGGATGTGTAATTTTCCATTATCATATATACACTTTCCAATTTTCACATTCACACACCATAATAATGCCAACATTCTTACCAATTCATGAAAACACCCTAACCAGCCTTTATTAGGCCAGCCTGTAACTCAAAAACAAAGAACATGTGATTTTAATAGAGGAATCACATCAGTGATCCACCATGTTATGCTGTCAATTTGGCTAGACAGACAGCTAGACAAACATAACCAGCTCTGGGTCAGGTTAAAGACCCCCTTCTAAGAAAAACTACCAGCCTTTTATCTGGATAGGATGCAAAACCTAACACAGTTGACTTAAATCTGCATCCATTAACTTTATCAGCAAACAGGATATCATTAACCATGAAATAACCTCATAGGTCAGATTACCTGTTGGTATAATAAAAAAGCACAAAATAAAAAGCAGATGCATAATTCATGATTCATGTAATGTGATATTCTGTACATTATATATATATATATAATTATTGCTGCCACTTTAATACACATAGGATTAAAGAGATATGGCTTGGACAGCTGTGCCTGGAGACAGTCTTTGTGATTTCCTGTACCAAAGCCCGGAAATGCAGGAAAGCAAACCAATAAATAAATACATAAATACATAAATGAGACTAAAACCTAAGACCTTGTGAACAGGCTTGCAGTCTGAGAAGACTGCCCTTTGCACTTTAGTGCTGTCGTCATTGCGATCCTCCTGGGAAATCAAATGTGGGAATCGGGAGGAAATGTCCCCGGGGCATCTTCTGCCATTCTAAATCATTTATCGACACATGCATTGCTGCATTCCATAGAGCTCAAAGAACTTTGATGTTTTCAAAATGCATACTTTTTGTCATTATAAAACCACAAAATAACGTTTCAATTGAGATATTTCCGATTGTAACTTTTCCTGTGATACAGTCAAATGACACAAAGTGAACATGTCAGTTACAGGACTTTTTCATGTAATCTTTCTGTGCTCGGATGTTCCACCTGAAGATATAGTTCTATGTTATATATAAACTTGTGTCAGGGTCCTCTGGGCAGGACAGATATTTCCTGGCCTTATCTCTCTCCTGGCTGGGTGAGCCATGTTCCCAAGGGCTACCAAAACCAATGATTTAGACAACCAATCGACTGTGTCATTTCAGTGGCATCCCCTAAACATAGCAATGCACTCTGATGGGCCAGAGAACTGAAGATTGATTGCAATTTAGATTACAACTTTAGAAAGACTTCAAAACCTAGAGCGTAGAGATACCAAATGCAAATTTTCAAATGCAATTAGTGTGTTCATTATCTACCTGATATTAATTAAACATTAATATAGATTTTTGTGGGGTTTTTCATTTCTAGCATGCAATATAATTTGCAATCTAATAAGATGAGAGAGTGGGAAGCAAACAGAACACTTTAAAAATTTTGGGCATAATAATGTAACCCGATATAAGGCAGCACGCTAAGGTTATTTGACTGAAAATATTGTCGTAGATTTAGATTGTTGCCTAGAGCACAGCAAATATAAAAGAAAGCAATGTTGTTCTAATCCAGGGCTTTGTTCTTGTTACTCATGATGAGGGGAATCCTATCACCATAATTTATCAGGACAATGACAATGATTATAAAGGGAACGATTACATATGCCTTGAAAACAAAATATTGGTTTACGTATGTGAAATAAGTGGTTACATAGAAAAGTTGTGATTGGGTAACTTAGAAGGGAAACAGATTGAACAGGACATCTGCACATTTTATTTGTATATCATTTGGTACTGAGCATCATTGAATATCTCTAGGTTTAACAGGAAAATAAGAGGAATATGCTAACCCTGCAGTAATATTGTACTACACGTTTTCCTAAAGATGTATATGCACTCAGATGAGATAATAGACCATTAGTTGAGAATGCCTCCTGCTACAGTGAGGACCTTTGTTACTGGATATAGTGTGCTTTACTTTTTATATCATCAATAAAATAAGTATGGCTGGCTGTCCCCTACGAAATAAATCAAAAGTGAAATGATAACTTGTCCAAGCAATGTAATTTCTTGTAGATGTTTAACAGTGAGGAGAAAACCAAACCAAACCAAAAGAAATGCACGGACCACATAATAAAACAAATTGGCAACTTGTAAGATGTTATTTTTCTTTACTGTAACATGCAGTGCTGGTTGCATTGACCCTTTCGCATCCCATTTAAAGAAAACAGCTTTAGCAGGTCCCCAGACGTGAGTGGATACTCTGCAAATCAGATTAATAAAAGCTGTGGGACAGCTCAGTTTCTTGTACCTCATACCACCTGAAAATAGTTCAGCTTGAGGCTCAGATGTAAGCTCAAGAAGAAAAACTTAGATGTATGGACGAATCGCTTTCTTGTAGGGAAAGCGTGGGGTACATGTGATTCTTGTGATTACCTGCGCACGTTTGAAAACTTCAGTACCCTCCCTTTTCCCAATTTAGCAATGTCTCAAGAAACAGAGCCTGGACAGCGAAGCCGAGACTTCTAGATGACCTTGAAATTAATGGTGCTCCAGGGATGAGGCATGCTGGGTGGGACAACATTGGCAGCTGCCAGAATTTTCCTCCCTGGAGTGTAACGTTCTTGTGGGGAACAACCACAACACTACAACCACTGTACTAGAGGCTAAAAAGCAATTCAACATGATGTCCTCATCTTGGCTTTTGGAAACTAATGCCTCATGGAAACTGTTTAGAGCTTGATAATGGTAGGAAACACGTTACCCGCCAGTATATAAATATATATTTTTTCAAACACTACTTCTGTGTGCTGAACAAGGCCTGAGCCTAATACCTGCAAACTAAGAGTTACTTCAGCCACAACAGGTATCTGAAAACAAATCTCGAGTTTAAAGTATCCCCCACATAAGTTCTGCTTGTGAAAGTCACAAAGGCCACTATTACAATCTGCATTACTATGGCAGGCATAGAAAATATATGAGATGCTTTCAGAGGTGACAACAATATTTTATCATTTATACTGTATATGTTAAAAAGGTCAGTTAAGGGAAGGTTAAGTACTGCAGAAGGTAACTGAAAGGTATCAAGTCATAAGGTGGTTAAAAGGAGTGGTGATGTTTTAATTTGTTCAAGTAGTCCAGAAACCAAAGTGTTAATATTTGTATTTGTACTGGTGGGATGTTCATTACCAAAACAGCCCTAGGAGAGACATCTGACAGGATTTTGGCCAACTATGACATAAAGAACCTCAGTTCAAACTAGCTATGGGTCATCTGATACTGCCAGTAATGATTCTTCAGTGGCTTCCATAGGCCGATCCCAATGTTGATTCCAGATTCCCCAGTTATCAGGAGGAATGCAGCTGCTTCACAGATTAGGCCTCACACCAGAGACTTCTTCACAGCTGGCCTGGCGAGTAAGTGCTTCAGACTGTATCGGCTGAACTTTCACCACTGATACACATATCCTTCAAACAGTCAGCACCAGAAGTCTGAATGCTCCTTATCTACCTGTACTCCTCGAGTCCAAGGCAAAATACTACAAGACTTTTCAAAGGTATTGTTTCAATTATAATTAAAAATAAAAACAGAAATAAATGTGTAAAGAAGAAAGGTATAGGAGAGTACAATGCAACTGCTATTACATCTTCCACTTCTACTAATGTATGTCACAAACGCACACAAAAAAGTGATAAACACATCCATTATGTAAGTAAATACTTAGTAGTAAAGACTAAAGTAAAATAAGCAAAATATGTTTTTATGAATCCCCACATTGCATTAAATATAAAATGGGACCAATTAATCATGTATGTTTTGTTTTATAACCATATCTTGTAACTTTTGCCATTTTAAGTATCAATATTTGTATTATAACAAATCCAGAAATCCAGCAAATCATAGAATACAGTGTTATATGATAACATTTTCAATTGTAATAAACTGAACCATTTGCTTTTCTTTCATGAAGTCTCTGTAATCTCACGCCAGTTGCTGTGTGGTTTGTACTACAATACAGAGTCTATCAATCTAGAGCTAGAAAAGCAGAGCTGCTGTACAGTAATACTCTTTAACTGGGACTTGTTTCACTAACGTGACCAGGACAGATTGTTCCAGTACTTTGAGGCTAGGGGTTTATACAGGCCCTTAATCCAGTCATCCCCTCGTGTCTCATCTTTCTAGTATCTACAAAGGTGCCTAACCGAGTTAAATCCTCTGTTCATTATATGGAAAATGAACTAATTTCCACAGGGGTTCCAAAGTTCATTTACTTGAAATATGAGTAGCATTTAAACTGAGATGAAAGGCTCAAAAACCAAGTTAAATAACCCATATATTTTGCTGTAGAGGTATCTATCTACGGTACATACAAAAATATCACAAAATAACATAACCGTTTCAATTGAAATGTATGATATAAACAGTATAGATCAATGTGACTCCTAGAAACACCATGACATGCCGACATGGCAAAGACTTCTTTAGATTAAAGTAAAACCAGCTAACACTGAGCCTGTGCATCTGCAAATGTGCAAATATCTGTTCAAAATATTCTGTGAGACACACACTTCTGACAGAATTATGGTCTCCTCACCACGCATTTTCAAGAAACAAACAAACTAGTGTATACAAACAATGTATTGTGTCATAGTCTAGAACCAACTTGTGGCTGCTTTTACTGTGATGACTGATAGGGCACCCACATGGCATTTGCACTGAATTGTGTGGAGCCTTCAGTCTACACAGGTGATCTGTTTCTAGGCCTCTAAGTATTCAGTCCTTTCTGGGGCACATCGCAGTGAAAAGGCTCGCCTCAGAACCTGGGAGGCAGGCGGTTGTAGAGCTCCATTCCTTGAGGTTCCTGTGGGATGAACTTGACTGATGTCTTTGGGCAAAGTGTCTTCAACCTACAGCATTGCTGTATGTCTGACGCTGTGGAAGATGGATAGTCTTGGACCCCTCAGGAGGCTTTCCATCATTTGCTAGCCCTCCCTGTTGAGGCTTGTCCAATGTGATATAGCTTCAGGAGCTGATACCCTAACTTCCACCTAGCTCTACACTGTGAAGCACAAACTGTGCAGTAATTAGCTTGTGTAGGGTGTTGTAAAAACGAATCTCACATTTAAAGATTGTTCAAGTCTATAAGATTTGTATTAAACTAGTACCATGTACATAGAAACAAATTCTATTATAGGTATTTTAAATATTCGAAAGACATTTGTAGAGTCAACTCATGTGTTCAATTATATAATTGACCACAGGCGCTTGAATGAGTGTTAACTAAAGCCTAAGGTATCATTCACAAATACATTTAAATTTAGTCAGCTGTTTTTAAACCATTAAATAAACATTGTTTCAAATACAGGTTACCCAAAGTTATGTTTTCAAACTATGAGTTAAGATCTATCAAATCTGTACAGATTCGATTGCCTACTTCAAATCTAGTACAGAAATTATTGTATTGAATATTTTATATCTAAGGGTAACCTCAGATTAAGAATTAAGTTATAATAATCTATACTTATGAGGTATGATATTTACCAACACAGAATGCTGACTCAAATTGAAATACTGTATAGGTCCATATGGACCTTAAACATACACTAATCTCATCCAATCTTTATCAGCTGCTGGTGAATGACTAAAGCTATATAAAACACTCTGAACATTTTTATTTAATAATAAACAGTTCTTGGGTCAATATTAATTTGAACTCCTACACAGACTGCACAGAGAACTGACCGTGTTCTTACAAGGTCAACCCCAAAGGAAATGCAAAGATACAGCATGCATTTTATGTCATACTTATTATAAGCATGTAAGATAAACTAGTACAGTTAATTTTCTTGAAGTCTGGATACAGGTATCCCTTTCGGCGCTAAACTAGACTGCAAGACTTCCATCACCCAGGACATGATTCCTATTATAGCCAAAGGCAACCAGACTACCTGTAATTCAGTCTTGTCATGTGCCTTTCACTATTCAAATAAGAGAAGGTTTACTGTCTCTGCTGTGTTCATATTTTACCCAAGGCCATTTTCTCTGTGACATGTTACAGAAATTTCTTAATGAGTGTTTGTTGGGTTATGTGCTTCTGTTATATAGACAAAAAGTATTTAGAATGTATTACTGTTATTATTATTATTGTTATTATTATTATTATTATTATTATTATTAGATAGCACTGTTAACGTTCTTCCACAGCACATTCTTCCAGGTCAAAACTACAAAGTCTGTTACATACACTCACCTAAAGGATTATTAGGAACACCATACTAATACTGTGTTTGACCCCCTTTCGCCTTCAGAACTGCCTTAATTCTACGTGGCATTGATTCAACAAGGTGCTGAAAGCATTCTTTAGAAATGTTGGCCCATATTGATAGGATAGCATCTTGCAGTTGATGGAGATTTGTGGGATGCACATCCAGGGCACGAAGCTCCCGTTCCACCACATCCCAAAGATGCTCTATTGGGTTGAGATCTGGTGACTGTGGGGGCCAGTTTAGTACAGTGAACTCATTGTCATGTTCAAGAAACCAATTTGAAATGATTCGACCTTTGTGACATGGTGCATTATCCTGCTGGAAGTAGCCATCAGAGGATGGGTACATGGTGGTCATAAAGGGATGGACATGGTCAGAAACAATGCTCAGGTAGGCCGTGGCATTTAAACGATGACAATTAGCACTAAGGGGCCTAAAGTGTGCCAAGAAAACATCCCCCACACCATTACACCACCACCACCAGCATGCACAGTGGTAACAAGGCATGATGGATCCATGTTCTCATTCTGTTTACGCCAAATTCTGACTCTACCATCTGAATGTCTCAACAGAAATCGAGACTCATCAGACCAGGCAACATTTTTCCAGTCTTCAACTGTCCAATTTTGGTGAGCTTGTGCAAATTGTAGCCTCTTTTTCCTATTTGTAGTGGAGATGAGTGGTACCCGGTGGGGTCTTCTGCTGTTGTAGCCCATCCGCCTCAAGGTTGTACGTGTTGTGGCTTCACAAATGCTTTGCTGCATACCTCGGTTGTAACGAGTGGTTATTTCAGTCAAAGTTGCTCTTCTATCAGCTTGAATCAGTCGGCCCATTCTCCTCTGTCCTCTAGCATCAACAAGGCATTTTCGCCCACAGGACTGCTGCATACTGGATGTTTTTCCCTTTTCACACCATTCTTTGTAAACCCTAGAAATGGTTGTGTGTGAAAATCCCAGTTACTGAGCAGATTGTGAAATACTCAGAGCGGCCCGTCTGGCACCAACAACCATGCCACGCTCAAAATTGCTTAAATCACCTTTCTTTCCCATTCAGACATTCAGTTTGGAGTTCAGGAGATTGTCTTGACCAGGACCACACCCCTAAATGCATTGAAGCAACTGCCATGTGATTGGTTGGTTAGATAATTGCATTAATGAGAAATTGAACAGGTGTTCCTAATAATCCTTTAGGTGAGTGTATATCTTGAACTAAACTATAGTTATTCTCATATATAGTCTTAAATATGGTGAATGCATTCGTGAAATCCTTTGAAATATTATAAAATGTATTTATATATGATTGTTTTCAAGGAGCATATACAGTATAGCATATATCCTATTTATGTTTTAACTGTCTGACATTTCCTGAAGCCACGTGCTTGTACAACAAAAGACCTTGTGCAAAATACAGTAGGACTCACAGATCTTGAGAGAATCCCTTTTTTCATCACCCTACTTCGATACAATAAAACAGGCAAATGGGTTGGGAAGTGAAACTGATATCCAGCTGTATGTGAAAAGCTTCTGTATACTGAACTTGAGAAGCCCTCTCACCCAATAATTGCATGACCCTTAGAGATCCCAACTGGATTGTGTGTGTGTCCATGTGTGCGTGTGCGTGTGTGTGTGTGTGCGTGTGTGTGTGTGTGTGTGTGTGTGTGTGTGTGTGTGTGTGTGTGTGTGGTTAAATCAAACTTCAGAACCTTTGAAATACCTCCAAATAATAAAAACACGACAGAAAATAAAACACTAAAGAAAAAATAAAAATAAAATGCAACATAAGTGGCAGTCCCAGCAAATGCATCTCTAAGTGAAAGACACTGGTGACCAGTGACCTTGAAACTAAATATCCAAACAATCCACCTGATGCTGTCCAATAGGAGTGGGGTGGATCAGAAAGCGCTCCACGACAAGGTGTGCAGCAAGTCTCCTGCAGTCTTTCACGGCCCTGTGTTTGAGAAGCAGCCTGTTTCTCTTATAGCAGGACTGAGACAGACATCCCCAGGCACTTGACCTATCAATTCCTCGGCATTTCCTCTCTTGAGTTCACAGCGTCCAAGGGCTGTGGGCTGGGAAAGGGAGGAGTAGGGAAAAAAAGAGGGGTGGAGTGTTGGGGCTCCAGGTTTATTTATCATCACTGAATGGTTTACTGGTTTTAACAGAGGGGGCGAAGCTTTGTTTAAATTTCCACCAAGTATAATGAATGGTTATTGACTGGTAAATGAAGAACAGGTGACACCCCGAATTAGAAGATAAATGATCTTCTGTTGGAGCGTGATAATGGCTTAGTAATTGCTACAACGCCGCGGCCTCGCTGCAGTCCCATCGTAATGCTAGCTCATGTCCAGAGCACAAAGGAGCCTGTGTGAGAGGTATTCAGCCGTTCACCTCCTTACCCAGCTGCACAGTTGATTTGGTCCATTTGCTCCCTGATGGACTGCATGGTTGAGGCAAAAAGTTCACCCGCTCTCACCTTCCTGTTCACATGCAGGGCCACATGACCCCTGCGAATTCGAGGCGACCTCCTGCGGTACGATCGCTACTGCCCTTCTTGCCCGCAATTTGTAAGTTCATTAGGTAGCTGCCTTTCTGTTTTTTCTCCCCAGTACTGTAAGCACCACTCAGCCCCTTTCCCGCAGCGTTGCGATTGGGACTAAAAGTAGGTGAAAGAAAACTGCCATGATGTAACACTGCTGTGAATGTGTTACAAATCCTGTGAATCTTGGGTATCACTGTTCTGTTTCATGGATTACACTATTTTAACTATTAACTGTCCTGTTGCAGAAGCCTCCATTTGGTGTACACATCCTAATACATATTTGAACATTATAGGGTTTTACAGATATATAGGCAGAACTATATATAGATCACATTTTTAGTTTGGATTTATTCCACAAAAATTGATATGATGTAAACTCAAATGAAGAAGCAGCTAGCATATTGCAGACTTGAATGAAACAAAGCCCTGACAGACATCCTACCCTTGGGCTAAACAAAAGCCCCCACATCCGCAGCTTGTCTTGAAAATAAAGTCCTTCTAATGAAATGTACAGGGCAGCAATTGTCGTAATGCTCTCCCTGACTGACTGTAAGCGTAGGGGAAGAGTGTTTGTGTTGTGTGACTGAGGGGAACTTGGCACGAGCTTTGTGAAAGGAATTCCTTTGTAATTTACCTTGACTGAGTAAACAATATATATAGTTTAACAATGTTGACATCTGTAATATCTTAAAGTAAACACTTAATAAAGCTACAATTACAGTCAAATAGAGCTGCTGTTATGTAAAATCAAGTCTTCCTCTTCATATTAAAGTTGCATTGCTGCAGAATTCACAAATGGATCAAATACAAATGTAAAGCTTTACTATTACATATATAGTTTTAAGTTGGACATCAATAGAGAGAAAACTACATTTTTTTCATAGCACTAACAACCCTAGACACTTTTCAAAGGAAACAGCAAACAGTTTAAGCAATCTGGAAGTTCTATGATAGCCAAACCAATGCTAATGCTATTGTAAGATAGGTATATATTATTTTGTCTTCTTAAATCTCAGGGGAAAACATACACTTAAAGAGCAAGTACCTGGGTTCCTAACCTTCCAGCTATATACTCGCCTATGTGTTTCTACAGCTGTTAAAATGAAATGCCTGCCATCGTTAGAATAATGCAATCCTCTTATTCTCTCTATTACTACTTTTGTCTTACTACATTTTAATGTTTTCTCTTTTCCAAGACTGATAGAATGAATACGTATTATTTACACAACTACTTTTATCTTGACAGAGTTAATGGTGTGGCAGGATGTGAACTGTGTAACAATTACAGGTATGTTACATAGACACAAGTGCAAATCTAACATGATATAGCTTAGAACTCCACTACTTTCTCTCAATACAGCTAAGTGCATTTTAAAACATGCATCTTTCTTTTTCAGATAACTTGATACAAAGGCTGGTGTGAAAATGAGATGGGTACTGAATTTCCAATTTTTCCATCTTTACAGGTTTGTCAGCCCTTAGTGATGCCTTTAGTATTTGATATTTCCAGCATGGACTCTAATTGCAGATGTTTTTATTTTATGTATTCATTTATTTTAAGTTCTGTAGGATAAATAATATAAATTGCCTTGCTGGCTCTCTAAGAAGCTGTTAAACTGTTGAACAAATGCATTTACCCACTATTTACTAAAGCAGCAGTTCTCTGACTTGACTTGATTTCTACCAGTCATGTCATTGTAAGCGCCTGGAAACGTCAACAGAGACAAAGATGACAAGTCATAAATATAAAAGTTCCCAAGAAATGCTTGAATGTCTTTGAATTGGCATTAACTCATGTAATGTATTCATCATAGTCATTGCATGTTTGGATTGGGTTGTATTTGCATATGTGTTCAAAGATTTGTCCTCAGAGACTGGTGTCAGGGTGTATGTGTGTATGTCTGTGTGTGTGTGTGGGGGTGGGGGGATTAAAACTTGGAAGTAAAGCAAAGTGCTCATTCTCAAGTGTCTGGATTGAGTGCTAACAGAAACATTTATATGGGATGTCGGGATATTAAACTCATTGTTAAGAACATTTCAGTAGTATGCACAGCTGCCCCACCCCCAGGACCACCAGATTTGTGCCCGTGGAAAAAATATATTGCAGAATACTGATCTATAAGCATCTAAAGTCTAGATCAGTAAAGCACCTGTACAAAATACAAACAATAATAATAAAATAAAAAGTAGCACAAGACTATTTACACATTCATAAGAAGCTAATGACTGAGAGAGACCTTATATTACTCCTGTATTACAGGTTATCTATACCACTCAAAGAGCACTTCCACATTCTGAATGTAGATTAGACATGGAGCTTCATTTCTTATTTTGTTGATGGTTTGCTTTGGTTGTTCTGTAACCTTTATGGGACACCTTTGAAAGCTTATATGTAATTTATAACTGAATACAAATTAAACCACCGATTTGAAAATACCACTCCAGCTCCTATAAGTCTACAACATTTTGTTTTTAAAAGGTTTGAGCTTTGTCCTTTGCACATGAAATAGGTGAATAATAAGGTATAAACACCTATTTGTCCTCTACCTTACCAGTGGCATGACTAGATATTTAATTTATTAAGTTTTTATTTCAATGAAACAAAAAGGTTTGTTAGTGTCACTTTCACTGAAGCTGTGTGTTGCATGTACAATTTCTGTAGCGTTCTGTACAGGAAAACATCTCCAAGTGTGGAACAATACTGAATACATATATTGCTCTGTTCACAATGTAACTGGGGTATAAAATAACATTGTGATGCAGTGGATGAGAGTAGGAATATTTTCTAATTTAGTGAAGACGATGGAAGTGAGGGAAAGCTTAAATTAGCTAGTCTTTCCAAAAAAAAAAAAAAAGTGAAAAGATACATGTGTTGTGGGAAAGCAGTCTAATTATAAGAAACTGTATGCGAGTACCTGTTCTGATGTATGTAAGTGACTCTTCATGATTGGGCGGAGAGAGATGTCACCTCAGCGACTCGCCCTAGGGCTGGGATGTGTGCTCAGTCTCATGTTCCTACTCTCGGCCATCACAGCAGTTGGCAAGCTTTCTGGGCTGTGCTTTATTGAAAGTCAGACGCACAGCCTGCCTTTCCCATGACTGCAGTCCACGCCAGAGTACTTATTAACCGTACCGTCTCCCATGAACACCTCTGCTTGTTAAGCAAGCTAATTGTTAGCTAGACTGATTGTGTCGGCAACAGCTTTGTTTCCTCGAGGCATCCGAGTTAAAATTTATAGCTGCCCGCAGTGAGTGAGAGACTTTACCTGTTCCTGACCTGGGCCAGTTAGGTTGCCTTAGTCGATTATTGTCCTCATTGCTCTGACTCCTAATAATGTATCTTATGTGCGTTGCGATATGAGCGTTGTAGCTTCATAGCCACCGGGAAGAATACTCAGTTTTAGATTATTCAGATTCTTAGTCTTTTGCATATAGATTTAACATGAAAAGAAGAAAAAGAACATTTTGACCTGTGCACATCATGAAATACAAAAACAAAACTTGTCTTTAAGACAAGGTGTACTGCTACCTGGTATTTATAGCTTTTGTACTTTTTTCTGTTCTTATTGTGTCATCACCAATGCTATCCAAAAGGGGATATATACAAGATTTACATACATGAAATACTGCCTGGGACTGTTTAAAGCAACAGCTATGTGAACAATTGACAGGTTCACATCTTCCTTCTAAGCCCTTTGTTCATTGTTTCAGTTCAACAATATTCAATAGTTCAACACCATAACCTGTGCTTCTTAAGTAATTACATAAAATGCAACGCACTTCAAGATAAACCGATAGATTTATTGAAGTTTTTAATTAACAGTCGATATGTGTTTTTTTTTCTCTTTTAAAATTTTAAACAGCCACTCATACACATAAAAAGATAATGCCTACCTTAGATTTAATTATAGATGCATTGGGAAACTTGTTAACATTTCACCTTAGTTTATGGGAAGCGCTCAGCGGAAATTTGATACAAGTATCTTTTATTTTCAGGTTCGCTGCAGGAAAGCATTTGCAGTGAGGCAAGAACACTGCGCGGGATATGTTTCAGTCCAAGGAAATTGAGAGCATCACTTTGCTGTACGAGGGTTCACTGCATGCTGGCCTGTTTTGTCTCAGGGTCAAAGTGAAGAAGCTGGTTTCATATATGTTGAGGACAAAAAATATCTATATAAGCATTACTCAAGATGATAGGTTGAAAGAAATGTTGTCTGCAGTGTTCCAACCTTGCTACAAACTGTTGAAGCTTCTTAATGATGAAAGATAATTGCTTCTGGTTTCACATGATGGTCTTCAATGAGATACAGCAATACATTCATGCTACCCTATGAGATAAATGTTTTGCGTCATCTAGTTCAACAGAGAGCTCAAGGCTTTTTCCTTCCCTGGTGGGTTCCCATTGGCTAAGCCTGCATAATCTAGGATCAACAAATTAGTAACACAGACAAGTGTGGAGACATGAAGGTGTGATAATGAAACAGAAAAAGGCCTTCTCCCTGTGAAAATTACAGGCCTGACTCAGAGCAGAACAAACACATACATGCCCATACTTTCTGTCAAAGGGAAGACTACCCATTTTTTTAAATATTGTTATTTTAGGTTATGTGCTACAATATCTGTGACATGAGAGACTGACGAGTAAATCAAACACTGTACATTAAATACACAGTCAAACACAACACAGATGTTACAAGTATGAATGTACAATGTAGGGCAACATGGTTAAATTCATGTTTAGGCTTCTTTTTGACATATAGATTGTATAGAATCAGAGCCGATTTCCTGTATTCTAGCCTAGCCTTTCCTGTGGAGGCAAATGTAATGTATTGCCTGCTGTTTCCATGCAAAAGTTAATTAAAGGTGACTAAAGTCTGTCTGGAAAGAAAAGAAAGAAAGCCCTGATGTTCTCTATTGCTCCCATATCTGAGGATGAATAAGGAAAACAGAAAAACAGGAATTCCCTTTTCAGCCTCATATACATTTATAGTGTGACATCAAGTGTGAGCAGGACTCAAGGGGAAGAGCAGGGAATTGTGGTTCAGGGATTCAAACTGAGAGAACCGAGGATTGTATTTACACAGAACATCAGTTTCAAAACTATAAAACAGGAGTCCTTCTGGATCGAGGTATGGGTCAGGGCGTTAGAGTGAAATCCGAGAAAAAGTATATAAAAACCACTTTGCCATGCACAGCAACACTTCCTGCAACATGCTTTGATTGTCAAATCCCCTGCAAAATGAATGCTGAAGGCCTGAATATTAATTATCCTGAATAATCCTGTGCTGCTATTTTATCGATTTGTTTAATATTTCCACCTTTGTTTTTACCCTTATTTGATTCCAGGAAGCTGATGAGTTAAGTTGAACATTAGTAGGAATTTTACAACAATGCTGGTCATGATTCAAGAATGTACAATCTGTTACAAGCTGTTATTATAATTTTTTAATTACCTGACTGTTCTTTTAATATAAACAATATAATGAAAATGGAAAGAAAATGGCTCATGGTGAAACTCGTGGCTGTACATTGCTGCAGCACAATAAACCGCTTTGTGTTGCTAATGACACTCGCTGTACTGACTCAATGCCAGTGTCACACATACAAAGGGATCTTACTAACATTTTTCTCTTTACAATAATAAAGAAATGTACTCTTGATATTAATTTGATTGTGACTGATTTGGGGATACCAATTTTATTCTAGCAAAGTAGCAAATTCTAAAAATACAGGTCTTCTTTGATCAAAAACACAGATACATTGCTTTAAAACTCAGGGAATAGGTCTGGTTTGCTAGGCACATTTAGGTCAGTTGACTGCCAATGACTGTTTAAAGAACTCACAGAGAAAAAGCAACACAACACACCTTAAAGGTCAGATTAATTATGGCATTTCCCTATTCCAATACACTACTGCATGTTTGCCGACTCATTACAAGTGATGAGACAAAGGCCTATTGTTTTCCACGTACAAGAAATGAATTAGTGCTCTTTTCTTTCCCTATCAAGGGGTGTCAAAATATTGCACTTCAGCAGAATCGGTCCTACTTGTTCGTTCACCATTAATCTTTCTATGTTTGCCAGAGGCAAATTCTCAAGTCTCTACACACAACAGAGACATCAGAGTTATTAGTGTACTTTTCAGTCTGAGGCGAGAGCCCCGATGGGTGTCTGTTGCACCAGAGATTTTTCAGGGAATTACAGAGAGCCGTCTGCACTCATGTGTCAACTTGGCAACTCGCAGAGCAATGGCATTCCAGACTGAGAAAAAGCTCAATCCTGCTAACGTCTGGCTAAGGAGGGATGTGGAATATATTAAGAGATAAAGAAATGTGCTTGATGTAGGCTAAGTGTTTTAAAAAGAAAGGAATTAGCATGGGTTTACACATTTTAACACAAGAGATTTAATAACAAGAGGCAGTTACTAAATCCATGTCTATCTACAACCCTTTGGAAATCAACAATCTGTATACTGTATGTATATGTATTTCTACTTCTTCAAGATTTAGCATTCACAGCCCACTAACTGTCAGTAATAAAATAATTCAGTGACCACAAACAGTCTTGACTCTTAAAGTGGAAAACAAGACTAAACTTGACTCTAGAAAGCCATTGCCCTGGTTGTATAACAGCAGGTACCTGCTCATCTGGCAGGCAACAATAGTTTAAAAACAAACTGCAGTATGTTAATGAGACAACACTTTCCAAGAAACAGGTGCTTTATGACTTGAACTGTTTGCGAGTATAGGTTCTTGCCTTTTTTCCTCCACGTGTGCCAATATTTAGTACGAATGACTAGTCTAAAAATGCACAGCGTGTGCTTTGCAATGAGGTGCAATGCCAGCTTGTATGATTTCAGGCTCACCAGCCAAGGCTTCTGTGAGTGTGTGGAGACATCAATAAGGTGTGTGGTATCTGCCAAATGGCTGAACAGAGAGTTTGCATCTGGAGTGTGTGAAGGGAAATGAACAGCACACTGCCCACCCACTGTGATTGCCATAAAAATTTGCTTTTGCTCCAAAGGTAGAAAGAAATATCAAGGGATTATATATATATATATATATATATATATATATATATATATATATATATATATATATATATATATATATTCGTGGGAGAAACTGCCATGCCCTCTATGATTACAAATGATTTCCACTCATCCACAAAAAAATCAAAGGCCTTGCATATTGAGAGGAAAACGCTAACACATGTTGTAATGAATAATAATAGAAGCAATAAGATGTATTAAAAAAAAAAAATCTTCCAATTTGCATAAATGTCATGCATGCAAGCATTAGTGGTGTCCTTGGTCCTAGAAAATCACCCCTGACAAAAGTGAATCATGCACTGTGTTCTTAAAGTAATCATCTATCTAGTTACAAAGTGTGGCTGTTCAGTTCAGTATAAGGGTCTCCAGAGTAGAAAGTAAAATAACAATAATAGTTGAAACTGAGAGCTAAAAATGCAACCCCATGCCACACAAATGTCTGTTTCTGCTCTCTGCCATGCAAGAATAGAAGGAAAGTGGTGGTCCTTAAAGCCCCAGACACTGAAGTACTCTCAGCCTTTTTTCACCTTATTCCACTGCTTATAGTTTTCCAAAGCCATCACAGTTTCAGGCTGGTGACGGAGATTAACACATGGTTGGTCTCCACTGAAAGCAAATATGCTGGACTAGACCGTGCATGTCTTTCCCGTGTCAGCCTCTTACGCTGCGCCCCTGGACACAGGTCAGTACAGCCCGAAAGCATTAACTCTCTGTTCATTCATCACGCAAATCATGCAAGTTCTTCACTCTTCGGATCCATGAGTGTTGATCAGCGAAATTCTCTCAAACGAGCCACAGAGACACCTTTACCACACCATTCAATCAACAGGCTGAAAAAATAACCCAAAAGGCAAGGACAATTAATAACAATAACATTGCAAAGCTCCTTTAAACTGAAGGTATACTCTATAAAAGCTAATACAAAAACAAACCAAAGATCTCAGGCATAACATTTTATTTTTATTTTGATACACTTTATATTTTGCGTCCCATGTCCAGAAATCTTACATTTAAGGGTCTTGATGCTAGAGTTTCACATTCACTGGCAGAAAATGGTAATCTTATATGCACTCGCCTGATTGTTCTGTCTGATTTGAGCACTTAACTAGACACAACACTGATAGCTCTGAACTCTGTCCCTATCGTCCCCCACTCCTCCCTGCCCCCTGTTCTTCTATCTGCACGTCAATAACTTAAAATGAACATGCTGGCGAGTCTTGGAGTGGTTTATGCCTGGCATGTTGGCTAATATTCCTGTCAAAGTCAGACTCTCTGCTGCTTGGCTGCTTCTTTCAACATACCTCATCCACAAAGCTTCTTATATCATTCACATGTATCTTTTCTGGGCACAAAGCACAAAGTATAAAGTTTCCCAGGCCCCACCTAGTTAAGCATTCTGAAACCAGATGGTTGACACAGAGCTGTGATTTTTAGCAGGACACTTTTTTGATACTATATTTAGCATACTTTGAAATTTAAAATGCTACCTCCTTCCACAAGTCAAACTAATTTTTAACCAAAAAAGCCCGCCTCTAAAAAGCCTTCTCATAAAAAAAAATAAAAAAATGGCATGACTGTTTTTCAGACCCGTGGGGCAGGTACACAGAATGACATCTCAGTTCTATATTTATGTTCTTATTTTCCAACATTATTCCTCATTAAAAATGAACGTCAAGAGGTGACTAAAGATTGACCACACCTCAACGCCGTGTCTCTTCTATTATTGTTGACTGAACATATGTGTGCATTCCATAGCATCGGGGCATTTTCCACACATTCTTTAATAAAGGGGCAATTCCAGCACAATTTTTTAAAAGAAAAGACATCAATATGTGCCAAGTAGAAACTCTGTGGAGAAGCAAGACAGTACCTCTGTCTTGACACAGTATAGTTTATACTGTTTCATACAACTAATTGAATCACTGAATAACACCGTATTAAATGAAGGGTGTGAATACTTTAAACTACAAACACGTGCACACACACACACACACATTTTATATATATATATATATATATATATATATATATATATATATATATATATATATATATAGAGAGAGAGAGAGAGAGATAGATATTACACACATCTATGAATATGCTATTCAATCTATTATCCATGACCACATACATCACTTGAAAATAGAACCTGCCATAATAAACATGTTTAATTTTTATGTTTGGATGTTTTAAAGTGGCTGTGAAAGCTTAGCCTTCACTTCTATCTTTGCCAACAGAAAAAAAGGACAGGCATAGAAGAATACAATGGATATAGTCAAACAGTTTGTTGGAGAAAGAAAAAATCTGGATGCTACACAGTTCTGCTTTTTGGAAACAGGAACAGCACAGGTTTGGGGCTGGAAATGCTTTACAACCGAAGTCCCTTCGGAGCCCTGCAGTGACATTGGGATCTGAATATCAGTCATAAGTAAACAACACAAGTAATAATCAACCTCTGCTTTGCCAAGCAAGAATTTGCACATTTGCAGATGTATCATGTAAAAATACCACCTGCTTTTCTACTCACAACTCTTTGGATTTGCAGTTACCTCTTATGGGCTTTTCCCCCCTTTTTTGTACTTTAGCATTTGGAAAACTGCTTTAAAAAGTCCCCTAATTTCAGGCAGTTTACACACGAGCATGAGAACAGTTATTTGTGGGAGTCCAGATGTGGGTGTGGGACATGCTTGCTGCCCATCCACACAGGGTTATCTATATTTAATGAATCCATCGTCAAAGCTACAAATACACATAACTAGATTATGGTACAAAGCATTCTGATGTGTTTTAAATAACTATTACTGACAGGCTATTTTTACTCATACACTTCCTGAGGCTTGGGTCTTTACTGAATGACTGCCAAGGCAGATCCTAGTCACAGACTAAACTTTCTTGATATTTTACTTCAGACCACTCATATGTATTCACTGACCCCGATCAAACAGTATTGTAAATCCTCTCATACACAAAATACATACCCCCGCCCCCGCTCTGATATCTTTATTGATGACACGTTTGTCTATTGCTTGCTCACATTAATCACTTTATTGTCATTAATACACCACTCTATTAATCTGGGACCCTCCCCCACACAGGCAGAAGTACATAAATTACTCAGTGAAGCGTCTAACAATGTGCAAACGTTTTTTAAAAACGGATGAAGAGAAAGAGCAGAGCTGCGGATTGAAACTCTAGAGTAAAGAATGCTCTTTCCCAAAGAAGGTGAAACCAAGAAAATTAGGCCCCAGACATGATGGAATTGCTTCTCCTGTTGCAAATGGAGTGTAAATTTCAGAGGACAGATTCCTTTCAAGTGACCAACCAAAAGCTGCTCTATGACACACAGGAAACCGTAGAAGGCATTTTTGACGAAAACTAATATTTTTCACAGCATTGTGTTTAATTATAAGAGATGGCAGTCGAGTTTCTATGTTTTATACTACCTTGCAGTTAAAAGTGCAAATAATTTCGATTTACAGCAGTAACAAAAATCAGCTCATGTTATTATTGTATGTATGTAAGTATATATTAAAGGTAAAGGGTGCTTAAGCAGATACATGCACCATATAATGCTAGTTTGCATTACACATATTCATGGCACCTACAGACTTATTAATCAAAACACATATTATTGTATATGTTTGGGTTTATTGTGAGTATGGTTTCCTGTCACAGTTTACACAGGTAAGACAAAACTGTGTACGCTCAAACACACAATCCTGAAATTTAAGCAAAACAACTTGCCTTCTTTGCTCTACCACACTGACGTAAAGTTATCAACTTTTTCATTTTATAAAGAGATTATTTTTTAAATACTGTACCTGATTCTAAAATATGCAGCATTTATTCAAGTTGACAAAGTGTTAAGTGACTTTGACAGTAAAATCAGTTTGACTGGCTAGGCTGTAGCGTTCTAGGCAGAGTGGATAAACAGGTGAAGATTATCTGTAGTTTCATTTCTGTACAAAACTGAAACCAGGCATTTGGCCCTGAGGGGTAATTGTCACTCAGTGTGACATCTGCACATTACACTACAGGATCTTCAGTGATTACAGGTGAATTTGTATATAAAAGCCCTAAATCACTAAGGCTTACATTCTGCTTAACATATTACAAGTAAATTGAGCTCTTACTCATTAGAAAGCAACATGCAAAAGGAGGATTAACTAGAATACAAGCTTAGAATACTAGAGAAGACTTGGATAACAGACAGAAAAACATGCAAAAATAAAAATAATATTAATAATAATATAATTATTATTATGAATCCATTTACAGATTAATTGTATGAATCTGGCTGCCTAACCTTAATCCTTTGTCCATGTGCTGTATTTAAGCTTCCAAAGCAAATACTAAAGAAAGTGACAGCTCGTAAATGGCTACAAGTTGAGACGTTAAAGAGCTGGTTTTCATTCAGGTGCTGTCTGAGCAGGGGCGCCCTCCCCGTTTTTCCTGTTTCTCCACTCAGAGCCTTGCACCTAACAACATCAATTTTAAGCTCCCATCTCTCTTTTTAGAGGTTTTGAGACAGGTATTCTCCTACAGGATCTATAGTGGTTCCAATTAGTTTGTTAAAACGGTTTTACAAATGTGTTTTGAATATGCACATGTTGGCAGTGTTGTAGGTACAAATGCAAAACCACAGAAGACACGTAAAATAACAAGTTTATCTGTCTCTTATTTTAGGTTAGCGGTCATTAGAAAAACCGCCTGGTGAGTGTATCAGTGCTTCACACATTGTGGGCATTGTGAAAGTAATTTGTTTATAATGATAGGCTGTATGTATTCTAAAAGGCCTTGTGGAGGGAGGTAAGCTCTGTCATTATGCAGAATTATGCAACACCTGAGGCTTTCCAAATTGTTAACACCTACAGGATCCCGCCCCTGTGTGTTCTGACATTAATATGCCTTCTGACTAAACCCCAATGCCTTCTTATGCAGTCTTGAGCTATCACAAACTACTATCACTATACTTGAACAGCTCTGTGTAGGAGACTGAGGCGAAGGGCTGCATTTTCTTAGGGTAATGTTGACTTTTTTTTTTTCCTTCTCTAGATTAAAATAAACCAACAAAACGAAACAACAAAAAATAATTATATATATAGAGAGGGAGATGGATAGATACATGGTGACTCTGGCTGCTGGCGGCTGCTCTGGGCTCCAGTTCCAGGCTCTCTCTGGGGGCTGTCTCTCTCACAGATTCTCAGGAATGTTCAATTCTATGCGCCGAGTCCCTGAGGACGTTGGGGGGTCATGAATCTCTCCGCCGTCCCCTGAGGCTATCAGCTAACTAAGTTAGCATGAGATAACTTTGGCCAGTACACACACACACACACACACACACACATACACACACACACACACACACCCTTGGTTCAAACCAAACGGGCAAATATCAGGGCAGAACTTCATTAAAAGCATAAGACCTGGACGAGCCAAGTTAATCCTTGCCTGCAGTGCAATCTGGCTTTCGACTTGCCGTTTCCACCCTCTGTGGTAAAGTTTGACCAGTGCTCTCTTTATTGATAGCATGAGATTAACTCTGTCCTGTCAGGAATGTTTCAATAATAAGAGCAGTTCAACCACAATATAAAAAATCCTACTATTTTTTTTGAATGTCTGTTTGTTTGCCAAGGTTTTCTGTTGCTATTCTTTGAAGTACTTGAGAAATTATGCAATCTAGACTCAAAGTTCAAATACACACACGCATACCCACACGCATTCTTGCATACATGCATGCACGGACATTCAATGTATAGTTTTAATAGAAGCAATCCTCAGAAAATTCAGAAATTTTTTTATTTGTGTTTAAATTTAAGTTTAATTTTCTTACATCATAAACTTATTCAACCAAAGACCTAAACAAGCCATGGCATGAGGCAACATCTTTTTTTTGCTTGGCTGTCATTTAGACTTAAATGTGCCAGTTTAGATCTGATGCACAAATCCCTGTGCTTCAAATTTAACAGAAATCACAGGAACAACAGTTGGGAAACATTTGCTAAGACACTAATGTCTTAGAAGTTAATATCTTTATATATCAGGGGGCAAGAAATCAGCAGTGTGTAAAAACAGGGACCCTGCCAAAAAGTGATCTTTATCCAGTTAGTGTTAGATGGGTTTATGCCAACATTGTAAAGCACCCTACATGTCTGGCAATGGTTTAGTGGTCTGCAAGTTCAGTAAAAATATGATTCTTCACTGGTTCAGCAGATTAGACCCATCTAAGGTAAAAGGGGTTTACTTTGGTAATTATTCCATTTTTGTAAGGCAATATAAACTCTTCCTGTTTCCCCTGTCCCACAAATTGCAGTGCAAACCATTTCCCGTTTCTTTGCAAAATACATTTATCAAGCACGGGCCAATGGCCGGCCGCAGTTTAAGCAATGCGTACTGTGACATTTCCAGTTTAGTCAAACAGGCGAAGCAGAGCCAACAACATGGGCTTTGCCAGATAAAGCACACTCGATGCATACGTTTGAAATATTCATTAGACTGACTCTGGTTGAGTATTGTGACAGTGCCAGAAGTAGCATATTGTATTTTCTTCTATCCCTTGCAGAAATACCATGATTTTGACCTGAGGAAAATTCAAATAATACATCACAGGAAATAAACTATTACTATTTCTACAACTATTATTATTAGTCTCTCTGTCATGTAGGATGATACCACAGCATATCTCTGTTTTGCCTGAAGCACCATTTGAACTTAAGACCCATCGGTTCAACTCTGGAGACTGGGGGACTTTCCACAGTATAGACAGAGGTGAGCAGAAAATGGACACAGTACAACCAGACATTTATATATATTAAAAAAAAAAAAAACACACATATGCAGACTGCCAGGCTTTTTATGGTACTACAGAAATCTGGCCTAATATTCTTCAATTAATGGTCTAAATTGGTATGACCTCTATCCATGCTTTTCATAATGCAATTGTTTTCTTGAATATTTACAATAACCAGCAATATTGAAAATCATACATCTTTCTCCAATGTTTTTCTTTTTTTTTTTGCAAACAAGTAATCAGTCCATGCCTTCACCTGTCTTGGTGGTCAGAATGATTGAAATAAAGTACTTTGCCTCAAAACACTTTGTAATGCATAAATTGACAATATGTTACTGCAGTTGTGTCATGTACAGTGAAACATATTTGCATTACTATGACAGGTACTCAACAAACATTGTAAGACTATAAGAGGTTTAAGACCTTGTATATGAAGTTGAACTGAGAGAAAACAAACTAAAAACCTCATTGAAGGATACAATGATAATGTGATTTGAAATTGGTAAATAAAAGTATGAAGCAAATTACTGTTACAGTGCAAAGTCAACTGTATTTACTCCAGGTTGAGTTATATAGAGATATGTATAGCAAAAAACTTCTCGCATTAAAACTTAGGAGAAAAGTTGTGTGTTCTCCTGTTCGAGAACAGTGCATGGTTTGGTTGGCTCAAATGGAGGGCTGGTGCTGAAACTATGAAACGTAATCCTTACACACAGTGCCGACATGTTTGAAATATGAATTAACATCCACACACGCACGCACGCAGAGTGTTACTTTGCTGAGGAGGTATTTTTAATAGAATATGGAAATTTGTCCTTGACAGGATGTTAATCTGTGCCATGTGTTTTTAATCAAATATAGCTGCTTTTGTGAATGAGCAGAGTACAGCTAACTTCTAAAAGGTTTCAAATGACATTTCTAGCTTTGGTTTCTATAATACGTATATTAGTCAGTCATTATTTATTATATACTATTTCAACTCTACACCTTAACAGGCTGACAGCACCCTTCTGTCCTTAATGAAATTCTGGATCTCTCCTCATTTATACAACCGTATCTCAATTAGATATTGATGAAAAAGGTATATTACTCATTGCTAACATCCCTTCCAAGTACTGTCTTAAGAGGTCATTAAAGACAAAAGAGGCAATATCTTGGAAAACATTTATTTTACGTATTTTTAGACCCGTAATTTTTCAGTTGTGGTGGGCATACGCATATACAGTGTTCTTTGTTATATTGGGACTGGAAGAAGGTGCCACATTTGAATCTACTTTTTTGTTAAGTCAGACTGCAGCAGAATACATGTTTGTGTATCCATACCCACACGCAGACACAAAAACAATGACACCTCACTGACTGTTTATGGATCACGCTTGCCATTTCCAGACAGAGCTTTTGGTCGTGTTCATGACTTGCTTATGAAGAAGTCAATCCCAAGAAAACTCAGACTGCTTCCCCCTCCTCAACCCCCCGATAAAACACATGGTAGATGACCCAAAACTTAAAAAGAGACTGCTCTTATACATTAATGATGAACGTCAACTGTGGAATGCCAGTAGTGTTGAGTGAGACTTTGCCGTATAATTATTTATTTTTCTTTCTTTGAGAGGAAAGGAAGAAAAAACAAACAAGTTTGAGAGAAAGCTTTTGAAGTCTTTCTCCACTGAGGTTAGGAATGCCGATATAAGTACACATCTTTTAAGATTATACCGTTCATGTATGTATATAAGCAGAGAAATCTACTTCAGTATTCAAATTTAAATCTCAATTATAATGTATCTGCATGACTCATAGCATATTTATGTGATTAAATTGGGTAATGTACCATATGTACAATTAACTGATACTTAAGAGCCAGTGACAAAATTACCATATATAACCTACATAATTCCAAATGCCTTTAGAAGCTTACACATATATTACTCTTTATGTTTGATTGTTTATTTAATTATTGTTGGGGGGGGGGGGCAGCGCAACAGCCTGTCATCCACTATGGAAATATCTTCTCTACATACGTTTCCATCCCAGCTATGCTGATTTGTCCAAGTTAAGAGAAGTTAATGTAAACATGCCTTTTCTATCAGTAAATCCCGGTGCATGTAATCTCGTCTGAACACCTGGTTGGCAGTGGCGTAGTTAAGTCTTCATTTGCATGGAATTCACATCCATTACATTGGAAACAAATTTAAAACAAATACGTTCTACACCATCAGTGCACAGAACCATCACCGATGTGCAAATGAGGCCGCCTTGTCCTGACAGGACGACTACAGTTGGGGGTTTGTTTCCCCCCTTGTTTCAAATAAACAGGCATCGTGTGGAAGCACTGACTGGCACGTTCCACACACTGTCACAAAGGAACATTTGTAAGCAGACAGGCAACCCCCACCACACACCACAAAAAAAAAAAAGGAAAGGAAAGGGAAAAAAAAAGAGAAGTGAAAAATTGTACTTTATATTTTTGTGATATAGAATGGTACTGCATTCCTTGCGAAGCTGAATAAGGCACTGAGGTATACTGCCTTTTTTCAACACCTCTGCAACTGCCCCCCTGGGCCTCATTTTGCCAGGTTGACTATTTATATGACAGGTAAGGGAGTCGTTGAGAAAGATTTAGTTACAAGTGGGCCTCTGTGACCTGGAGGTCGGAAGAGCAAATGCAAAAGTGACAATGTGGATAATTGGCTGCTAAAGATAATGGACTACTGATTGAGATCAATTACTTTTCAGGGACCTGAATGAACTGATGCTTGAAGGCCTAAGAGACTGTAAACAATGCATGATGGGAGGGGGTATTTATTGCTCCACCATGTAGTCAAACAACCCTCAGGTATGAAAACACACAAGGCTTACAACAGACAAGGTGTTCAAAATCTCACCGCACTGACAGTGGAAGGCAGGAGGGAGCTAGCTTCCACTAAATACATTTGACATAATTACACTAAAACAAACAAACATACAAACAAAACAAACAAACATCTGACCCCTCAGACTTTTGAAAGTCTTTTCTTTAGTACTCCTGTCAAATGTGAATAACAGTATCGAAAATAATGCAGTCTTTCAGTCCTTCTAAAAGCATCAGGTATTCAATAATTACTGGTATGTTTGCGTACACATGTGTGGTAAAATTTTGTAAAATTCTGGGATGTTTCGACTGCCCTCTTAAAAATACTGAAAAGAGCACCTGCCTCATATCTCAGTGGGTAGAAAAGAAAAGCCATCTTACAGGAGGAGCTAAATTTAAGGATCAGCTTGTTTTGCATTATAAAACATGGGAACAATTATTATTATTACATATATATGAACTCCTTTAGAATGTAGTTATTGTAAAAAACATGAACAGACAAACAAAAAAACACATAAAAGATATATATATATATATCATAGACCGTGATTCATGACTGTGAAAAGACTGGAGAAATGTGAGAGGCCTTGAGAGACAGTGGAAGAGAAAGTGATGAAGAATGGGAGAGTGAGGCAGGTACAGACTTAGTTACTGAAACCTTTCACCTACAGAGTTTACTTTTTTCTTACTTCGCTGCAGTCTGGTTGAGAGAACAGTGTGTTTGTTGTATGTTGTTTGTTTGTTTATTTCACATACTTTCGAACCACTGCATTCAGTTTCATATAACCAACACGTGGAAAGAAGTATAACTGCAAACAAAACCAACAAACAAAAACTCCATCTGAATGTGTTATTTATGCATTCGCTTCACTGGCTGGATGCACACGCTTTGAACACTGCCTCTGCGGTTATGACTTTGAGATCGTACGCACATTCCTCGTGATAATATAAAAGCATTTCCCTTGCAGGGCACATATTTAATGGCAGGGTCAATCACTTCTCACATGTAAAATAGCTTTAAAAGTCTACGTCACCCAAAGAGAGAACTGTACTCGGGTCTCACGAGATTTCAGCAGTCAAGATTCCATGTGTCTGGCGTAATCATACCGTACTCCTCAGCAAAAAGCCATGCCAGCTCCAAATTCTTACTGTTACTCGTTTAATTATACAGAAAGCATATCCAGAGAGCCCCAAATTCCACACACCACTTTCACTCCAAACTTATTAAATTAACTTAATAAATTAATACAAAAAATATATAAACATTCACACTGTAGAAACCTTGTCATGTGACAGACTGGGGGATGTAGAAGAAGATTGTATGAATAAAAAATGTTTCAGATTACATTTTCAAAACAAATGTAAAATATACTGCAAAGGTATGTTAGTCTCTCATCATATATTATATGTATGTTTGTTTTAATGCATTTTAAGCACAACTTTAGTGATCTTTTATCTTTAAATTATTATTAATATGATCCTATTGTTCTTCATATTCTCGTCACTTAAAGACTTGAATACAATAAAACTAAGATACTATTCATTCAGTCATTTGCATTAGGGCAGCTGTTTTGTTTTCTTAAATACGAATTGCATTGCAACACATTTCTTGAAAGTTGAGATTCTGCCATTAATGGCATCCATATAGGAATTTACAAGAAGTTATAATATTATATATTATTATTTGTTATTTTAACAGAAAACATGTTTGCCTGGAACGAAAGTGAAAAAAGGGGAACTCGTATCAAATGAAATCCAAAGAAAACAAGCAATTAGACTCATATTGAAACAGGTCCCTTCTAAATAAAGCCAACTCCATCTATAAACATGAGCTGGACATGGATGTGCACTGCAGACCCATGTCTATACAGATCCCACACAGACCTATTGTGCATTAATATTGTCCTAAATTGTAGGTTGAAATAGAGATCTTTTGAATGCTTAAAGCAAAATAAAAAACACGTTATTTTCTTGTTTGGGCCTCAAATTATTAGTCTCTTCAGGTAGAGAACAGTGCAAAATATGATGCATCACCTGAGCAAAAGCGCCACTTTGGCCTGAAATTAAAGTCTCCTGGAATAGTGGGTGTACTGTATGGAGGTGTGATGTTCTTCATTAATCACATCAAAAACACATTCATTTCCTGCGACTCTCCCTATTCATTTTATTAACTTCGATTGTTATTATAACAGTAAGTGAGGGAGAGAGAGAGAGAGGGAGGCAGATTTTAAACAACATGGGTAATTATGCCTTTTCTTGTTACTGTATCAAATTTACGATAACAAATTAAATTGGCTGGTCTGTTTTAAAACACAGCCATCCTGTCGACCTATGGCTAGTGGTATATCTGCACTGTGATCGATAGGCAAATCCCACTCAGGGTTGCCCCTCTAAAGTGAACTTCCAGTTTGCTGATGCTTATCTCCAGTAAGGCTTCCATGGCCTGGTGTGCTCTCACTGACATTGTCTGAAGTCATCACTGTTCACATTTGTGTCTTATGCTTCACTTTCACAAACCATGGATTGTGTGTGGCAGCTTTCTATAAAATATGTCAGCATGCCTTTTTCTACGAATGGTAAACTGGCAACCCCCAATGGCAGCAAGTCTGTTGATTAACTATTCGGTTTTATGTGTTGTTCTGTTTAGTAGGACAATCTTATGCAAGAAAAGCACTTCCACATTGTTTGTTCTCAATTCTGTGGGATTGTAGGCAAAAAAAGGCAAAGGTCCTTCTCGAGACTTTAGACATTAGGCAGAAGTATCATTCTTCTGCAGGCCGGCAACTACAGCCGTGATCTCGCCTCTCATTACTATAGATATATTTCCCCATTGTGTCGTGTCTCATGTCATGCTCAATGCAAAGTCGTGTGGTGGACAGTATCTCACCGGTACATAACCACAATCTGAGAACTGTGGGAACTAGAAAAAAACAGTGGTGCATAAAGCAAAAGTTGCCCACTGTATGTTGCCTGACATGTCTTACTGTGGAAAGATGTTTGCATCTTTCTGCTCTTCCATTGTACCCTGTACTGGGCAGATAACATCAAACGGTTTTCATGGACACCTGCACATGCTCTGCCACATTTGCTGCTGATTGTTGGTGTGTGGTTTCAGCACTCCTCTCAAAAGAAGGAAGCATCCCTTTCTGCTGGATTTGGAAAAGCTGGATACATTCTTTGTACCATCAAGGAGTGTGGCTGAAATGTTTTTTTTTATTTTTATTGTAGTTTCCGGTGTTGAAGGTTTACCCCATGTGGGAACAGGGGGGTGCCGTGATTCAGGGAGCTGGTCACAGGAGGGAAGGAGATGTATAGGGGTGCCCCGGTTCCCACCGTGGAAAGTAGTTCAGAGAGGGACTGAGAAAAGTGTTGCTCCCTAAAAGCTGCCTGAGACATATATATATATATATATATATATATACACTCACCTAAAGGATTATTAGGAACACCATACTAATACTGTGTTTGACCCCCTTTCACCTTCAGAACTGCCTTAATTCTACGTGGCATTGATTCAAAAAGGTGCTGAAAGCATTTTTTAGAAATGTTGGCCCATATTGATAGGATAGCATCTTGCAGTTGATGGAGATTTGTGGGATGCACATCCAGGGCACGAAGCTCCCGTTCCACCACATCCCAAAGATGCTCTATTGGGTTGAGATCTGGTGACTGTGGGGGCCAGTTTAGTACAGTGAACTCATTGTCATGTTCAAGAAACCAATTTGAAATGATTCGACCTTTGTGACATGGTGCATTATCCTGCTGGAAGTAGCCATCAGAGGATGGGTACATGGTGGTCATAAAGGGATGGACATGGTCAGAAACAATGCTCAGGTAGGCCGTGGCATTTAAACGATGCCCAATTGGCACTAAGGGGCCTAAAGTGTGCCAAGAAAACATCCCCCACACCATTACACCACCACCACCAGCATGCACAGTGGTAACAAGGCATGATGGATCCATGTTCTCATTCTGTTTACGCCAAATTCTGACTCTACCATCTGAATGTCTCAACAGAAATCGAGACTCATCAGACCAGGCAACATTTTTCCAGTCTTCAACTGTCCAATTTTGGTGAGCTTGTGCAAATTGTAGCCTCTTTTTCCAATTTGTAGTGGAGATGAGTGGTACCCGGTGGGGTCTTCTGCTGTTGTAGCCCATCCGCCTCAAGGTTGTACATGTTGTGGCTTCACAAATGCTTTGCTGCATACCTCGGTTGTAACGAGTGGTTATTTCAGTCAAAGTTGCTCTTCTATCAGCTTGAATCAGTCGGCCCATTCTCCTCTGACCTCTAGCATCAACAAGGCATTTTCGCCCACAGGACTGCCGCATACTGGATGTTTTTCCCTTTTCACACCATTCTTTGTAAACCCTAGAAATGGTTGTGTGTGAAAATCCCAGTAACTGAGCAGATTGTGAAATACTCAGACCGGCCCGTCTGGCATAAACAACCATGCCACGATCAAAATTGCTTAAATCACCTTTCTTTCCCATTCAGACATTCAGTTTGGAGTTCAGGAGATTGTCTTGACCAGGACCACACCCCTAAATGCATTGAAGCAACTGCCATGTGATTGGTTGGTTAGATAAATGCATTAATGAGAAATTGAACAGGTGTTCCTAATAATCCTTTAGGTGAGTGTATATGTGTGTGTGTGTGTGTGTGTGTGTGTGTGTGTATACACATTTATAATTATGTGTATCTAAAAAAATATTTCCAAAAATGATTCATCTGTGGTGACAGGCTACAGTTGGCTCTGTACTTAATTAATGGCACTATCATACCTGCTGAGCCTGTAATTATCACAGCATGATGGAGAACAACACCAAAGTGTCTTCTAGAGGCAAGACACACAACATAGTGCACATGCCGGAAAACATTAATTTGGAAATTATCGGTTAGTGAAATCAGTTTTGGGAAACCAGTGAAAACTCTGTTCAGTGAAAGTCTGAAAATGGACAAAATACCATTTTCTATACATTTACAATATTTTATAAAAATGTTTGCAATACCATATATTTATATTCCTTCATTTTGATAATGTTTTCCTCTGTTCACAGATGAGTAACACCTAAGAAACAGAGGTGCATTGAAACCAGTGAAAGAATCTACTGGTTTTACTAGTTAGCACACACCTGCAATATGATTTAATTAAAAATCCAACACTGACTTGCAAGACAGACGATGTGACAATCTATCAAAATGACAGGATTGTCAGTAAAACAAGGCAGCAGTTAGTAGTTTTATGCGTGGTATAAAGGATGAATTCACCTCTCCTAATCCATTGTGAGGTCAATTACAGTAGAACTTCCTTTTCTGAATAAAGCATTCAAATGTGAAAGGTGTGCCTTTGATGTTATCAGACAATACAGCCTTTATTTCCAGCAAGAAAACTGAAACAATTTCACGTGTTTCATGGTTCCTTATGAGAAATTAAAAAAATGCTGGTGCACAACTTGAAACTGGAATGCATGAAGAAAGAAAGCAGAATATATCAACATCAGGGGTTTTTTGGGGGGTGGGGATGGGGGAGTAATTATGCCTTTGTTAATGCCGAGTTCCCTTTTCAGAATGCTAGATATTGATGCCCATGTGTATCAGAAAATCCCCCTTTAAAATTGACAAGTTTCTATGTGTTGCACAGAAATAAGCAATTTTTCTTGGTCCCACAATCTACTCTACACTCACAACTGTGATTTTTCCAGCAACCAGTTCAAATAAAGCAATTCTTTACAGTTCTGTCACACTGAGCTATACACTGCAATATCTCAAATTCTTTTCTTTCAGAAAGAGCTATTGACCTATCGAGCCTCGTAAAGAGAGAGGGTTGGGAAAAAAGAAAACACTTGCATTCAACTGAAATTCTGTGTAATTTGGCGATTGCTTCCATAAGTCATGTATAAACCATTAAGCAAAGCAAAACAACGTTGCATTTGAATACTAAACAAAACGAACTTGTCTTTCTTATGATTACGGCCTGTGTATATTAGGTAGCAAGGGTGGCTGCTAGCTTTCAGAGGTGCCCGTGGGGTCTTGAAGTAAACAAGATTGATATCTAACATATTTACTTTTAAATTTGGTAACCAATTGTGAAAAGATTGGTTACAAATTGAAAAATGAAGTGCAGGTGGTGCAGGCCCCAGTCTCAGTGCATTAGTTCAAAGAAGGTAACAATGTATTTTAACAGACTTGCTCCTACGTGCAGTAGGAAGTACATTATTTGCCCATTTTTTTAAATGTCACCCAATAAACTTTTAAGATTTTTTGTCACATATTTAAGAAAGCTGTTACTGTATTTATTGAAAATGTAAAACACTTTTCACTGCCTCGGCCTCTGGAAGTGAAACATCTTGATTTCATTAAATCACTGGGAGGCAGCAAGTTCACAATCATCTGTTACATCAATCATGCCATCAGCAATAGAGTGGAATTTAACAATTACAAAAGGACTGAAAAACAGACAAGTGCTGATAAAAATGAATGCAATATTTAACTTGATTAGAATAATTACACTTTTCAAAGAGAACACAAATCCATGCTGCTTATATTCTCTGAATCATAACTATTACAATACCAAAAAAGTACTAAGTAGTGCACTACTTTAGAGGCAATGTCTGGAAAGAGCACTAACCAAGCAGAACATAACATTTTAGATTAGCCCTGTGCCGGGTTAAATGTGCCCATATGTGAAATACTGAAAACAAAGCAAGCTTAAATATGCAACATAACATTATGTTCAGAAGTATTCATACCCTTAATTTGTTATTTGCACCGTATTTGTATTTTATTTTTCTTTCTCCATATAGTTGACTTCCATTTAGTTGACACTGATTCAGCATTAAGCAAATAGTTCAGATTCTAGTAGACTGATCTGAATAAAAGGCAGGGGTGTGTAGACTTTGGATTGCCTCTAAAAAAAATCATTATAATCAATAACTGAATTCTGTTTTATTTTAAGGATTACGATCTCTTCCAGGAAACATTTGAGTTTACCAATGATGCTAAGTGAGGGAAAAATAATACAAATAGCTGTGTGTGTGTGTGTGTGTGGTTAGGGGTGGGGACACACAAATCCTAACAAAACACTCCCAGCTGCATTCATAAAATTGGTATTTTATCTCACATCAATCTGCAGGGGTCATTTCTATTTGAGGTATCACTGGCATAATTAATTATATTGCATCATACTTCCAAAGCTTGGGCTTCTAAAAATGGAAGTCTCACCCAGCACTCTGTAGCAGCACATAACGACATCATTGTTCCCCGGAGTGGCTGGTGGCCAAAACTGGCACAGGCCGCCTTCGTACTGTCAATTATAAGATTTGATTTACTGATCTTTAAGGTTCTCTGTCCTACAGGCAGATTGCACAGTATCTTTAAAACACTTCTGCTGTACCGAATTATTATATGCCTTAGCAGACACCGTCATCCAGTGCAACTTACAATTGTTACCATATATCATTATTTTTTTGACATACAATTTCCCATTTATACAATTGGGTTTATACTGGAGTAATCTGGGCAAAGTACCTTTCTCAAGGGTACAACAGCGGGATTGAACCCACAACTCTCCACTCCACTTCTACTTCTACTTCACACTGCTGCTCGTGTAACAAATAAGAAATGTTGACAAATGCCCTCATGCTGCTTTGTACTGCCATAGTGATTAGGCTAAAGAATCAGCAAAACAATTCCATGAACTATCCCACCTTGCTATTCCCTAGTATTTGGGTAATATATAATAATTCACCTTTCCGTGCACAAGAGATGACTTGCATGTTCCACAACTTCCCTTCACATATATTGGCACATGCCCAGTGACTCAATAAGCGTGTGGGTTGTGGAGACTTATTTGTTGCACTATTAAAGATGCCAAAAGTTAAATCAGTGTAATTATACAAAAACGACCACCTACACCAAAACAAACAAACAATCAAACAAACACTTCAGATGCAAAGATATGTGTAGCAGAATAAATATCAGTTTTATTCTGTTCAGAATCTAAATGTGTTTTGTATTCAGATTGGCAAGGAATGGCACTGGATAGGCCAGAAAAGCATCAGGCACTCAATTAAAGCACAAGAGGTGTTTCTCTTTTGACCTGAAAAGGCCATTGAGATCGCACTGGGGAAGAAAAAAAGTCTTAGTGTCTTAAGTGAGCAGCAAAATCAGTGCTCAGAAATGAAAGACCGCTGTTCAGCCGGAGCACTGAAACGTTAAGTGTCTGAGAAGCAGAACGGGCTGAGTGGTGGCAGCTGTAGCATGTTGAAATAGCTTGCGTTAGACAGAACACATTTCATTTCATTTTTTATTTTTTTTAACAGGTAGGCCAAGAAAGGGACATTCTCTCTCTTTAATGTAATGCCAGAGTACACATAACAAAAGAAGGCATGTGTGGAAATCCAGAGTTACAAACAGAAACTGGATGAGAGGAGTGGACTGAAATGAAGGCTCATAATAATGTTGACATAACACAGACATCAGCCCTTGTCTCAGTGGCCCAACAACCTTCTCAAATGGGTCCTTGTTGTGTCCATATAGTCTGTCTATTGCAGAAGACATACATGAACATATTAGGTAGTTATGTACTCCAGGTAAAGATTTGGTTGTATAACTAAGTGATCCAAGGATACTATCCAGTGTATAATTTGGGAAGATTTTAAAAACAGACTAAACGAGCACGATGGGTCAAATGGCCTCCTCTCGTTTGTAAACTTTCTTATGTTCTTCTTATGTTCTTATGTATTTTTGTATGAGGATTGTGCCTCAGTTAAAACCTGTACATTTCTAAACACAGTAAAGCAATAATAGAGTTAGAGCAGACAAAGTACACAGGCTGTTGTCAGTCTGCTTCATATTCCAAAAGACCAGCATCACAGAAATGGTAATGACATTTATTTTAGAGCCTTAAACTGAGTCTCACCTTAGGGAGAATTATACGTGTTTTCCAGAGTGTGATCCCTGGACAACAGTAATCCAAATTACATGGATAAAATGCCAAAAAACAATTTTATACTTTCAGTGTGGTGTACAAAAGAGATAAATGTTAAATGTTGTTGATTAAGTTTCAAAAAAGCTTACATGTACAACTGTTGATCTTATTAATAAGACCTACTGTACAAAGCAATTTTACGTATCGTATTAATACATTTTCTATGTTTTTAGACAAATTCCATAACTCCCCTTTTTGGTTGACCGTTATACTATTTTGGTTTGGTAAATAAAAGAAACGTGATACTTGTGAGATGTGTTTTCACTGCAATGTTATAAAGTCATCTATTTTGCCAACCATTTGTATACAGTTCCAATGCAAACAGAAGGTGCATATTCATTAAAATGGCACTTGACTTATCAGTATTTAATATGAAGAAAATCAAAACAAAACCTTGAGCTGTCCATGGGTTCTATTTCAATATTAAAATATATTTCAGAATGCAGCAGGGAAAGTTTAACTGTGACCCCGGGGTGGATAAAAAAAAAAACTCTGGGAACCTACATCTGATGTGTACTCAACACAGTATATATAGGAAGTGCTGAATAAAGCTAAAGTATCTCTTAATTTCACAGTGACTAGTAAACAAACATTACTGTTTTTTCCTGATAAATATTTAAGGCATCTTAAAATAATGTTTCTGTGATACTGCACAAAATACATCTATGCATATATATATTAAAGTTCAATTAAATATTTTGAAATTCTGTAGCCTTTTTCAATATATCAATATTAACTGTAGTAAAGACATTGTTTTCATGACAATCCTAAAACAATACTGATATCGTTAAATAACACCCTGTTAAGGCACCTGCAAAAACAAGTCAATACCTTCCCAAATAATCCAATCCAGAGCGAGGAAATAACAGTATATTGCATTCACCTAGCTTTCCTGTACGTCCTTTCATCTCGTTCACATGCTTTTAATTTTGTTGTTTAATTATTGTTATCTATGTATACAGCAGGAGAGCTGGAAGTTTTGGAGAGAAGATATATCTCCCTCTTCCTGAAAATGTTTATTTTGTTTCAGCTATCACTTTTCACCACAGACTATTCACTATTATCCTTGCCTAATCATTTCCATGTATCATTATTGTTATTATCATATAATGAGTAAAAATGATTTTGAAGAGCAACAACTTACAGAAAGGGATGTGTGTTCAAATAACAAAATATCTCAGCCATGGCACAGTTTAGTTTCTTACAGTGTGTAAATCTTCAGTGTACATGTAATTGAATTTGCTCCACAGCTGAATGTTTTCAATGTATATTATGGTATGTACAGTATTGGGAGGTATCATATTTTAGAATACTTCTATATGCATTCCCAGGTTCATACAAAAGCCTTTTGTCTTTAGCATTAAGGTCTATGCACATGCTATAAATAATTATCAGATTCCTACTGCTATATGATAAAATAATGTAGTGTCTGCAGCAGTTCCAATACATAGTTTCAAAACAGGTGGGACAATACTTCCTGGAACAATGTAAAACAGATCTAAAAATAGGTAATATAATCATAATAATTATTTAAAAAAACCATATGAGATTCCGGCTATGTTGAAAGAAGTGGCCTTAATGCAGAGGTGATTTAACTTCAATACAATCTCTGGGGCATAAAAAAGGTAGATGCAAAAAATGGTTTGGCAGGTTTGGAAAGCCTGGTGGCTGGGCTTTGTGCAATAAGCAGTGTCTAATGCAGATGCAACTGCCAAAGCCTGCTTTTGACATAGGGCGTGGGAAAACTGTGGGAAATTGGCCAAATTGCATTATTTTGGAAGACGCTCATTTTCAAATGGCAGTGTTCCATGGCTTACACTAATGCAGTATGATTAGGTTTGTATGACTGATGGTAAGGGGATGCCAAGCAGAGTCAATATAACTGATACCTAATTGGAAAAAAAAAGGTTAATACTCACAACATAAGATTATTTTGGAGTGTCAAAAGGAATCTAAAAATCACATTAATTCTAGACTTACCTGCCTATCTGTACCACAGGGGGCAAAGAAATAGAAGATGCACCCACTGAAACTCCCTGCATCATATCAGGGTCAACTGTAAACATTTGCTTAGTATCTGAATGCACCACAGAGTCTGAGCTACACACTCGTTCTCTGGGAATGCACATATATATATATATATATATATATATATATATATATATATATATATATATATATATATATATATATATGATGCATGAAAGACATTACTTTCTGACTTCCAAATGAGGCCTGCACAACATATGTACAAGTACTGTATATAGAAGCACTTCTACATTACTGATAACTGTAATTATCTGGACAATACAAAAAACAAAAGTTCAGTGAGATTTTTTCTCTTTCATAGTAATATACAACATGATGACAACACATGTAGTGGAAATTCAGGAAACAGGTGCTTCATTTCAAACTTTTGATTTCTTTTATAATAAACAGACATTTGTGTGGGGGCGTGTCAAAAAACAATCTGGGCTGAGCTGCGAAGATCGGAACAAAGGTTTTTCAAGAGGATAAACAAGTGTAAAACAAATGTGGTTTTGTCAGGGGTACGATTTTATGTATTGCTTTAAATAATGGATGAAAAAAGTTGAGACAACAAGGTCTTTGAATTAATACTTGACAAGATTATTGTACATACATATCCCATTTAAAAAACAAAACAATTAAGGAGCTATGCATTAACTCAGTGGGGTTAAGTATGTGGCTACTACACCACAACTTAGCAGGCATGGCAGTGGCAAAGTCTGGTCAAATGACTCAATCTATACTTCTGCTTCTGTAAGGTAAGCCCCCAAGGACCTCCACCAATGTATATTGTTTTAAGTCATAGCACAGACAATTGAAATACATGAAAATGCCAATTTCCCACTGAAGCTGTGACGTTTGCCTGTATAGCCCTATCTGCCTTGGCCTGTAAATTGTCGGGGGGTTCATAGCCCTTTAGAAGACAGACAAACTTAATCAGTTTTCTTTCCAGTCTCATTCCTCTAAGTCACTGAGTCAAACCAAGCCAACTCATGAAGTAGCTGAAAACAATAAACATATGTAAATACATAATTACCGTGATAATCTTTCCTTACAATGTCAGGAATCTGAATTCTGTCATGACATTATACATCACCGTCCACCCATTTATAATACAGGGACGAAAGAGGGATACAAATGATTCATTCCAGTTTATACATAAAGTGTGCATAGAAAACGAGAGGAAACACTTTGTTTTTCCTGTGTGGCTTAATAGCTGAACTATAGACCCTCATTAGCATACGTTTGAAATGAGTATTTTCTACTCAAATGTTAAACATATCACATTCTGGAACTAATCCTGGTATACTAGTTGGTTTAGCGTTGAATGGCAATTGGCAATGTGGTTACTGTTGTGTGTACAATGGGATTTATGTGCTTACGGTGGCTCTAGGCTGACTGTATCTGCTATCTGAGGTCTCTGCAAATAACTATTTGGGATTCAAATTCTTAAAGGTAAAGGTTTGTAAACACAAACTGGAGTAGACGTGCTCCCTTGTTTCAGCAGAAAGAGATTGCATCAGAGGATGTTTACCACTGTTTTTTATTGGACCCTTTTGACATAGAAAATCCACACAGGCCAGTCAGAGACTTCTGGTGCTGCTCAGGGGCATGTCCAGTGTGTCCCATCGGTGTCACAAGCACCCTGGGCTCACCCTTCAAAAAACAGTGCATGGCTTTGACAACATGCATATCACAGGATGTGTGCTCTCTCTCAAGTGGAGTGCAGTACAGGGCATACAAAGTTGTGGTGTGGAGAAATAAAATAAAGAGAAATAACTGGAGATTCTATATTTACAGAAAATATTTTTAAGAAATCCCTAACCCCCACACTAGTAGCAATCACTGCAGCATTCTGGGCATTATGTCACATAAAGACAACACTGTGTATTTTCTCCATTCAACGAGGTTAAGCTCTGAGGACGGTGGCCAGTTGAATACATTAACTTATGTTCCCCCTATTTTAAATGGCATAAATAAGAAGCAGCCTACTGAACTTATGCATGGAAATCTAAATCATTAAATTCTCTTACAAGAAATGTGTTAATCATTTGGTTTAATACCAGCAGACTACATTTTGGATTTCAAACTTAACCTTTAAGATGTGAGCCAAGATGTCCATTGTTTTAACTAATCAGATTGGTTTGGAGCAAAATCTGGCAGGCCTGTGCAGATCTGCTGCAGTTTGTGTGCTTAACTGATGAAAGCATTTGACTTCTAAAATGTTGGGCCTCTATTTAAATAGAAAAGCTGTTGCACACCTGATTTCAAACTGCGAAATGGCACAACGGAGGTTCACTACTTGACAGTAAAGGTCTTTCCAAAGATAAAACTCAGGGATAGAAATGGTTCCTTAGATGTGCTGAGTGAACATGTATGCACTGTATTGAAAATAATGGATGTCAATTCAAACTCCGCAGTAACGACTGATCTCTCTGTGATCATCGATTTTCCTTATTCTATAATGAAACAGACAAACGCATCAATAAATACATGAATAGATAACGATAAAGGTAATAATAAATATGTTTGATCCCTTAAGGAGGGCTAAATCCCTTTAGTTAATACAAGTCCTTATCAGGGTTTATGTAGTTCGTTTTTTAAAAAGATTATCACCTAAAACAATCTGTGCTTAGACACGTATTATAATTCCAATAGCCAAAGTCAAAAGTCATGTAAACATGATTTTTGGAAAATATATTCTAATCACAATTTAAAAAAAATAACACATCGACATGTCTGATTATACTTTGAACACTAACTACATTTAGTAAAAACACTAATTTCTTCTGATATATTACTGCACATGTGCATATTGGACCTACTACTGCATCTGCATGCAAGTGTTATATACATTTTAGTCAAGAAGGATTGATTCTAAATTATAATGGAAATCTGTTGTTGTTTTTGTTTTATAATTAAAATAAACACATTATAGAAACTAATACTGAAATTAGTAATGTAAGGTTGTAAAGTTGATTAGTTCTAGTTAATGCACCATTAGTACTGTGGTAAGGAATGAATCTTTACCTTAACCAAAGCAATTTAATTTGCTTGGTTTTGACATTGCACATTTCTGAGATTATGATAAATCTAGGATGTGAATGTCTTGGGACAGCTTGAGCTGGAAGCATTATCTTCTTTGAACCAATAGTTTTTATTGCCTTGTACACTAATACAAAACACACATCAGATTCTCAGAATGTAACCCAGAACAAAAAAGAAAAAGAAAACATGTTTTAGGAGGAACTTGCTCTCAATGACCTCACTGTTACCTTACACGCCATAAGTCTTCTTTTCCTGATACTGTCTGAATTTGAAACATCTAATTTAATCCACTGAAGGAACCAGTCTTCCTTTTATTTCCTGTCTGTGCTGAAGCAGTCGCCTGTTTCAATTACGGCTCACTCCCTCTCCTACATTATTCTTCTTCCAGCTGGCTCAGTTCCTTGGAAGGTAAAAAGCGCTAACCGTGCAGATTGGCGACTGATACCTCGCAGGTTACAGTGATTTACAATTCCGTCAATAAGCAAGCTCCCCTTACCCAGTGTTAACACTTACCAAGAGGAAAAAACACTACAAAAAATCATAACATTCTCATGGTAGTGAGAGAGGAATTTCATATACCAGACAGAAACGTCATGTATGATACATATGAGCTGTGAGCTTGTGGAATTGAGCCTTAGGAGGAAGATAAGAAAAAAAACACAAAAAAACAACTTAAAAAAAAACCCCACTTCCTGTCTTGTTTTTTTTTTATGGTGATGGCAAAAAAAAAAAAGGCTGGGAGAAGTTGTATTATATTTATTTGATGCAAGGCATTGTGGGATATATGTGGCCTTTCTTTGAATTCCTATTCAGAGGGAAAACCAAGAAAAATATAGAAATATTAGAAACCAAGATAGCTGGCCAATGTGGTTTTTATGCTTCATGAAAAGCAGAAATCTATCCTCGTGCTTAGCAGATAACTTAAATACAGCTTGAACCTTAGGGACTAGCTAAAAAGGTTTAATTGAGGATGGTTCATATTATTGACATTGTTACCCCTCTAAAATAGGCCTTCAGTCCTTGTACAGATTTGTTTGAATACATATTGTTTTTGTCCAAGTGCATGTATTTCTATAATGTTGGTACATAGAACAGCCAAACAATAAACTTGACATTCATATTATCCGTTTGAAAGGTAAGTGTTATGAACATTTAGAGGAAAGCTATAGTCTGATTTGTTTTCCATTGAGAAAACAAAAGGCATCAAAAGCACCCAATCCAATGCATGTATTGTAAATCTGAAGGAATGCAAAAATAAAATAAAATAGGAAGACAATACTGTTCAATGGATTTATGCAACTATTAACGCCTATGGTTCTTGGAATTCCCAGGCAAGCAGTAAGCCATTAATTTATGGAGCACATTTAGATTGCAGTGCATGTTCCAGAGAAGTCTGGGAATTGTAAAACAAGTTCCACCCCTTTCCTTCTCTCGGAGTATGCATAAACGTTAAATAGTATACAGTTAGTGTTTAATAACTCCCTTAATACCAGTGTATGGTGTACGAATGCAGCGGGAGAAGTAGTCTGTTCAGACGCCTTCCTGTTATGGTTCTAGCACCTTGAATGGAAGTAAATTGGTTAGGTGTCAGACTTTTTTCCAGGATCATATGTGCCGAGCAGCAGGACAGTGAATGTTCGTGTGCCGGAAACATATCCATAATTTATTTATGGTTTCCTGTTGTTTGTGAAACACACAGCTTAATGCTTTCTTGAGCAAGCACTATATTTGTAAAATACATATAATAAAACATTAAGTTTGATGGAAATACACATTGCTAACAATTTCAGACCCTTTAAATGAGCAGTGGAACCTGGATCCAAAGCTGTTTTTTTTTTTTTTCTCAATGCAGAGAAGAAGAATTTCAAAAGCTTGAAAACACACAAAAAATGATGCTGTAACAGTACTTTTTTAACGACCATGTAAACATATTGGTTGATGGCTGAGAAGCTTACAAGCCCTCCTGACATGAAATCTCGCTCTCATATTAGAAACCGCCCCACAGACAGAACTGGCAGTACAAAATAAAGATGAAGAACACAAAGGAGCTCTATCTTCAAAAAGTCAAAACCGTAGCTACTAAAACACTGCCATTCAAATGCTTAAACGTGTAAATATTTCGCGTTCTGCTTCATGTTGCTTGCATGACATTCTGTTCAGTACAGTTACGCTAAACTGAACCACATCTCCGATTCTTTTTTCTTTCCTACTTAAAAAAAGAGAAAAAAGAAAAAAACATACACTATGAAAAATAATGGATGAGTGACAATCTATAAACAATGCCGTGTCCCATTTCAAGAGCTGAAGCCAGGAGACCTCTTGAGCTGCAGTCATGAGTTCCCTCTCTCTGGCCTTACTTCTCTTGATGGAACACAGCCTTTTTACTGATCGACATACCCTTTTCTATATTATCTTACTGCTTCTGCTGCTACTACTACTGTTATTACTACTACTACTACTACTACAACTACAGATAATACTACAAGTAATACTCACAACAACAATAACACCACCAAATGTATCAATACAGTCTGAATGAATACAGTTGCCCCTGCCCTCCAGAAACTCTGTGCACGTGCCTGTATGTATATATATATGTATATATATATATATATATATATATATATATATATATATATATATATATATATATATATATATATATATATATATATATATATTCCCCACAGAGAAGTATTTGTTAGAAATGTGTATTTTAAACATTGCAGTTTTGTTTATCAGAAATAATGAGTCTGCCTTGTGCAATCTTAGGCTCTTCTGAATATTTAAATATGTTGCAGTCAAAAGCTGTCATTACCCTTCAATTACCAACAGCACAAGTGGGATCAGTCAAGAGTATTACCAACACATAGCTTATTGTGTAACTTTGACAATGTGTCTGATGAAAGTGCAAAATGGGGGACAACAAAATTAAGAAGCTTGAATTTTCCCTCCCAGGCAAATTCTAGCAGTCACATTATATGTCTTGTTTTGATAAGATTGTAAATTGTTAAGATTTTAAATAGTAACTGTTCTTACTATTGGTTTTGTGGGCAAATGTTCTTGCATTGACATTGAATCCTTATTTGCAGTTTTGTGTTTTTTGTTTGTTTGGTTGTTTGTTGCAGCTGGAAAATGGCATATTTATCCTACACTAAGTCAAAAGATTGCAATATAGCAAAAAAGATCCAGCAGGGCAGAGTTTCATTGACATTAACTGATATTAAAAGAACAGCTTGAAGATAGTGCAGTCCTATAAATAAAGACTGACATGGTTCTAATTATCGGGAGTCATTGCCTATTAATTCTAATTGCCAGGAATGCCACGTGCATTATAATAAATCACAACAGCTGAACTTCTTCCGTTTGTTTGAGGCAGCCAGTGTATCTCATACAAAGAAGCCTACAATACTGCTGGAGGTCTTTCTGATGCTATTTGTTTTTGTGAACATTACCACAGTAAACAGGCTAACAGCATGTTATAATTTTCACTTAATAAAGGCCTGGGTAGAAGGCCAAGTATTCTTGGGTAAATTAAAGCACTATGTGTCTGTGGCATGTGGCCGAACAGTGGAACGAGAACATGCACTGACTCAATATCTGTGGTGAACACTACCACTGCTTCCAAACTGTGTGCTGTAGTACTGTACTGTAGTATTCCTCTTGCAGTTCACAACACCAGTACTTACTCAAAGCTCAGTCACTAAACGCATTGACTGGCACGACGTGTTGTCAGTGCACAGATACATATTATGATTGGGCAACTGATCTAATCTATGAGAGAGTGCGCTTTTGCAGGCGAACCATTTGGAAGTAATTTAAGTCTGTTAAAACGTGTATTATGTTAATTGTAATAATTACAGGTTAAACTGCGGGATCATTCGTAAGGTGCTCATAGGCCATGTGTGAGACGGGCTTCTGCAGCTGACATGTAAGAGCCCTTTCTCTCACACCTCTCCGAGTCTGGACCAGAGTGGGAGATCAGCTGCATACAGCGGGGAATCGAGTTCATTCAAGACTGTGAGCGATGTGACGTCTGAACAGCTCATGTTTAAGAAGAAGCAGGACAGTGCTTTGGTCCTTCTTTTTTTTTTGGCTTGCGTGCTCAAACATTTTCAAGAAAATAAAATAAGAAAGTGATTTAGAAGAAAGTCTGTGACATCAGTGCTAGGCGGGGGAACAGTGTGTTGGCTTATTTCATTGCGGTTTACCCTGCTTTGACCTTGGAAAACACAATAGCAACAGCAGAGGTTGAGTCACAATCTGGTACAACTTAACCTTCACAAGACCTTGAAGGTGGGTGGTAGATCGCAACCCCATTTTACATACCTGTGTAAAACCTTATTAAAACCTAATTAGGCCAAATGGTCTAATCCAAATGCAATATTTCTTTAAAAAATGCCGAAGTCGAAAGAAGAAGAAGAAAAAAAAACCCGGTTGAAATTAATTTTTCAATCTAACAAATTGTTTAACGGTGCCAGGCCGCCACAACTTCAAGACCACCGAAGCAATCTTATCATCTGCTGAAGCTGAGTTTCGACATTGTAAATACTAAACCCCAGCGGCCTGTAAAATGTTTTAAACAAGTTTTTTAAAGAGAACAGTTTGTATAAACTATATTAGGGTTTGTGAGAAAATGAAAGAGGTAATTGTTCACATTCCAACAGTTTCAATATATAAACTATGTGACCATCAGCCATGAATAGCCCAGCTGTTAACAATTTTTGTTGCAGATAATAATCAAGCTACATGCAAAATAGCGTTCCTCCGACAGACATTAGACTAAAGCCCGTGCTATATGGGATTTGAGACATAGAAAAAAACATGAAGAAAAAAAAATGAGTTTGGTTGAAATAACCTTGGGAGAGAAGAAAAGAGACCTCCATTGCTGAGCTGAACAATATAATTTGAAGAAAATAATGTCAAATTTCTAAGGCTGCCAAACAGTATGGTATTGGTTGGGACAAAGGACAATGTGACCACAGAATGAAAAGTTATTTTCAACCTCTTTTGCCCATGAATAATTTTTAATTTAAAAGAGTCTGTCATGGTGAGGAAACCAGTTTCAATCACAAACACTTACCTTTCACAATGTTTTTGTATTTTTTATTTATTTATTTTAATTACCCATGAAATATTGTCATATTGGGAAATTGCCCATATTGAAGTGTAGAGCTCTGACAAAAGGTCAGCGGGAACAAGGAAGGTGTCTGTAATATCTTTGTGATGATTAGCCTCTTATTAGTTACAGTTGTGTAATGTTCATTGGCAACAGTCTTTTGAACAAAGGTAAGGTTCACTCTGAGGTCATATATACACAAGTAGTCGTTAATGTCAATTCTAATTATTAAAGAAATGGAGAACTGTATTGCTGTTGCTAAATATAGTACAGTATTGGAAAATGGAAACTAAATCAGGAACTGGAGTAATATTTCTTTAAAGGTGTATCTGTGCTATAGAAACAGGCATTGGGTCCGCAGAAGAGATTTTTCAGTTTGACGTCCACTTTACTGTTGAAAATCTAAATTGCTATACATAGATGCTCTGTTCTGTGCTAACTTCCCAAAGGAAAATGTTTTGACAATTACATTTGTCAATTAATGATACACAGTCAGTTTTGATCATCATCCTGAGATTCGTGGGGAAAACTATGCATATCTATATCTGTTTTGGTATTAGATACAAGCTTGGATTCACATACAGTTGTATTACATGGACAAAGTATATTTTTTATTTGCAGATTGTGTCCTTAGAAAAAAATGTTTCATCAAGTGAATTATCTTGTGTTGTTTGGATATAAATAGGATTATTAGGATTAGGGAGTGGTCAATAGTATTAATGTTTTTCACTAACATGTTAAAAGGCATGAAACCCAATCTGGTATCTGGTAATGAATGAACATGGAAAATTGATTATTTTAACCCTCTCTTACTAGGGTATTATTGATTCAGCTGTATTGAAAGGTATATTCATAATATAGGCCTAGGTAATGCTGCTCGATTTAGTTTTTTATTTTCTGGCTACCTGCTTTTAAGATTCTTAACCGACATGGCTTTATCTATTAAAACGTAATTTAGACAGTATAAATAAGTTACCTTTACTATACCCAGTATTAATATTGTTTAACGGATCAACTATGGTTCAAGACTGTGTAGATACATTTGCCTGTTATTTACTGTATTATTGTTTGGTCTGTATAATGACTTGTGTGTTACATGCAAGCTCTGTATATCAAAATTACATTAAATTCCCATATGGAACACGTTTTCAATATATTATAAATCTATGCAATAATAATGCAGTAAAACATAAAACAAGAATGTGCCTATTGACTGTTACTACAACAAGCCAGCTTAAACCAGCCACGCAATGCTCTATATTATGTTGGCCAAATAAATTACCAAAATATACATGAGTGGTATTGTGTATCTTTAAGAAAGGAATGCTAATGTATGTTGTGTGTGTGTGTGTGTGTGTGTGTGTGTAATCGAGTATCGTGAAATCGAACTGGTATCGTATCGATGTTAAGAATTCTGGTAGCATGACAACCATACCTCTAACCCATCATTGCCATTTGGTGACAAGATATGACAGCTGGCTAAAATGTCAATTAATATGTAGTATAGAGAGAAAAAAAAAAAAAAACTCCCTTTAATATACAATGGGGAATAAAGCATTAAAGGAAAACAAGAAATATAAACCTTTTTTAAAGAGATAGGATATATTATTATATTACCCTTTTTGTCTTTTACAAAATGCAGATTGTGTTATTTAATACGTTTATTTAATTAAAGTGAGAAAAGTATAGTTTTAATTTCAGCCCCTCCCACGGGCACTGTGCACTATTTGCTGCATCCAGTAGCAACATTTGTTTTTGGATAGGTCACTGTTTAGGCCAGCAATTTATGGCAGCACAACACAGAGATTATAGTTCCAAATTGTAATGAAATGTTATGCAATAGTAGTTTGAAGACTCAAACGTGATTTGTTTTTATGCAGTTCGGTTTCACTGACAGCACATGCGGGATCTATTTACTCTTCAACAAAACTCAGATTCTTCTTGAAGACAATCAAGAACAAATACAACCATACAAAACATGGTAGAGATTATTATTTTCTTCTTATATACAACCAACATGAAACTGATTCTTTTTGAACATCTGTTTCCAGTACACCCTTGGTATGCAAACTATTGTCTATTGGAACTGTGTTGTGGTAGAGTTTGCCAGGGTTAAAGACTGGGTCAATTTGATCAGGAGGCTAAAATTAGCTCCTGTGCGTTTCCTGAAGGAGTGAAAAGAGCACAAAAAAAGAAAGCATACCGGACAGACCTTTGTATTTGCTTTTTGTTTTTGACACAGTGAAATTGAATTGGGGAGTACAGCACATGGCTGTGACTTCATTTTCACTTTCTTGATATTATTTTTTAAGGAAATTATTTCACTATTTCATGATAAAATATCCAGTATAGTATGTTCTATTGATTAATTGATTTATTCATTCATATATGTATTTAGCTAGTCATTGATATTCATACTGAGACCTGCACATCACAGAAAAATATCAGGGACAATCAGGTCTATGCTTGCAGTATTTATATGCATTGTTTGGATATATGTGTGTGTGTGTGTGTGTGTGTGTGTGTGTGTGTGTGTGGGGCAGCCAAGTGAAGTGCACTAGTGTGGAGCTGTGGTCGTTGTATTTAACAGGGATGACATATATGTCTCTACCAGCCTTAGTTCTTCTCTGCATGTTGTCTTACTCATTCTTAACTATTATTTAGCAAAGGCTAAATCAACTTTATCTGCCCCACACAAGAGAACTTTATGCAATACCTGATCTATAACCACGATACCTGACTGTTTCACTTTCACCAGTGGGTTGAGCTCAATAGACCTGACTGACTACCCCCATGCGAAAGCTACACCAGAGGACAATTAAAAGAAGGAAGGTGTGTCACACATTTCATGGGAGGGGTGCCTTTCAGATTCTTCCTGAGAACTCCGATGGGGGCACATTTTGTCAAGATCGGAAGGTATTTCTGATTAATCCAAAACAGGTTTTTGGTATAGTACTGCCTTCCAACCAGTACTTTGAAACATTGCCATGCGCTATTGAATTTGTATGACCCGTCATATAACTACTGCCCATATTTATTTATTGTGGGTATAACAGCAAAGGGTTGTGAGGAACAAATTACTTACACTTCACTCTAAACCCCTGGGGCACTTTCCTTCAATTGAGTATTACAGTCTTGCATACACCATATCAATGATGAAGTCATGGGAAAGGTTTAAGCACACTGTACATTCTCCGATTGAGAACTGCATTAAAGAACAATGTGATGAGACGCTCGGATGAACTTGGCATCATACACTATAGTCAAGCCTTCTTAAAAGAAATTCTCCCATATGCTTCAGAGCAAAATCATAGTGACAGTTACATAATTATTAATACCAAAAAAAAAATTGCTTGAGAAAATATGGATATCATATGTTGAACAAATTATATTAAGGTAGTAAAATGTTTTTGTTTTGTTTTTAAGAGATGGACATGAAAACTGATTTTCAAATGTTTCAAAATATAAACTACCTTCAAAGCCAATTAAAAAACCTAATTCAAGCCCCTTCAAATAGGGTTTAAAAAAGTTAATCATGTATACACATACTGCACCATTACATATATAAAGAAGGGATTTACGTGGGTTAGCTAAGCCTTAGATGGCATTGTGTAACCAACTTCTTTGTTGGCCTCTTATGAAAACCATGCAGAAAATTATACTTTTAATGCAGGCTTCGGTCAATTCCCTATTTTTCAATCCAATTCAGTTTCTTATTGCTTTTTCAATTTAATTCCAATACCTGTAGAGCCTATTATTCAACATCAAAAATAAATGGAATTGGAATTTGGAATAGGTCTGAAAAAGAGAATTGGAATTGAAAAAAGTGGAACTAACCCCAAAAATGAATTGATTATTATTAATAAAAGAGATCAAAATAGCTGGATACTTCCGCATTTCAAAACAATAAAAATAAAACAAACCCTCCAAATTAAAAGGTACCACTACTTTTGGGACCACTGCTAATTTCCCCTTAATTGTACAGACTAAGGCATCCTTATGTATTTCTAAAAAAGAGTCTGCAATTGACATAAATGTACTCATACAATATTCTGTACAATAAGTACAGAAATAACATCAACCAAATCAAAGCCCATCATGTTCATACAAGCCTCCACTGTGAGCACTATGGTGAGGGCAACATGAGAAGTAGCAGTGATTTAAACGTGGCGCTGCTTTATCAGAACACATCTGAAGAAAGATAGTGACTAAACGAGAGAGTTGCAGGAAATGACAATCTCCACGTGTGCCACACACACACACACACACACACGGCAGTGATAGAACATCAGCCCTGGATGCAATTACCCAGCGCTGGCATAAACAACCTTGTAGCACTGAGCGCAAAACAACAAACGACCCTCCGCATAATGGCACCTTTGAGGGTAAGAGCAGACGGACTTGGCAGATGCTATCAGGGTCCCTGAGCTTATCGAGAGGCGTAGTAGAGATTGCAACCCAAGCGAAGCCGGAATCCCTACCCAGTGTGTGCTTTGTTGTTATCAGAGCAGCTGTAAGTGGCCCTGGCAGGAGAGCAGCAACAAACCCACCCCACCCAGGAGAGCAGAGGATGGCCCGGGCCTGCATAGCAGCCTGAGCCACTCCAGGCTTTCTGACATGCACTGCAGCAACCACAGAGAGCGGAGACAGGAGATCTACACACAGCTTCAATCAATCAAGTAGAAAACAAAAATACTATTATTACGATTATGATTAATGGGACTATAAACCCACACACGATGTCATAAAGAGGTATTCCTCACCAACCACTTGAAACAATCCTAAAATCTTCATTGTGGTTCAGCAAGGACGCACAGCAACTGTAAGCTGTGTGATCTGCGTTTCTCTCACCAATGTTCGCATTCTCATCTTGTTGCAAAGTACAAAACATATGCAGTCTGCCCTTCCCTTCCAGAAACTTCCATGAGCATCAGATAACTCAAAATGAAGGGCACTAGGGCTCTGAATATCTGACGCACCTCAAACATCTACAACCTCCCACGCTGCATCTGTTGTGAAGAGCCTTCCACTGACGTCCTACAGCGTCCAGACAGGTGCAGCATCAGAGGGGATTATCTCCGCTCATCTTCAGGTTTCTAGCATTTGTCCCCGAAGGAATGCGCGGATATGAAAAGAACGACTCTATAGCCTCACCTCTCGCTGGAGGTTGAGAATGAGGTGACCTGAACTGGATTAGAGGATCGGTGCACGATTACAATGCTGCGTGAGACACAAAGGAGCTGTGATATCTCAGTAGACCTTGGGAGGTTAAGAAAGGCAAACAAAACCTCGAGTGTGAAAAATGACACCTTCAGAGGAGGAGAAGGGGGCAGTTCACATAGAACACGCTGCTGGGATTATCTGACTGACATTAAGCGTTGTCTGTAGAAGCAGAGGAAGAGGAAGGAAGCCCCTGAAAATGACATGGCAGGAGAGAGGGAATCGGCCGGCAGCTCCGGCAGCACCAGGCACTAGCTGGTCCAGCACAAAGGACTGAAAATTGCTGGCGCTGCAAGGGCTGCAGGTCTGGGTCACCCCACAGCTGAAGACATGAAACGCTATGCCACGGTTGCAGAGCTAGCTAGGGGCAAGACGAGGAGAGGTATGAGCCCCTGCAACCATCAATCACAGGGAAAGGGTGGGGGGCTCTGGCTGGAAAGCTGCCTCACGCTGGCATTCACAGGCCGTGCTGCTCAGCGGAGTGACTTCTTTGTTAAGAGGGAGGCGCCGTAACAACATTAAAGGCATCAGATATCCTGCATGCTTGGAGATGGCCAGCTCAGTGAGGAGGTGTCAGGGTGAAACATGAGAGCAGCAGACAAAGAGGAGTAATTCACCGTGTAACGGGAAGGAGGATGCTGGGGAGCAGTGAAAAAAAACAACTAAAAACAAGGAACTAAACAACAACAAAAAAACAAACACTAAAACAAATCAAAACAAAAAAACAGGCCCTCAAAGTGAGAGGGCAAATTGCCAAATTTGATTTTTTTTAAGGGAGATTTCTCTTTTAATGTCCAGTCTTAATTTTGTATTAATCATTGCCAGGGAAACTACAATACAAACAGATATTTGATTAAGATGGCCATACAATTCTGTGAATGATACTCCATATTTCTTTCTTTCCACTTTTAGAATAATGTACTTTCTACAGCTTGTCAGAGGCCTGCTTGTTTTTGGTTTTGTTGTATTTTGGAAGAATATCAAAAAGGTGATGTTCAGCTTTAGGAATGTTAGTATCTGAATTCAGTTTTAGTCACAGTCCCCTTAATTTGTATTATGTTACATATATTGTTCCTTTACAGGTGCTTAAGACATGTCATAAACATTTGTTTTCCACCTTGCCATAACATGAGATACCTTCAGAATTGTCCTACATAATCATATTTATGAATCCATCCAGCATTAAAAACAACAGACAACATGACAAAAAGGCAGCCTTCTGTGCTGTAGGTCAGTTTGGTTCCTGTCTGGTTACTGGTGAAGGTTTGGGAGCTACATTATTTTATTGTTTTAATGAATTCGGGAAAGTGCTATTAAATTGTTCTCAAGCCGTTGGGACTGATGCACATTACAAAAGTGATGACCTGCATTTACGTAAAATCAGAGCAGCAAAGTAGTTTCATAGTTACTATTTTGTAAGCAACCCTGCAGAAGTTTGTAATGTTATTATTTACAAAAAATACAGGACAAGAACAATACTCAATGACACACCTGAGGTAGACATTCCACTGCATGAACAGGAAGTGAAATAGTCCTAATGTAGACAGGGGTGTATATTGTCCTTAAATATAAATTTAAATATATAAAATGTAAAACTATTGATATGTTTAACATGTAGCAGGTAACATATGGACCCACAGCCAAATGTAAACAATAGCGAAGCAACTATAGAAAAGTGAAAAGGCAGAACTAAACAATTGACCTTTCCATGTTGCTGTACCAGCTTCAAGAAAACTTCATCCATTTAAAACCACAGTTCTATACAAAACTCTACTGTTAGGGCTTCAATGTAATCCAACATTGCTCTTAATCTGTATCAACCGAGTATGTTGATTAAATAATATTCTTGGTAACATTGTATGCCACCTTGGATAATGACATCTGCAGAATGAATGAATGAATTAATTAATTAATAATATAATTGTGTCTTTGATAACTTGTTAACCTAATACTACTACTACATTAATACATTAGTACAATACAAACAATAATAGCCCACATCATTATCATTTTGGATTATTGTTGCTATTATTATTAAGTATACCCATGACTCTGTAATTCATTTAGAAATGTGAAGTTTCTCAATGTGTTTCTGATGGTTTACATACAAAATTGCTAATGCCTCCATTTGCATTTCTAAGGTTTATTCGCACAAAGTATATATTTTTGTATACAATGGCTGCTATATTATTCCTCAGAAAACAAACTGTATATTTCATCTGTCATCTGCATTTACACAAGGCATTACATCTGAAGAGAGTGTCACAGAAGGCTGCACTGTTCCTTCACCTTACTTCACACAGCTGCAGAAAGTCCTTTAGGCTAGGACTTCATTTATCAGATACCAGTGGGAAATAACATGTTAAATCAATGCCATGTATCCTGGCAGAAAGACAGAGCTCTTTTATTCATGCAACTCAAGTGAATGACTAGCTTTTTTAGGTTGGAAGAGAACAGGACAAGTTTAAAACTTCATGCTTTAAAAAAAAAAAAAAGGTTAACATTCCTGTTACCTGGAGGGCTTCAATTATATCCCATGAAACTGAACATTGTAATACAGCTGCATGCAAATAACTTCCATAGCTTACAGAAGCCAAGTTCTAATTATATGGATGATGAGAAATCAGGTTCTAGAAATTGTCTTATCTGATGCCAGCAATGTTATTTTAGCTGGTCATCTGGTATAGTTTTCTGTGTGGGGCAAATAACAGAAGAGGCAAGGAAAAGGTTAGGCCCTATGATGTTGTTGTTGTTATTATTATTATTACTGCATTAGCAGGAGTAATACTAATATAATTAATGTGTCACTGCCTATCATACTGAAAAACTGTATTCTTTGAGTTACTATATGTTTTAACTCTCTTTTCTCATCCTCCAGACCTACTCAGGCCTTGAGGGGTGCATTTTTACAACCCCCTGAGAGCAGAGGAGGTTAACATAGTGTCACAAGGAACAGGTTAGGAGTGTTATCCAGTCACTGCTTCAGTTGGGTTATTTCTCTTTTATTGCAGTCATCCAAATGTCTGCAGGACCCCTGTGGTCATAACTTATTGCTTTGCCAAACTCTCACTAAGTTCTTTATTCGCTTTTTTTTCCATTAACTAAAGTGAATCCCTTATTGTCCCATAAAACCCTAAATAGTGCCATTCTCACTCATCAATCCCGTATCGACTGTTTCCAAAAACTTATATTCGTAAAGCACTCTGAAATATCTGACTCTAGCCAACTTTCTTTCTTTCCATTCATTCGTCTATGCATTGTAAGCAGATTGAGCCGAAGTGTGAGCTGAGCAGCTCCTAAATACATCACAGTTCTCACGATCACTCCTAGAAAGGTCCTCAATTCATCAGTGTTTAATTAAGCCATTTGTATTTTTCTAACCAAAGCTCCTATTACATCAAAACCTTGTCCCACCCGTCGGTTACAAAATCCAAACCTAACACTATATGGTGGTTTCAATTGGTAAGACATAAGTGGCCTCAGGCAAACACAAATCTGCCATCAACTGACATGTTTGGAATTCTTTATTGGCAGAGAGGTCAAAGTTTGTATTTAATCCAGGACCAAGTCAGAATAAAGATCTAAATCCATATAAGGCACCTCTTCGTGTGCTCTTGAAATGTCCCACCAATTTGTTTTCTTCATTCATCATCCTCTGGTTGTCCTAACATTTCACGTCACAGCTAAGGAAGAATGAAGCAGCAAAATGTATGCAAAAATTGAATATCAATGATTATTCACTGACTGGCCAGAAATGAGAAGGCACTCTTGTGTTTATGACAGCTAAAACACACAAAGGGTTTGATTCATGAGTAGTTGGGGTGCAGTTCAGTTAATTTCACACCACTTCTCCAGCAGCCCAGCTTTCAGCTCCTTGAGATCTTCACAAGCACGTTACTCCAGCACCATGAGAGGTGGTCAAGCCATCCTAACTGAAAACCGTCAAAGGGATACGACTCATGCACAATCGCTTATGGAAATCCCTGGTTTGGGTGTGGATGACTTCCTCCAATCCTTACATTGGAAGCGCAGGTTCTAAGCAATCAGCAGAACGTTGCATTCAGTCCTCCCTGAAACAGTTTGTGTCCTGTAGAAGTCACTGTCTGATGCAGTTCCTCTTCCTGGAAGTGGTTTTCCAATACACCTATCCCTGTCTGGTGCACCCAATGAGATCTGTGCCACCTGGAAAATGGCAGATACTATTTGCTGTGTAATAACAAGGAAGCTGATTGGGAAAGAATGAGATCTGGGTGGTTTTTCCCCTCCTGCAGTCTACTGATACCTGTGTTGGTTTCTAGCTGTGTTTGTACTTTTTGGAGGGACATATGATATGATCATGTAATGTTTTCCCGTTTACAAACACTTGCCTGGGAAATGCCCAGTCCCATCAGATGACAGAGGTTTCTAATTGACTGACCAGTATGTGATTTTTATTTGTAATAAGAATAATGAACACTAAAATGAAGAAACTTCAGGCAGAATTTGAGGAAAATAATTGAAGGGACCTGCATACAAAATAATTAACTGAAAAAAGCCACATGTTTTGTGTTTTGGTCCCTGGCTTGACATGCCAACAGCTACACACTCTTGAACATTTAATTATCAGCTTCAATCAAAATGACTACATTGCAGATTTGTAGTTTTAATAATTTGGCTTTTATTTGCCCCTACCATTTTATGCCACACAGACAACAACCTTTTAAAGTCCCTGCTTGGTAAGAGCAGGACCTGCACCACATGACTCTATAACAAACTGCAGCATATCATATATTTAGTAACAATCAAGAACGAAAGGTAAATGAAAAATAATGGCTACTGTACGAAGCAGTAATGAGACCCAGCTGTACGTGAATGTGGGCAGTGCTTGTACATGTTTGGAGCCTTGCACCACGGAAAAGCTTAAGGCACAAACTTAATCCTGGTCAGTAGGTTTGATTTAATTCGGAATAGGCTGGAACAAGCAAATTACCTTTTGATTAGTGAAATATTATTTTCTAACATGCGGCACATATCTTGGCTGCCCTTTAAGCAGTTGTTCAGCAGATTTTTAAAGTGGAAAAGGTAGCCAGGTTTTATCTCCTGTCTTGGCACAAATGCACATAGGCCTTTCCTGATTATTTACGAGTACCATACAGTGTAGTACATTCCTAGTTGTTCTCTTCAACCTGAATTTTTGGGAAGCAAGAGCAATTTCTGTGTATTTAGTGTATTTATTGCAAAGTATTTTATAATGTTACAGGAAGAAACCAGCTCAGGATCTCATGCTTACATGTCAGCCTTTGTTATTTAACTTATATTTTTACTATAGGAAGCAACCTTGGCACAGAGAGAAAACTCACAAAAACCTACAGGATATGTATTAAAATATATACTTTTGCTCCTACAAAGGTTACTAATTATCTGACTTTGAAAGGGAGAATGCTAGATATATTTATGTTCTGTACTGTACATACACACATTTTAACCATGCCAATAATGCTTAATCACAGGAGAACCAATTAGAAATTGTGAGTGGGCCTACACAATATTGAGCTTGTAAGCCATGGGTCCCAATGTGACAGGGGTTGAGGGGTTAAATGCAAGAAGCTGTCCTCTGTAGATTGTGCTGAAACCTTCCTGTTGGGAGTTCCTTTCAGAACGAGTGGGAATGGAACAGTATTAATAGCCACAGCTTTTTTTTTTCTTGCACTTTCCCACAGGTCTAGGCAGGATCTTCAGTTTAGCTGAGAAAGGGCGACCTGGATCCACAGAAGACTTTGGAAACTTCGGGCCCCACACAAAGAGGAAACCGGAGGGGCTGAGATGCAGAGTCTCGGTGAAACCATACGCCAGCACCCCCCCGCTGCGCTAACGTTCCTCCGCGCTTCCTTGACCCAAACCCACAGAGCGCACGGGGGCCTGCGTGGGCCTCTCGCAGACAGACGAGAGTGCCTGCAGATCTGCTTTAATTCCATTGACTTAACACTCTACTGCACCACAGCTTCTGTTCTGAGTGAAAGAGAAAAATAATAAACTTATTTTTTTATAGTGTAATATTTTAAGCACCCATCACTGACAATTCGTCAGCTTAACACACCTGACTATTTCTCCATGGTTACTACAAAACTAACAAGGCAGCAATGTTGCTATTATGTAAATATGTAGATAAAATCATTTTAAGTATTGCTTTGGCTGATTTTATGTTATGGTTTACAATTCAAAACATCTTGTATTAGTGAAAAGGACACAGTTTTAAATGAGACATGTAGTTTGCATAATTATTATTTCCTTTCTCACCTCTTCCTGAGGTGGGAGCCTGAGGTTTCCTAATTTCAGGAATGTTGGGAGAGATCTCATTTTAAAAAGCCTAACTTCCTGTTAACACAGGAAGCAGTTATTCACTGCTGATATCCTGTACCTTTTGACTATGAAATCTTTGCACTCCCTTTTTAAGTGCAACAGATAAGCAAATGAGCCACAGTACAAGATAAACACCTTTAAGACCTTCAAAAGAGAAGTAAAACAGTTACTAACAATGTATTGAGCTGTAAATTGGAAATTATTCTTGATTCTATATTGTTAAAATGTAGTGGGGAAAAAGAATCATTAAAAATGTATTGATGTTATTTCTGTGCTTTACACAATATGTTAAATGTAATATATTTACCTGTCTATCTATATAATACATATTTTCAGTAACTGGTGAATAATCATATATCTACTAAATGTTGTCTGTCCAAAACAGGGATAACAACGCCAGCTGCCATGTGAACAATGCAGCCATCCCGTGGAAAATAAATAAATAAATGAATAATGATTATCATTATTGCTTGTTCTAAGTACTCTTGGAATACATCAGGGGTATTTGTGGCAATGAAGACACCATGTTGGGAAGTGAAACTCAAACCAAAACACATTTATTAGATTACGGCACCAAAAAACAAAATAATCGTACACATTTACAGAATCTGACCATAACATAATTGCAGAGAAATCAGAATCAACTGGTAAATGAGCTACATGCAGACCCAATAGAACATATGTCTGCTGGCTCAAATAAATCAAATACAGTGTTTGTTGTGTATGTTTTGTTCATGTGATGACACTGATGATCCATTTTTGTATCCGGAATAATGTCACCAATTACTTTTTACCACGTGGATTTTATAGTGTGGTACACACACTCAGAAATACATAGAGCCATAGATATCAGTACAGTGTTTCTCTGTATTTTGTTATACGAACATTTCTGTTTAGCTGAGGATTTGACAAACTTTAAGCATTAAATGGATGTGATGCCCATTTTTATTTCAGAAAGGGTGAGCACTTAACCTTTTAAGGAACAAAGTAAGTGTGCTGCCGGACTATACTATATAATACATACTTTATGTTGTTGACAAAGCAGCTGACCAATCAGACGATATGCACATTTGCTCACCGGTCTTGAAAACAAAGCATTAAATTCCACATTCATCTGACATTGGCACTACAAGGTGTAAAAGGTGGCATCTGAACTCAACTCAGTTCACACTAACTTACATTTGATGCCATCCTGAAAATAAAAATCTCAAATAAACTGAAAATACCACAATCAACACTTGTTATGCCAAAATGTAAGACAGAGATTGTGTGCATGTGTTTCTGGTCTTGCCTCGCTATGTTAACAACTGTAAACCACCTACAATTACAGGCCTGATCCCTAACCCTCGAAAGGTGGTAATCCAAAATTAGTTGTAAACTGTCAGACCCATTTCCCCTAGGTGAAATATGTCTTAGGTTCAATTACGACTCATTCAAACATGGTTTATGGGCTGAACCTGGGTAAGGCACATTTGACATTTCACCCCTGACCCCTACATATTTACCAGCTATTAAACTGGTCAGGTATTATTATCTAATCAAATACATGACTTAAAAGACTACAAAAGGTAATCTGAGAACTTGATGGCGATATACCTGTGAATGGTGAAAATACATGAATGCGAAATTAAATTAAAGGTAATTTTAGTATTAATCCTCCTGCACCTGTATGTTTTGCGTGACTTGTTAGCATATGGCAGTGTGCCCCAAACAGAAAATCAGATCATTCCAGAAAATTATGCAAATGTGCAGGGGCAAATTGTCCTTCAACAGCAGGAATCGCTAACCACTTGTTCTCTCTCATAATTATTAAAAATAATGTAAAAAATACCTCAGTAATCTACTTATTTATTTAAAGAGATTTAAAAACTGATAGGTCTTTGGAAATGCTTTCTAAAAAATGCATGTCCTACTTTGGTTTATAGCAACTTTAGGCACATATACGTATATAAGTGCATGATTCAGTATGTTTGAGTCATCAGTGCTCGTTATGAGGAAAGGAAATTAAGCAGAACAATCTTCCTGTGTTATGATAAATTTGTCCAACTTTCAGATTTTTGCAGCATACAGTAATCACTACAGACTCAAATTGAGATGGAAAATAGTGAATATAAAGAGGGTCCCTTTAAATAAAGATATTCAGGTATCACCTCACAGAGATGTTTTTTTTTCTCTCTCGTTTTCTTCTTTTTTTTCCCTTAATAACTCTGAAATAAATAGTCATGCACCTGTTAATTCTGCCTCGGGCAAACAGCTACAATCTCTTCAAGTATTTCCTCTGCAGTGGGGTAACCGAGAAACATATGAGCTGGCAAAATATGTGATTCAAGGCTCAGAGATTCATTGACTCCAGAAACGGACCGGGGTCAGGCTTGAAGATTCAGAGGCTCAATCGCAGAGACCTGGGAGCAAAGGCTCCTAGCCGGGCAAGAGTTCATTTCATTTATCGAGGCAATCTATTCCAGACGTGGTAAATGACACATTATTGGATCCAGACTCCTCACGGGTTTGTATATATTACATTACCAAGACCAGCCTCACTTAAGCATCATTACCTTCGCCTCACAAATATGGTTATTACTTTGAGCTGCTCACAGAGGGTGCCTTTCTCAGCTGGCGCTCAACTGACTTTTGTTCTCCCCTGCTCCTATCCTAATTCCTCTCTCTGCTTTGGGAATTATTAAGCATAACAACCGACATGCCCACCGCAGAACACCCAAGTTGATTCTGCTCAAAAGGGTTTTGAGGACCATATGAAAAACCCAGAGCAAACCTTTAGATAAAGTAACCATAAACAATGGCCAGTGACCAGGCACAGTGAATGGCACTAAAGGCCAGTGTTCATCAAAGGGGCAATTTGGTAATGTTACAAGAACTACAGGGGCAAAATGAATTCATGTAAGAAAACAAATCCCCAGCTTACAATTGTTTATTTGTCATTAAGCACTGCGATCTGTGTCTTTTATTAATATGAAAGTACTTATCTCTGATTCAGATGACAAGTCTTTCAAACATACAAAACTTGCATGTTATTTTTTGCAAGCAATTTCAAACAATTCTGTACAGTTGTTCCTTAATTTTACCACCTTCTTTTAAAATGACACCCTTGCAAAAAATGTTCATTTTTGACCGGTTATTTTTTGACCAGTGTACGGTAAAGCTGTCTCTATTTCTCCTCCTTTATAATGCCTAATGCCATTGTTAATGCCTGTCCCAGGTTTGGTTGTATTATGAGGATTATATACTTTTGTAAGTAAAACCTGGGTACTGAGAAAGAAGCAAGAACACCAGCCAAGCACTGTCAACAGCATTGTGAAAGTTTCACGTCATTCAAATTATTAACTGAACAGCATCCATCTGTGGGATGAAATCTGGGATGCAGAGACAGCCCAGATCAGCATTTTGGCAACAAAACAAAAACAAGAAAATGGAGCGCTTGCCAATAGAATCCTTACACAAATTCCTACGCCTATGCGCTGGAAAGTCGGTGTCAACGGACACCCACATTTTATGCGCAGTGTATCGGCATCCGTCCTTCCTTCACAGGGGAATGTACATCACAGGCGAAAGGGATCTATATGTGACACTTGGATCCCAGGGCTTAATTTAGAAGTCCAGGCACGAGACGCATCGGACTACAATCCAAACATGTGCTTGTGGAGGCCGGTGAATTACAAGAACATTATTTCATGGCATGACGCCACTTTTGCGGGTTAGGTACCTCTACCATCATCACGTAGATTACTTCTTGTAATTTACTACCTTCAGGCCACGTATCTTCTTTATGCTCTACAAACAAGAGATGCTTCACTCCCAGCTGTGTGGTCTAATCAGATTACAAATGTTACTATTTTCTGACCTGGATGCCTCGTGGTGGCAAATGTGCAGATGGGTGTCTCGCGCGCCCATGTCACCTGCTATCACAGGGTCAGAGAGGCAAATTCACAACAGACTGGAAAAATATTCAACCAGGAGCAGTTATAACCCCGGAGTCCTGATAAGGTAGTATATTGTGAAGTACAATTTCATGCTATACAGCCACACAGCATATGCAACAATAGCAGCTGCTTAATGCGAGTATCATGGCGGCTTTGCTTGGCTTATGTGACACTATAAAAATGCAGAGCCTTCTTTCTGATAGAAGGGGAAGGAAGATAAAACACAGGCATCTCTAAACAGATCACACAGGTATGTCATTAGCAGCTACTGGGGGTGAGATGATACACCAAGGTCACGATACTCCACATATCAGGATACACAAAGGCACAACATGATACGTATCACAGTAGAACTGAAAGACTCACATCTCAATTTGAAGGTCTCTTAAAATATTTAAGTCATTAGATATACACGCACAGATGTAAATCAACAACATGTATTTAGCATTTGTTTTTTTCAATGTACGTTTAAATCTTCATCTTGAATTTAACAACTAGGAAAACTATTTACAGGAGGGTGTTCAAGTTGTTTGTTTTTAATTATTCATCTCTCCAAATATTTGTACAAGAAACACTAAATTGACAATATGAAAGGTTCTAAGGTAAGTAACTGAAGATAATGATTAATTTCACATTGATAGACTTTCAGATTTGCACAAAATAGCTCTTATAACTGCTCTATTATTTTCTTTTGTTGTATTCTATCATATCCTTACTGTATAGAAAACAAACCCAATCCTCAAATATTTCAGAGAATAATATGTTACAGATTAAAACAAAATAATAATGGGGTGGGGGGGAACTTTTAGCGAACATTTCCTAGAATTTTTGCAATTCTTCTGCGTACATCATCTGACCAAAGTTGTCAACTAGACAGTACAAAGATGGATACTGAGCAATAACAAAATCTCCCTCCAGTTACTGACTGTGCATGCATGGATGAAAAAGAAAACTCAGATGGGAAAATTCTGCGTCCTTAACCGCAGGAGAAAATTTGTAAGATGGGTATGGTTTTCAACTGTAAAGATATTTTTGTTGCAATAGTGATATTACCATTGTGTTTGTTTGTGGTGCCTTCTTAGTCAGTTTGCGATATTTTTTATGTTATGATGAGAAACCTGAAATCTATATGCCCTACAGAAATGTACAGTCCTGAAAGGCTTTAGATTATTGCCAGATTATTGCCTTGTTCCCAATTTAGATCTGTAGTTTTCTGCCTACTAACCAATAACAACCACTCGAATCATACAAAGCAAATGGGTTACAAACTGCACAGTGGGATTCATTATAATTCAGCAGTTTACACACAAACTGTGGGATTGTTTGCTTTTCTTTAATGCTGAACAGGTAATCTTATTTTCAGATTTCTTACTTCCACTTGTACACAAAGTATATGGTAGTAAAGAGGCAGCGTTCCTTTATCAAACTGGGCTGACTTTATGAGAGAGGTTAGCCTTCCCCTGGCTCAGCTTGGTCACATATCAATAGAAAGCTTTCATCGAAGGCAGTCACTGATGATATTCTTCTTTCATTTACCCAGAACCGACAAGATCACAGAAAATGCTTGAGCTGCCATCATAGACAAGTCTTTTCGCAAGCCGAGCAGCAACATGAACGCAGCAACGCGTCGTGCCACTAGACTCCATTAGTCATGGTCACTGTGCACAGGTTTGAAATCTCGCCTTGTTTCACTGTCATCACGTTGCCCGCATGGACGAAGGAGCCCCCCTCTGATTTAATATGGTTCACTGCTCTTCCCTAGTTATTTATCTGGGTATAGTTTCACACAGTTATTGGATGCATATGATTATATCATCTCCCCCTCCCTTTTCAGATCAAGTTGGCTTTTATAAGTAACAATACACTACATTCAGATAACCCCCCAGGCCACCAAATACTCACATTTTCCAAATATAGGTCTTCACAGTAGATTACATAGCTTTTAGTGTCTACGCACCACATTCTGCTTTGCGCCCCCCTTCCCCATAACTAATGTTAGCAGTGTTCTTTTAGTTTTTTTTTTTTTAATCTTTTTAAGTGTGTAATAACCCAAAGTGTTCAAGACTGGGTCATTAACACCTGTCACAGGTTCAAAGGGAACTCAGCTCAGGCACGGAGCATCTTACCACAGAGCACGTATGCCAAGGTATTGCAAATGTACAGTGCTTCAACCTTTACTCAATTCTTACAAACAAATCATGTGCCGTTTTAAACTCAAATAATTACTCGTAACAATCTGGTTTGCTGCATGAAAAACATATTGTGATTAATCTATGTAATCACAAGTCGTTTGAATATACAACCCATATTTATCAATTAACAAATGTTGGCTTTGACAACTTATAAATGTAGGCATGTTTGTTTGAGATTAAATAAAAAAAAACGGCGAAGATTAATACTGTTTAGTATAGATGGAAATAACCTTCTGTCTTGGGAGCAAGGAATAAACACAAAGGAAACTTCATAGAAACAAAGGATAAATCAAGACTACACACAATTAAAACATACACAGAAACCTCACTGTTCTACTCTGATTGTAATTAAACCAATTTGACAATAGTATGTTCCAGAACATCTTCACAATGCCAATGCCGTTTTTCTTGTGCAGTCCTCTAAGAGCCATCAAACGCATCTTGGATGTTGTGAGAGCAAACACTGATGTCACGGCCTGACGGTTACTAACACAACCCAAAAGGCTGGGTTGTGTAACCTCTCAACGTGTGGGTTAGGAGAACAACAAAGGATACTTGTTTCTTATTTCCATAAATGATTGCTCAAGAGCAAATTAAAAAGTTTGTACAAGATAGAAACCCAGTTCTTCATTTTCAAAAAAGCCACTTACATCATCTGCAGATTTTTGGTTTTTATGAGACTGCATTGCATGGACAAAACTAAAAAAAAAAAAAAAAAAAAAAATCACCACAATTTTTCCACACACCATTACAAATCTTCGTCAAACATCTCTATTTGAAGAAGAAAATAAGCTTCCCTAACTTCATGTCACTAAAATAATGCAATTATCTCCCCCAAATTGTAGTAGTGTATAAGGGAATTTGTCTTTATTCCATCTGAAATTAAGTGTATAATACAGATTCAATTTGTTTAATGGATTATAATTTCTACATCCTTTAATTTATCATTGGACAAAGTAATTTAAATGTTTTTCTTTTTTCTTTTGAATGCCGAACTAAACACACATTTAAAGTTTTCATAATATTTCTTCTGTGCCAATGGGGCCGAACACCCACAAAATTAAATAAATAAATTGGTCTGTATGATGGGTTTTACTTTAAAAATGCAACATTTATGCAATAGATGTTTAGGGCAGCTTTTTCTGGAGTGTTACGCCTCATTGACAGTGATTAATTGACCTACATGCTTTCACATGATCCTCTTTGACATCTAGACACAGCACTCACCTTAGAGAGTTAAGAGTGGATGCTGACAGTGTGTCTCAGAAATGACGAGACTCACATGAACGTTCTTTGTTTTCTCTCACGCTTTTTCGGCTTCATGCAGGGTATTTATTTTATTTCCATCTTGGACACTAGTGGAAATTGGTGCTCTTTAGGAATACGGCTTTTTCTTGACTATAGTTAGGATCTTTTTTAAAGAGAGGAAACTTTTTTTTTTTTTGGTATATTGTAGGTTACATTTTTTTTTTTTTGAGTAGGTATGTTTATTAATTATTGTGTGTATGATGGTTATTAACTACTATTCCAGATATTGCACAGTACATTCATATTTTCATGCACAGCTGCCACAGATATAGGAGGAGGACTTGTTTTTTGCAGCAAGTCATGCAAGTGCTTCTGATCTATCCAGTTGCCTTCATGTTGGGTTGGCCAAAGAAGTACCTGCAAGAAGTTTAGTTTCATTTATCAAGAGGTAATATTGGAGATGTTAAAAAAACTTGCAGCTTATGTACAGTGAACTACTAAGTTCCTTGGAAGAATATTTGTCTGGGTGGCCCTTAAGAATGGATACGTATCCGACAGACTTCAGACGCCACTTGATGAATAATAGGTCAGTCTTTCCAGCCTCCCAAGCTGCTGCCCACACCATTGCACTGAAACCACATTGTGAAATGTGGGCTGCAAGCAGACCTTCTGAAATGCTTGACCATCATTTCCCCATGTCTCTGGGCATCCAATTCACGTGACTTGCAGAAACTTAAGACTCACCAGAGAAAAGAACCTCAAAAATGTCACAGGTCTCAGTATCATTTCCTGGGTACCATTGAAATCAGTGCTTCCATAAGCTGAAGTTTTCATTGAGCCATGGTCCACTGAAACCCAGCCCTGGCTGTGCCTACATGCCTACAGTGTACTGTCCAATCACATGCGTGTGTGTAAGAGGTGATATGACACAACTGAATAACATATCCTAGCATGACCTGTCCTTTATAGCCTTCACTGCACTATATTATGGGAAACATGGGCTATTTGATTATTTTAAAGGCCAATAACTACTAATAACAAAGCTTCATGTTCTCATTTAAAAAAAAATACAAATCTGCAAATACAGTAACAATAATAATTATAATGAGGTAAACAAAGAACATAAAAAACATCTTAAAAAATGAAATAAATAAAATGTTCTTATTTAACAAAGTGGAAGGCCATCAGACATTGCACAAGCAAAAATATACAATGCTCTGTGCCTTTTCAATTAAAAAATAATAAAATTCAGATTGTATTTTTTTTTTGTTTTTCCTTGTTAAGGAAATATGCATTCTGAGCTCCAAATATGAGAACCATCTGTTCAAACCAAGGTCTAGAAAGAGCGGATACTTGATGCCTCAAGATGAATACATTGGAGGCCTTTCTACAGAACTCACAATTTCTGACAACACATTTCCTTTAAACTTTATCTAAAGGGCCAATTAGGTGTTCCAGGTCCTGGCATTGAAGGCTGTTCTACAGTATGTTGATGTGAAGCGGCTGAAGAATGAACAAGCTTTCTGCGCTCACATGGATTTTATTCTCTAGCAAACAAACAGCTAGCTTCCCTTGGGGATTACTTTTTAAAACAAACAATGTTCAGCAAAGGAAAGAAGATCCAATCCAATTATTATTCTCACCTGCTTGAACAAGGCTAAGAATTTAATGTAAAACGTATTAAATGAATTGGGTTGGGTACTACATATCAATTATTTTTCTCCCTCTTTGAGAGGTTGTTATCTTTGGCAAAAATAATCAGAATTTAGGAATTTCCATTTCTGTTGTTTGTCAGGTGTGTCTGTCAGTAAGACAAGCATGGAGGTTTAAAGTATTAATTTTGTAATTGTGTTTACAGAGGATTTCAAAAAGATAGGTTTTGTTTTAGCAGTTTTCCACTGTTCAATTCTAGGTGTTTAATGTGGCCTCAAGCTCAAACTATTAAACATTCAATGGCATGTATTTCATCCGATGAAGGAAAAGACAAACACATTCATTATGAATGCAGATTTTCTTACTTGTTTTTTTTTGCCAAGTTTGTTTAAATTAAATGTTCTAAGTTAAGACATACAAATCCTCAAGATACGACGAAAGTTTATCAATTTCCAGTATGAGGCCACACACATTTACAATGCAAATTTGGCTACTGGAACAGTGTTCGGCAACTGTGATACTGGATCTGTAATAATTTTGATACACATTGAAAACATCTTTCAACAAAGAGTTTTGTTTTCACTATGCATGAGTTACAAAGCTAACAATAAATGCTTGTGACCTAAACATAAATGTGCTTCTTATAACCACAGCAATGACATCATTTGGAAAATTAATTTCCTATAAAACTTCAGCCATACGTTCAGGAACACGTTTGCGGAAGACTTTCCATTATATTTAACACTATTTGTCATGGCTTCAACAGGGGAAAGCGAATTTTCACAATTGGATGAATGTGCATATCATCTGACTCTGTTATACTGGTAAACAGAATATGCCAATATTAAAATGGCATAAATGTTTAATAGTGGAAGTCTGCAAGGTAAAAATACACCTCCCATTGTTCATATATATGCCTGCAGGTTGACAGAAGACAGCAGTTGTTTTAAAAGCTTTTATATGTAAAATGTGACTGTCAACACACTATGTTTATGGCTATGAAGTGCATGAAACTTACTCTCATACATATTATAAGTATATTAAAAATAAATGACATCTTCATATGAAACTATTATAACATACATAATGCATTTTACAAGCACTCGGAATAATAATTGACAAGTCCATTTACATGGGTTTATTACTGGCAATAGAATATTATCTGATTACTTAATCTTATTAATAATAATGGACATTGTCCAGTATTTACATGTTCGGTTAAGTGTGTTTGTGTCTATTAAACTATGAAACTACTTTGGTCCATTCTTAATGAAGACCAAAAAAACCTAAGACTGTCCACATTTGGTCATGTTGAATAATATTTGCAGGACTCTTGGGGAGACAAAAAAAAAATTAAGCTTCTGAAAACCTAAATGTACGATTATTCTGTAATAACATTCGTTTTTTTAGTTTAAAAAATTAATCACTGTCTAGAAAGTTTGGTCTTTTAACATTTAACAGTTTTTTAAGCCATTTGAAGCCAAATGTCTAATAATAATAATAAATACATTATATATTTATTCACATTTAAGTACCAAATTAAATTTCACAAAAGCATGATCAATGTATTTTTAATTTAATTTAATTTAATATAAACTGGGTTTATACAATTAATTCACCCTTCCCTATTGTTACTACACAACTATAATACATACAGTGAATTGTGGAATGGTATCCATTTAATTGTTAGTTTAAATAATATAATTTGCTAAGATTTTATTAAAAAATTTAAACTCTCAACTGTTTTGGGATAAACAGGAAGAATGTCTTTTAATGTTGGAAATAATGGCTTTTTAGCAATACCAAGACCTGACAGGCTTACAACAGCACAAGTGCTCTTGGAAAACATGCCGAGCAGAACACAGGAAAATAGATTTGAGACGTCATTCAGCAGCTCTTCTGCCTCCGTGAGATTAATCACCCCTGTACTTACCTGTTACGTGGTGAGAAACTGTCACAGCAAAAAAATACAACTATATGTTTCTCTATGAGCTGATTTGAAAAATACAGAGAATATAAACCTAGTCATGCTTCATAAACACAGATAAATTACATAATTTAAGGTACAGACTATATTAATTGCTTCCCTGAAAAGTGAGTTTTTAGAATCCGTCAGTAATGTGGAAAGCATTTAAATTAAGAGATTAAAGCACATTATTATTATTGGTCATTTGGAATAAAAAAAAAACATAATATGCCAAATGTTACTGCTACTAATTTATTTAGCAAAAGTTAAATCGTTTTTTTTTTTAAGTAAAAGAAATAGTGTAATAGAAGTTTCCCATATAGACTTTAACACCCCATTAGCCTGACAAATTAGAAAATTGGAGGTCTTAAACCCTTTATATCCCAAACAACCATCTTTCAGTTTCCATATTCCCCTGCTATGAATCCATCATTCTATGGAAATATCAAACACATTTCAAAGGCTGATTAGGACCCAGCTGCCAATCTGAATTAGTTTAATGCAGTAATACTTTATTCTGTTCATAAGGAATTAACACTGAATGACAATGTTTCCAAATTACTAGATAGATACTATTAATCACAATAAAACTACAACAACAACAAAACACAACTCTGATAACCTTATGACTAAGGGTTCTCATATTTGGCTGCAACATAGTACAATTATAACATCATAATGTGATAAAGAACATTTTCATGTGGCAAATGGAAAAAGCAGTGCCATGCCAAATGTTTATATGAATATCAGAATAGATAGCAGATGCAAATTGATTTCCCCTGCAAAATGGCAATTGTTTATCCTTAAAAGTGTTCTGTATCAGTTAATTGTGCTCTGTACTGAGTATCATTTATTTTAAAAGGAGTCTTACCTCAGATTCACTTAAACCTCACACAAAAAATATTCTCATGTACAGCTATTATGATTTGGATTGTTTTTTTCTTGCTTTACAGTGATGTTTTTCAAAAGTTAAAACAAAACAAAAAAGTAGAAAAAGGTTCTGCCTCCTACAATACCATTAAATAAATATATGAACAAGGTGTTTCGACATTTTCTATGAATATTGGACCAAGAGCCTGGACTTCACCTCTGTTAAATACACCTGTGAACAATTTGTTTGGGAAGCGAGATCAGCACAGCCATATTCCACTGCTGTGGGCGCCCTGATGGAGAGTCACACACAACCACAGCACAATCTAGACCAGACTATCAATCAAACAAATGTTGATTTCGTGTCCAATTGGTTTAAGGCATCACCCACTGCTCCTGGAGGAAGTATCAGATGCTAATGAATCTTTTTCCACTTTCATGGGCAACATTTCTTACATACATTTCCTCTTCATCTTATTTGGGCAGAACACTGCAAGTATCAGATGTTTTTCTCCAAGGTCTGATGTGCACGAAAAAGGGAAAATACATTAATATGCAAATTGCACCTTGCTGAAGTAATTTTCAGGCATTCGCACATATATAAAGAACTCAGAACTCCACAAGCCCTCTTCATATTTTCATTTCTAATTGCAATTAAATAAACAAAACAAAAAATGAAGGTAAAATCTGAGTAAAGTTGGAAGAAGGACTGAAAGCAAAAAGAATGTCCAACTCCTTCAAGGCACATCCCCATGTTATTACACACCTATTTGTTCACTCATTAGTTGCCAATCAATCATTGCATTGGCATACTTGGTTGACTGAAACCAAAACTATCCCACTTATTGAATTACTGGATCCCGGAGAAATGTGAGGAACTTGCCGAGAGTAGAAAAGCAGATGGGAAAAGAAGCCAAAACTTGCACTAAAGAATTACGATTTTAACCTAGGTTTCGAAACCATTCCAACCCAGCAAGGCAAGGACTGCCAGTGAAACAGAGCCCTTATTGTTTTTAATGGAAGCTACAAAATGCTGCTTTATTTCGGCTCACACCACAAACCCGATGCCCATTAGGCTACAAGCAGAGCTGGGCTGAAGATGTGCCATTTAGCAACATCAGTCTTTAACTTTATTTTATTTTTTATGTAGCGGTATATCGTTTTTCCACTCAAAAATCATCCTTTTCCACAGTACCGATGGAGACAAAAATGGGGACTGATGAATAATTTATGACTGGAAATGAATGATTGATGTGGGATATTTTATTTCCACAGTGTCAAGGGCCTGCGCGCCTAAACAGAGAAGTAGGCTGAAGGACTTCAAAGCACAGCCTTGACTTCCTCGCTGACTTGCCGGACAAACAGCGCCTTCTTTAAAACACGGAAAATTATTCCACACCTGTGTTTGGCGGTTACACAGTAATTACGGATGGATGCTATTTTAAGCCACTTGCAAACAGTGTCCCTCACATAAGGAGAGTTGGTTAGGCTGTAATGGAGGTAAACTATGCATGAAAAGAAATGGCACAACACACGCAAATACCACTGGGCTGAATACATTCAAAAATGACTCTTTTTTCAATTAAAATACATTAAGACATATGCTAATGAAAAAACATTCAATAGAAGATGTAACACTTTGTTAAGACCAAATGCTGGGATGTAGGATGTGGAGTCCGAGCTTTATCTTTACTGTGTGTGTGATATATTGGGATATATATAATATTTTTTTTTTTTTATTATAATTATTACTACTTTATTTGTTTTTTTATGATCAAGTGTTTCTTATATTTCAAGTAAAGGGCTATGACTAATAAGCTAATACCCATAAAGAAGGCAGATTCTGAAGAATCACCCTTAAGATAACTTTAAACTGTTAGTCAGCCGCTATTATTGGGGAGGCAGTAAATATAAACGTGTGGCATACTGCACAGCAGGTCTGGGGAGCGAATCGTTTGAAGTCGATGATTATTTTTCACTCAATAACCAGTTTGAGTTTCAGCCCCCTATCCGAGTCATGTGGTATAAATAGTAAAACCAATCCTAGCAGTGGGACACCACCAATTTCTCTCTCTTCATTGACCTTTTCTTTGAGCATTCTGCACATACGTGTTTTAGTGGCAGATGGAATCATTCCTTGACCCGGCAAACGCTGATGTGGTTGATGTTGCTTGGGGGGTATGGCAGCCAAGGGTTTGGCAACAGTTGGAAGTAGGTGCATTCCCAATGGTCTTTTTACACCAAAGAGGAACATCACATGGTCAACACAGTTAGTGTCATCTATGGATCAGTTCTCTATGTAGGGCGAGGGCGCACAAGTGGCATTACATCTCCATTAGTGCTCAATTTAGGCTAAGTCCTGCAGGCAGTTTCCTTTATGTTATATTTAGTTTTCCTGAGTATATTTAGTATGCCTTCTAGGAAACATAATGTAATAACTGTTGTGCCATTTTATGAAATAAAATATAATGCTAGAATAGTAGTCGATCCAATGGATTAGCGGAAAATACAATTGTATGTTAATAAATGTATCAATTCAAACCATATATATATATATATATATATATATACACACACACACACACACATATATAAACATTTTCTATGTACTGCCCTCTGTTTCTAGGAGGTAAAACTGTCTACAATGTGTCAGTATTATCAGCATTCAAAGTTGCATTTTGCTGGTTGTGAAAGATGAGGCTGTCACGGAAAGTGACCAATTATAGAAGGATACAATGAAGGTGTTGTTGTTTTTAGCACAAGTAAGTATATATCTCTACATCAGTGAAATTATTCATGGAGAAATGAAGCCTAAATTATGTTTATGGAAACCTTTAATTAAATGTATGTGCTTTTTAAAGTGTTTATCAAGGCTTAATTACAGATTATCACCTTTTAGGTTTCTTCCCAGTATTTAACAGTGTTTCCATCACTACCTCCTATTTATAAACAACTACTTGTTATGAGGACTGAGGGAAATCCTTTTTGGCGGTATATTACTGCTTCTTGTGCTATTTTAAGGTTACGTTATCCAATCAGTAAGCCTGGAAAGTGTTTATTAAGATATATTTAACATGTAGCAATTCTATTTTATTTCTTTCCACCACAGACCTTCCTGCTGAACAGTCTTCCAGAGTTGTGAAAACAGGGGATTAACTTTGCTGCAACATAATTGCGTAAACTTACCCCAGAGTTTTTTCATTACAAAATGCGGGTGGTTCTTTTTTAGCAACTGTCAAGGAAAATATGCCATACCCCAGACTTACTGAGTGTGTTTGCCTCCATAATGAACCACAAGGAACATTGTCAACTCGCCTGGATGCTGAGTAAGTGACACCAAAAGAAAAAACGAAAAAGGAAAATAAAGACACGGCCCAATAAAGCACAATGTTGTTATTCAAGTGACTCAGGGCAGGGAAAGGTAAAGCGGGGTCAGGCTGGTTGCAAATTAGTAACTGTGACAGTTTATATTAAAACAAATAAGAATGTTTCGGCCTCAGAAGGGATACTCCTGTCTTCCCCACTGCAGCATTGCATTGTGGGCTAAAGATAATTAAAACTTGGAGGTCCACTGGGAAGACTGTGGTACACATTTTCCACTCTTTTTTCTCACACCTTTAAAACAAACACTTGGGTGGCTTTCACTCCTATTGTTCTGAATATTTAGCAATTCAATCTGCCTTCATTTTAGGAAAAAATTGGAAACATCAAGATTGATCTGGCAACTATGATCATATTTCCACCAACACCAAAAGTGCATGCCACCCAAAACTACGACAGCACAATTCTGATTTTTCTAAGTCACAACTTTATAACTTCCTCGAAAGAAAGAAACAAAAAAATCTTAACTACAGACTTTTTCCAGACTCCGAAGAATCTATAAGCCCGCACACGGACGACACCTGCTGTATATCAGATACGCAGCAGAGAGGTGAACAGCAAAAAATATATGTGCAGCACAGCTTCTGACCCTCATTATCTTCTGACAGTTTAATTGAGCGCAGACTTTCAGAACAGTGAGCTTTTAATTATACAAATTCAGCATGGAAATTAGGTAGGCATTTGCTGGTTGCCAATCTTTAATCAACAGTTAACAGATGAGCTACTCCAGTGCATACTGAAGCCAATTTAGTTAATCACTAATGCTACTGACTCACAACAGGATTAAAGTATGCACACCAGCTCCACAAGAATACAAAACAGAGTGACAATCATAATCCAGACTGTGAATCTGTACCAGTGTCTATGATATAAACTCTGTATTAACCACTGCAATTGTAAATCCACACACATGCACAAACATGCAGTCACACACATTACATAATGTGAACAAATGTAAAGAACTTTAAAGTGATAGAATCCCAGCCTGTAACACTGTAGTCCTTATATATATATATATATATGGAAATGAGAATTCTAACTTGGCAGCGAAAGTAATTAACTAAAACTACGTCTATCAAAAGAATTAGCTTGGTTAAGAAGTATAGCCATGCTTACAAACCGTATGCTTTTAACTACAAGTGACAGAAACCAAATGGGGCCCATCCTTTAATTTAAACACTGAGCAGTGGCTGGGCAATTGGGTTATTTATGGAGGGCCACTAATTTGACAAATTATTTAGTTCAGTGACTTCTATTAAGCGACGCCGTACGGAGAAATTTATGAACGCTCTCAAGCTGTCATTGGAGTTCAAAGCACCCATTGGAAGCACAAGAATGACTCACTGGATTTGACAAATATTAAAGAACACACATGGCTGCTGTAAATCTATCAGCTGGCGAGGCTAAAGGAGGACTTGATACAGCTGTTTGGGTGTAGCAGAAGACTGGGAACCTCTGGGAGAAGAGAGAAGCGAGTTTTCACAAGATAACCTTGTAACCCCCAGAGGCGGGCGACACTGAAAATGGGCGCTGCTCTGGAGTGCCACAGAGCAAAGCTTAACTGAGGCTAAAAGTCAGTTATTATGGAGATTGTGAAACTTTTACCCTCACTTAGTTAAAATTGGTCAATGTTTAAGCTTAATTCTTGAGTTATCCTCTGCTACTGTCTCACTTGAGGATTTAATTGCATATGCCTGAAGACAGACTTACTGACCAGTAAACACCCACACAAAATGTAATCTGTGATCTATTGTAGGTCTTTTCCCTGGAATTCTGTAATAAAGCGCAGAACGGTTGTCTAGTTTTAGGAGGTGGTATTCAAACGGCATAGTTTGAACAGCTGGATGAAGGGAAAGACAAATAAAAATGCTTTACACTGTGTAAATTAAACAAAAATTAATAATTGTTGATAAGCTGTTAGCAACCACATTATTAATGAAGAAATTACTGAACTGTACAGCTTGATATTATAAGTTATAAGCTTTTTCTTGTTTTTAGGAAAATGCAATAGACATACTTTTCATAATACTGGTTTATAATACTGGACTTTAAAGGGGGGTACTTTCCCTAGCACAAGGATATTTTATAATATTAGTAGGATATTGCCTTCAGTCCCCATATTGTAAAAATAGCTACAAAAACCAAGAGACAATGTTTAGGGCACAAACAACTTATTACATTTAGAAGCATGTGGCCACTACAACGTCAGGTTTGCAGAATGATTGCGTTCCTGGATGAACTCATCCAAGAGGATTTCATTTGTGAACGTTGTTGGCATGTTGAAATCCTAGAGATCAAGGTTCGTGATCTTGAGGCTCAGCTTGTTGATCTGTGCTGTATTAGTGATATGGAAGAATTGGTCAATCAGCCCATGAGAGAGATGGTAAGCACGCCAAAATCTAGGAGAGTTGAGACCTCAGAGCAGGACAGCATAGAGAAGTGCTGGGTTATAGTAGGTCTTAAATGGAGAAAAGGGCATGCACAACCCCTAGAGACAGAGCTAGAAATGCCCAACAGGTTCCAATTGCTGGACACTGAGTTGGACAGAGACAGCTCAGAGGGTGATGGGACAGTAGTTGAGCACCAGAGCACCATGGTGCCTACACCCCCCCAGAAAAGGGAGATAGTAATAGTAGGAGACTCGATTCTTAGAGGCGTAGATCACCTAGTGTGTTCTAGTGATAAGGAGACCCGCATGGTATCTTGCCTGCCTGGTGCTCAGGTTGCAGATCTACATAAACTAAACTAAAGGTTCCACACCAAAGACTGATCCTCAAGTTGGAAGCTGTAGGGATTCAGGGAAATTTAAGTAGATGGATTATGAACTGGTTGATGTATAGGAAACAAAGGGTGTCGATTAGAGGAGTCACTTCTAACTGGAGTGAGGTTGTTAGTGGAGTTCCACAGGGATCAGTACTAGGGCCTTTGCTTTTTCTAATCTATATTAATGATCTGGACTCTGGGATTTAAAACAAGGGCAGTAATGTTCAGATTGTACAATGCACTAGTTAGAGCTCATCTGGATACTTCTGAAAGCTCAAACCAGAGGAGCTTTTCCAGATCAGCAGGGACACACGCACCCGGGGACACAAATGGAAATTGGGCTTCAAGGCTTTCAAGACAGAAAACAGGAGACACTTCTTCACACAGAGAGTCGTCACAATCTGGAACAAACTCCCCAGCGATGTGGTTGAAGATGAAAATTTGGGAACATTTAAAAATAGACCGGATACGATCCTTGGATCACGAGCACAATGGGTTGAATGGTCTCTTCTCGTTTGTAAACTTTCTTATGTTCTTATGTATAAAATTATATTGTTTTTTGAGTATTGCTGCAATACTGGGAGGTCTAAAGCTATTGTATGGCTTATACTATGTAATTGCCTCCTTCACCGCCAGTCAGTAGAATAAAACAGAAAGGGCAACTTTTAATTTTGTGACACAATAATTGTATCTTTAATTCATGTTTACTATTATTTATTTGAGAAATCTAACAATCACTGTATTTTTGACAGTATCCCCCCCCCATTGTCTTACACTGAGCTGCATCAAAATCACAACCTAGTTGTACTTTATATGATCATGAGCTCAGAAACAATGAGTAAGAATATTACTAAGTAAGAAAGAGTCTTTTTCATAGCGTCATTGTTAGTTTTGCACCTTCCATATTTTACCAGTCATGGAATGCACATTAACTATGAAATTCATTGTATTTATTTTTAATTTTTTAAAAACAACTCAACTAGCGAGATTTGTTCTTAACTTGAATAATAATACTACATCCAACTGAATAATTAATCACCTTTGCAAGTGCAATACGCTGTATCAGTGTAGGGAAGTTTACAGAGGGCCATTTAACTGGAAAGTAATTAATAATGCATGCCTGGTTCGTCATCAGCTCTAGATAGCACATTCATATCTAGGAGCTTAAACACTGAGAGTCTCCATCACTGAGTGGCAGGACCCTGGGCAACCCTTTCATTGCTAGGGTGATATACACCAGATGTCCCCTCGTGGCCCAAATGGGAGCAGCAGCTTCAGAGTAAACTGATGAGCTTACACTTCAGAGGGACAGCCCAACCTCCATCGTTCTCACTCCTCACAAAGCTCTGTGTGAGCTCCTCTAGGTAATCTTTCCAGAATGCGGAGGGATTCGCTCCGATCCCGCCTGCTGAAAGATAAGATTAATCAACAGGAAAGACCTGGTGACAGCAACAAAACACACCACCTCCTACACCCCACTGTGTTTGAAGTAAAACCCAGCTCCACTGTAATGAAAGCAGATGCCAGCAACTAAAACCCTTGCTCTTTTATCTATTCAACACTGTCACACCACTGCGCCGGGAAGAGAAGAAAAAAGGAAAAGTTGAAGATTTTCTGAATTTTTGCACCTAACTGTCTGTTAAATCTATCAACTAAATTGTATTCAACAGCAATTTCATGCTTGACTGAAATCAGTGCTAATGTCACAATGGCCTTCTGTAAGGAAGTTTAAAGAAACTCCTACAAACAGAAGACAGAAGTCAGATACTCATGTTTAAATCTAAAATAATTTAAAAGGCATAACAAGTGTTTCTTTCCAGAATAGTATACATTTCAATTAATTTCACTAACGAAAACAGCAACAGAATACAAGATAATCTAATTAAAAAATTAAAAGTTAAAAATCTACCTTCTGTTTTTGTCGTTCTTCAGTCTAACTAAAAGCAATCTGTAGATATGCTTAATGAAACACAAACAGAACCTTTCTTTGGATGCTGTAGTTACAATATCAGGCTCCCCGTCAAAGACAGATCCTGAGGATTTGTGACATTTGAGGCACGAGCTTTAACTAAATATGCAAACCACTATAATCTTCATACATCTTTTCAGTACTATGAAATTGTATTTCATAAAGAGCTACAACCAACACTTTACATTTCCAAGTATCTTTCACCAATTTTTGGTAAATACGCATTTGAAATAAGAATGACAAATACTTTTTCAGATAAAAGAAAGGGAGAAAACAACAGCAACAACATATATGTGAGTCTTTGAAACGGTCATTTTGGCTAACAGAAATCCCTGCTAGGTCAGTCTGAAAGCTAAGGATTCGGGTTACACACTACGAGAAAACGCATCTGCTTTCATCTTTAACCCAGCAGGGATAAGACAAGAACTGTCACTCTTGGGCTCTTGGAAGGAGCCAGCTGCCAATATGCCCCTGATATTCAGAGAGAGCGGATGGGAGGTTGCACAAAATGCGAGTTTACCCCTTCAGATATGTGTGAAGCTATTCTTGGCTAACTGAGCTCCTCTAATCCATCTGAGTGTTGATTGTGGGTTTACTGATGTGAGTACTGCCATGTGTCACTCATATATTTGTAAGATCCCTTTAAAAATAGAGAGTTTAGAATCTGTGGTCATTGATCAGTAAACAATGATGACAAAGGTTAAGTCACACAAAAAAGTAATACATGTCAAAATTATAAACAATTTAAAGTTATAATTCTATAAATGATTGTTAAGCTTTTGTATACTATATGTATACAAGGAAGAGGAAATTAATGGCTGGTTAATAGTCTAACACAACAGTCTGTTGCCATCATACCACATGACTAAGCTATGCACTGGAATGCAACAAATCGAAAGGTTCAGGTTTGTGTCATGCCTATTTGTTAATGTTCCCCGTCCTCTGAAGATCAAGATGCATGGCTGAAGTGCTGAGAGGCACAGTCTATGGCAAATTTTCCTCAGAATGTTAAATTATGAGAGCAGAAGTCAGCAATGATTTACTCGTTAAAAAATAATACATTAAACTCGACTGCACAGAGTTACTTGACCCTGAGGCTGATTGCTACTAAATTGCTTGAATTGGAGTTAGCCATTTACACATTGGCAGCAGCCCAAGAGTCATCTATCCAATTTAAGGGGTACAACGTACTGCATATATTCCAACTTCCTGGGAACAAAGAATAATACTAATAAATACAAAATAAATACAAAAATGAAAGCATGTCATATATTTAATAGAGAGGAAATAAACAAATACCTAAGGCTCAACATGGAAATAATCTCAATATTGTATATTAGCACCAATGTTATCAATTTCAGGTGTTATTCTTGGAACATCACAAAAACATAAGGAAATTTAACTCCCATGACACAGGATGTTATAACAAGCAGTGTTTTACAGGTAGTGCCATAGAAAACAAACACAAATCGTATCAAGCTTACATGGTGGTGGTGATGATTACTCGACTAATACTTTATCATTTATGGAATCATGACGGGCAAGGCAAACAATATGTTCTGTATCATGGAATAAAATGTTTAAAATGCTGTGTCAACTTGACCAGCTTGGTATCACCATCTTATTTATAAGGACGTTGAAGTAAAGTGGATGTTGTAAAACTAATTTAGTCTGACTTTATGAAGGCCATTAACTATTGAGCTAAATCATAAGATACACTAAAGTAAAACAAAAAGAACAACAATGATGTAGTGAACGCAGGGATTTTGACATTTTAGTACACTTATTTTGGAGCAAGGGAGCTTGGAATAAAAGTATTATTTGAGGAAAGGTCTTTTATTTTCTTTCACTGCGGCTGCATGCACTGTGGAGTGGAGATTGTATTTTTTTAGTGGTGAGCCAAACACATTTTCCAGAAGATAACGATATTATGAAAAGGAAGTACATGCTGTTCTAAGCACTGACACGAAAACTTGTGTCCGAGAAAATAAAAATGCGTTCCTATGGCTGAAGAGAAGGTCAGGCTGTCTGGGTAATGTATTAACTAAAAAGATTAGACTTCTACTCTAAGTGCCATCCCAATCTAGATGGCACAAACCAGAGTTTAATTTTATACGTTATGTTACTTTCGCTAGTGGGCTAGTATTAATCCATTACACGATATCAGCAGCCTTATCAGATTCCCAGCAATTAAGCTGGCTGACTCAAATCAGTCTGTACTACAGCACTCACATATTCCCAGCAATAGTTAGGCAACTTCACTGCTAATACTGATGTGGCCCTTTGTGGGAAATTAAAAGTTAGATGCAGACAATTGATTAAAAAAATAAAATAAAAAAAAGGAAAAAATATATGACCTTTATATATGGCATTTCTGGTAAGACAGTTGTTCAGCATTACGTAAGTGTGCAATGGCAGGACACATTATTTAAGCATACACAGTCTATGTAGGTATAAAGAGCAGGTTTATTGCAGTGGGAACTCTTTGGAAGCTAGGTGTGTGTTTACCTGATTTTAGAATTCATAAAAATGCTGAGTAATCAAATTAGTGGTCAGAATGAATTAAATACAAAATGAAAATATGCTTTCAGTGAAGATGTGATATTTAAAGTCTGCTAAAATAAACAAATCACAGTGAAATCAGGTGCATTTTTGTGGTTAAAATGGAATATGACCACTGCAAAAGACTGTAATAAATAATCTTTCTGAACAGACCTGCTTTTTTGAAAACCGTAGACTTCCCTGCAGACAGTAAGGCATGGTAACGTGTAATTTAATAGAGTAGCTATTTGGGAGAACGGTGTGAAATACAGCACAGGGATCACCAATAACGAAACCAAATCCCTAGCTGTCTATTGTGAAAAGCTGTAACAAATTGATCTGAGAAGCGTCTGTAAAATAGATGTCTAGGAAAGAGATTTCATGTCAGGAGAACCTGTGAGAACTTCTGTCTAGAAGACTGGAGCTGGGTAGGTTTTCAAGGTAATTAAGCATGCTGACTGGAGTCTAAAAACCTAATTATGAAGTCTGAACACACCGCAGCAGAATCAGCATTAGTTGCTTTCCAACTGGATTCCAACTTTCTTTGGACACTGTATATATCCTGTCATGTTTCATTAAAAAAATAAGATCAAACGTGTTTTCATATTTAAATATCTATATTCTATATTGAAGAGATTTTTTATTTTTATTTTGGATTTGTCATGAAAAACAGCAAAAAAACAACAACAGCAGCAGCAATAAATCATGAACATGAATAAAGCAGAAAGTGTATAATCATGTGAAATTGGTTGGCACCAGAATGGTGCCATGTACGCACAAAACACAGCAAAATGATACTGAAAGGTGGATTTCAGTATACATAAATAGCTACAATTATGCTGGAAGCCAAAATCTTACAAAGGCATGATGTGGCATGATTGATCAATCCTTCTGCTGGCATTTTACACAGCTAGGCAAAGTATACCCGTCTCCCTGCCAGTTTATATTACGTACTCACAGTTGTACTATAAATGTACATCAAAACAACCATGCTTAAACAGCCCTCTGCAGGGGAGGGCAAACTCATGCCAACTGGAGAACGGAGCCGAGTTCCTACAGCAGCAAGGCTGTCCAAACGACAGATTATGAAAGACAGGGCCACTCCTCTTCAGTCAGAGCGAGCACGAGTATTTGACTTGTGATTAGACATGCATTCTCTTTGAACAGCAGCAGGGCCTTTTGCTTTGGCCTTTCTCTCTCTCTTATTTTTTCCCCTTTTCTTTTTTGTTCTCTCTTGTTTTTTGATACCACAAGTTCCAGATAAAACCGTGCTGTTTTGCTTCACCGCTAAACTCAATCCCCGTCTGCACTGCCAGTTCAGCCTCCAGCTGCCGATACAGAGTCTCACACTAACCCTCTTGTTTATATCAGGGCTGCAATTAAGTCCAGGCCAAGTAGGGAAGTCCCACAGAGGGAGGCAAAAGTGCAAGCCTGCGAATCAAATTTCATACTCCTCCATGTTTTTTTTTCTGCTCTCTCTCTCTCTTTCTTCGGTTGGCCATTTCTAAGAATTGGGATTTCTACAATGAGTTTCCCTTCTTACTACTAAAATATTAAGGCATGTGTAAGTTGTCAAAATGTCTAAATGTGTTATTTTTTATTAGTTCCTTTTTGGTGGGGGGATTGTAAGTATCAAAGGTTATCCTGGGAGTAGTCAATACATCAATGGCAATATGGTATTGTCTCACTAGTGTTTCACAGCCCTAGTTTATTCTCTCTTCATTCCAACGCAAAAGGTGCCCAATTTTCAATCTGGATGTGTAGTGTTTATGCAAATATTTGCTGGCTTTTTAGTGATACAGTCAATTAAATATGTTCTGAAAGTTGGATTCGAACCCTGTGCCTCCAGTGGAGAAAAGTGTTTTCACAACCTGATGCACCAAGTCTCTGCGCTCAAATAAGTTTCAAGAAAGGTTGCAGCCTTCATAGCCCAGCCACATCAGCAAGATAATCTGACCGCCTGATAGCTCAACACTAAAAGGCAGCATGCATGTCAAACACATAAGAAGGCTAAGCTGGGTTTCGTGTGAACAGCGGTTGACTTTGCATTAGAAAATACCACACAAAAACACATTTGTATGATCTCACCCATGCTGTATAATATGAGGAAAATTAAAACAATAAAGCACGCTTTTGGAAATGTGCACCAGTTTGGGGATAAATGACCTTTTCTGGCTGTCATTTATGAACAGTTTAAGCAGCAGAAGGTCAAACGTCATCTGATACAGTTCAAGTTCGCTTAATAAGAGGCAGGCTAACACTCGGCCCTTATATAACATGTACTTCTTCAGACAGACAGAAGAGGCCGCATGTAAGATATTTAAAAATAAATAATTCAACAACAATAATTATTATTAATATGTTTTATTTATTCTTATCATTATCAGTATTTGTAGAATAAATTATACATAATGCAACATGTCAATCAATTTACTAATTATTTATAAATATATTTCCTTTAAAATTAAGCTGTCGTGGCTGACTGTGCCATTCGATAACAGAAATGATAACATGATATATAAATATATAACATGAATTTAGAGTGAGCACAAATTTCTTATGAACACTGAATTCACTCGCACCACATGTGTGGTCTTGTAGCCCAATGGGACGGATCGAGCCACACGTCTGGAAACAGAAACAGTAGTTTAGTAAAAGCTGATAAACAGGGTACTTACTAGCCACTGGGCATATTTTATCTCCTAAATTACATGTAAACCATGCAAAACACCCACAGATTTTCAGATGTGAATACTAATTGTTCCTTTTTTTTTTTTTTATTAGAAAAAAATTCTTCTACAAACATTTAGGGATTTTGTTTTTGCAGAATCATGACTGCTGTAATGCAGCTAATTTAAATTCCAATTATTATGATTATTATTATTATTATTATTGTGTATAAGAATGTATTATTAATCTGAATATTGTAAATAAATAAAAAGACAAATAAAACACATTTTAAACTTTTAATAAAGTTTACACTAACAATGGTGTCGGCATCCCCTTTCAGAAAAACAATATCCAATTTGAATCCGAATTCTGTTGGTTAATTACAGCAGTATTGTTTTATTCAAATGAGAAACAGCTTGAGCAAAACAAATAGAACTGTATTAAGCAAACAAGAAAGGAAGATGGGAGGAAAAAACTGCCTTGGGTGAACAGAATACAGACAAAACTACTTTCAGTTTCTTCTTACATGTTACTTAGTGTTTTCTGTGAATTGTTATTAATGGAAATCACATTTAATAGCCCTATTTGTCTGGACAATATCTGTCAATATTTGTTTCTGTGTTTCAATATCACTATCATTATAACTAGGTCAAATAACAGTAAGTGTTACTATAATAATAGATGACCCCGGGTCAAGTGTTAAACAAACAAACAAACAAACAAAATGTTATCTATGTAAGGAGTTCCTGTTGTGCTTTTCTCCACACTTTTCACCTACTTTTGATTTGGTGCACTGAGGTCACAATTACTCCCTGCTATTTGTAATAAGTGCTGCATAACTGTAATATTACACTCTAACATTAATACATTTAAGCACAGCTGCCATGGTTACTGTACTTTTATTTAGAATTTAACCTAAACCTAGGCTTTACAATTGCCATTAATAGTACAAAACATGAATTACTATATTATTATTAATAATAATAATACAGGAGTAAAGAATTGTACAAGGAGAAGAATGGAAGTGTTAAAATGTACAACATTATTTCAGCATCAATCCAAAAATGGTGAATAAGGTACTGCACAGATCCTCTACATACAGTTATTAATAAATACAAAACATATTTTCCCTAACGTTTTGATATAGAGAAGGTATGTTTTTATCACGTCTTATACAATGTTGTACTTCTTATATCTATAACAAATACTTGATTTTCTTCATAAAGTTAATAGTCATGAGAAACATGTTTTATCTGTAATTCTTAGATATGTAGAAGATTAATTATATATGATTTGTATGCACAAGTAATAAACATACCACTAGTTATTAACTTCTATTTTTTTTTTTTTTTTTACAAAAATATCTTCATCATGTGAATCATCAGTAAGAACTAGGATGCAAAATGTCACTGCTCCTTTTCATATCACAGAGAATAATTTTCTAGCACTTTCCTCGTTCTTACAGATGCAGAACAAGTCTTCCAGCAAAACATGTCACTGGGATGGTATTCCCTATCAGCCTTTCTCCAAGCAGCACATCTCCACACTGTATGTGCAGTTGACATGTTCTGCAAAAGACTGGCATTGGGATAAACAGCCAGGCGGCCCTGACCTCCCAACGCTGGCGTTTCAGAAGACGGATGGTCTCTGGTGCGTCAGGGGGCAGACAATATATTTTAAACTGCTTTCAACAGAGTTCAAGGTGTTACAACTACAAGGGATGGCCCATCATAGCCGGGGGAGCGTGTTATGGTCCCACAAGCATTTAGCTGTTTAGCGTGGACTAACCATTCAGTGATCGTCTAGCGGACATTAATGAAGCACTTTGATCTCTACAAGAACCTCCACAGGCTTCCACAGTCCCTCACAGCGATGGATTGTTTAAATTTACATCGCAATAGCCCATGTAGCAATGCCACAGGTGATGTGCATGCATGAGGTCAGGCATCCATTACATTACTCAATTCACAGTGATTTTTGTCATTGTTACTTAATGTTAGATTAGCAATTAGAAACTGTTTAATCCACCTTACTTAGGTTACATGGTTTGAAAGCTCACATTTTTCAATTACTTGACTTTTGTATAGGTGTGCACTTCACTTTTCTAATCTAATATGGTTGTATAAGGTTTTATTTTACAGAAATGCTGTGTTTGGCATTTAACATCATCTTGGATTAAACTAAGAAAGGGAAAAGCTCATACTTTGTTGTCCTGTATGGAGAGAATACTGGATGACAAAACAAATGCTGAGGAGAATCGCATGCAAAATCTTTGATTGGGAGGAGAAATGTGACTAATAGATCTATTACACTACTTAACCTTCACATTTTAATGCCAAAGTTAAGCTCTTTACATTTACCATGACATATTTACAAAATCCTAATATTGTACAGTTTTTTTTTTTTTTTTTTTTTTTAAAGATAATCTATTTTTATGTTGTTTTTTCCACACTCTTTCCAGCACTCAGTGGAGATGTTGGGCATTTATCCCAATATAGGATTGAGGACCACAAAAAGAAAAGAAGAAAAAAGATTCAGATGTTCCATTCACTATTTACACTGTTTAAAATTAAACAATTTGGATTTCCTGCATGGTACCAAGAGTAAAACAAACAAAAGCATGATAAAAAGCATATATAAGAAGAAAACCAATCACGCCAGTAGCTGTGGAGAAATATGTTCTAATCCTAAATTGTCTGTATGTGAGCAACCCACCCTTTCACTACCCCAACACCTTCATTCACTCGGTAACAAGCTATAGCTATAGTGAGGCAACTGCTGACAGCTATGCCGAAATCAGAAGCCTTGTCCTCTTCTGGCCCTTGTAGCAATTTCTAACCCTGCGACAGAAATTAAACCGTTGAAAGCAAAGCTGATTTCAGAAAACAATGAGATAGTTCACACTGAAGAGCTCATCTACAGTATTTCCCTTTACATAACATGGATTAAAGATTAAAACCCTTCACCAAACTCCCTTCCCTACTCTACACCACCACCGCCATCATCTTACTTTCAGCTAATCCAGATGCCTAAAGACAAAACCAAAAGAACAAAAAACAGAAAGAAAAAAAAAAATCCCTTGGAGGAGTGTGCTCGACTCAGCCCACCTTCTCCTCCCCAGCCCTCCTGGGTGGGCAGACGCTAGGAGAGAGCGAGTTTTCCAGCACAGCCACTGAGAGGCCCGGCGCTGCTCTGCTCGAGCACATCTGGGCTTTATATCAGGCCTTTAATTAATCCTCAGTGAAAGCCAAGCTGTGACAGTTTGACTGGGCAGGCTCCAGTTCTGGACAGGTCTTGATTTATTGCGACTGAGCCCCAACCAGCGTTGATTTATTTTGGGCTTTGGGGAGGAGGGAGGAGGGCTAGCATGAAACAGAAAAGGCACTGTTGGATTTTGGATAAGGAAGAGGAAGAGGAGGAGGAGGAGGAGGGGAGGTTACGTGATCACGAAAAGGAAGTGCCTCCTGATTTTGCAGCACTTTTCTCGACGCCGCAGACGATCGCATCAGATAACGTTTTCCCTCTTCTGCCGGGCTTGGCCAAATGTGAATCCTGAGGTGTCCACCAATTAGACAAAAACAGAACATAAAAGAATAGGGCAGACCAGCCCAGCCCTTCCATGTCAGTCAAGGAAACTCATCAAGTCTTATCTCCCTGCAAACAATAAATCCCTCTACGCTCATTGGGGTTAATCATGACAGTCATCTGAACTCTGTAAGACACAGGAAGGCAGAGTTGTGGGCTTGATTCTTCACTGTTTTTCTTTTTTTCGCTTTCCTGGACTGTGGCAAGAGAAGAGGATGTTCTTTTTATTATCTAACATCACATCAGGGGCGGATTGCATGTGAAATAAAAGAGCCTTGAGCGCTTCAAGAAATCTCCATGGATGATTAAACATCTATGAGGAGATGCTGTGGCCCTGGCACTGATGACACAATCTGAGGTGATTTATTCACTGTGCGGTAACTGTACGGTAGAAGCAAGCCACATACTTGTGCAAATGCACATTTACGTCTCTAATGTCTCCGCGGCTGTGCGAAATGTGGCCAAAGAAGTCTCACTCCAATAAAAACATGCTTATTAATGAGGTAGATGGACACAGAAGATAGACATAGATATTAACAAGCACACATGGGAAGGGAAATAGACAAGTTGTGAATCAATAGTTGTGAAGTTAGTCTACACAGAAAAAAGAGAGAAAGATATGTTACCCTTTTAACAAAAATTCTGGTTTGTCTTTACAGTTCATTACGTCTAGCACGGCATAAAACTGCCAGGGAGGGAGGGGAGAAAAGGACGAACCGGATGGCTAAGTCAGTGGCAGCTGTCAAAATGAATGCCGACTGTAATAAATAGATTTTTGCATGTACTGTGGGTGTGAAAGCCATACTTGGGATAACTTTCAACCGACTGTGGATCTTCGGGCTACTAATGCCTTGACACGTCGATAAAGATTCCTCTCACATTAATTGAGAGCTATTTTGCGGATTGTGGTGAACTTGATTGCACGTCTGCACCCCATCCGAACTTCGCTGTTCACTTATCACTGTCAAAAAGGCGATGGCAATGGCAATGATTAATAGTTTTTTACATTCCATTTGTAAGAGGTACAATCCATTAATACATTGTTTTTTTCCTGCGGTTTCTTTTTTTGGTCCTCTCTCCCATATAAATGTACCTAATAACAATGTTATTTTTTAAATTTTATTTTTAGGTACATTTCTAAACTGTATCTTTTAGGTCATCAATCTGCATTTTACATGTCCTTTGGCAGTTGGATAACTTCATCAAGTCAAAATTGGTTGAAAATCTCTGCAGACTTGCACCTTGATCGTCAGACAGAAGACAGATTAGTCAGAAACGTTTCTTAGAATATCCCTGTTAGGGATCAGTAAGGATTCATAAGTAACTTGTTAAAGGTAGAGGGTGGATACAACAGCTTCAGTTCCCCGGGGCCCATGCGAGTCACAAGAGCCATGAGAGTTAGAGGCTTGGGAAAGAGCTTCCTTTCATTTGAGGAGACATTGGGAGACGTGTCTGTTGCTTTCCAACATCAGGACGGTGTGTTTCGAGAAGGGATCGCCAGAGCTACTAAGAAGAAAGAGTGTGTGCATTAAGGGCATGGCTACAAGGCTCTTATTCAAGGAGGAAATCCAGATAACTCCTGTGACAAGCTGGGGAACAGCGCGGCTCATCAACGTGATCTGCTGCTGCTTCATAAATTCAGTCTGGTAGCGAGTTCAAACTGTCCTGAGAGAGTAGATCCGCCGTCTGCCAAACGAAACTGAATCAAAAATTCAGCTGCTCCGACTCAGTGCTTGTTTGTTAGGTCAGGCTGTATCCCAAAGCATCAATGGTTGATAGCTCCAGAGCACTGGCTGAGGCCTGAGACTGGCACATTAAGTACACCCAGTGGAATTAGGGAATTTTCCTCGACTAAAAGTAACTTACTTTTCGGCATAAATAGACTTTTTTTTGTATTTATTTATTTTTACAAAAACTATAATTACAAATATCTTTAAAAATGTGCAGTTTATAAATAGAATGCCCAAAAGGAGTCTAAAAATACAAATTTCAATTAGCCACTCACTGGGCACGGAGTGGATATTCATATACATTTGAGGAGATTGTTATACATTGCTGCTATATAAGTGCATTCAATCCTTTCTAGGGCCGAAGCTTAATAGCTAAGTTTTTTTTTTTTTTAATGATTTAAAGAGACCTTGTTAGGAAGTCTGGCTACAGCTGTACTGTTTCTGCCCATGAAGAATTATCGTGCTAGTATACGAACAGAAGTACATTGTGCTTGCTGGGTCTATAAAGACATTTAAAATTGTCCCATCTGGGCACCCACTCATAATTAAGGATTTGTGGCTGTATTCAAAACATATGACCCTCAAACAAAGTGGAACTATAGGTTTCTTACCATATCATTACACAACAAGGTGGCTCTTTACATATTTGCAACTCACATATCAGTTGCCTGACTGCTAAAATAGACATTTTGTAAATACCAAGAGTATATTAAATATATAATTAAATAAAAGTAAAACAAACTTGTCTAACTAAGTATCGAAGAGAACATGAACCGGCTAATGTAATAGGATATACTTATTACAGTTTTGGGACACTATAAACTCATATTTATTTCAGTGGTTTAAATTAAATTTGAAATATTCCCAGTATGACTCAGAATTGTTCTTAAATTGGCAAGCATCATGAAGTTTTAATTGAAAATGCAGGAGAAAGAAAGACATGGGTTCGGGGCAAGTGAAATCATATGCTCAATAGAGCCCACGGTACTATCAACAGCAATATCAACTCACTTTGAAAACTGTAAACCTTGACTTTTAGCCATTTAAGGGCAGGCAAAAAAACTGCAGCTTGATTTCATGATGTCATAACCATTCACACTGCTTAACTTGCTACAATCACAGTATTCAGGCATAATTAATTTCAGTTATATTCTGCTGCCAAAATCTAATTTAACCAACAATAATGGTACCTAATTGTGCTTAATTAGGTTTAATTCCCTCTCCCTTTTCTATTCAATTTTTTAATATATTGTTTAGTTGGGGGTTTTCTTTTGGCATGAAAATACGTTTTACTTACTGTAAATAAACTAGACATTTTAAATGAACTTTCACAGTAAAAGATATTTTACATCTCACAGTGTGAAGTAAATTCTTAAAAACAAATGTTGGTGCCGTTTAAAAAATCATTTCTTAATTAAAAGTTATTTTAAAAGTCTACCACCATACACTACTTTTAGTTTGTCTGGCATATTCAGACTTCAAGGCCTTGTGCATCAAAACATGTCCATCATTCTTCTTTATTAAGGAGACCACCAGTGTAATAGCACCATTTAGAGCTACAACAAGGGTGGGCCTAATAATAATGTAAATGTGAGAGCTGGGGCACAGGAAGCTAAACCAGACGGCCTTTGCTGAGAAAAGCACTTTTCAATGTACATGGCCAAAAAAACAATGACAGTCCGAGTGAAAGCTGAAATGTGGCTATGGTTAACTTCTCACAGAAGACGGGAATCAAAACTAAAATTCATAATTGTCCTCAATTCAATACCCCATTTCTGTTCTGCTTTCTATTTTTAGCTTAAAGGCTGGGAATAATAAAACGCGACAGACCGATTCAAAACATTTAAAAACGGCATCAACAACAACAACAACAAAACTTAAACCCTAAGTTTGTTCTTTATAATTGTAAGGAAATAGTATTTCATTAATAAGGCTCCTTTTATACACCCAATTAAAATATACACATAAAATAATAAGTATAAGGTCAGGGAGGATAGTGAATAAAGTGCTTTACTACCTACTTAATCATATATTAAGCCACATATTGTACGTTCTGAAGTATTTAGATGGCTGTGTTCATTTTACCTTCAAAATTTAAAACCGTAACAGAAAAAACTTTGACATTATATTTTAAGCTTAGTAAATATAAGCTCTACACATTAAAACAATTAAATAATAAGTATCACTGTATCAGCTTGGCATCAAAGAAAAAAAATTGTAGAGCAGAGCCAAATAAGAAAAGAAAAATAAACAGATGTGGATTGTCAAAGCCATGCTGTAAACAACAGTGCAACTCCTTCAGAAGTGTAATTGTTACAAAGCACACAGTTGTTAATGTTTAAGTCGAATACTTCGCAATCGAATGTCCTTATTGTTAGAACAATTTTGATCAATTTGAGACTTGCACAAATATACATTTTGTCTGTAAATATACATCAATAGATAAGGAGAGAGACTGAGAAAGAAAGACCAAGAGACTGATAGATAAATAGATAAATAACTTTTTATACACAATTCATCACAACTACGAAACTGCTGCCAATTTGCTTTCATCTCGTTTTAAACTCTGATTCACCTTTTCACATTAGAACTATGCAAATATTGCATCAGTCTACTGCGAGCGGAGTAACCATGTGAAGATTTTGCTGAAAAACAAGTTTCAAAAGTCAAAAAGCAAAATCACTCAGAAGCAGTGTGGATCAACAGTAAAAGCAGTTTTTTTTTTTTAATAAGTAAATTAAAAATACATATATTTTTAAAATAAGTAAATGTCCATACTGCTGACAGAAAAATATGAGTTTTGGAGATTGGAGATTCATACACATTAATATTCAAGGGTTGCCAAAATAAACAGACACATAAACACATATATACAATTGTATAGAAAATAGATTTAAATCAATTTACACTTATCCTTCAAATATTTACCGTTACACTTTGTGAAATCACATAATTAACTTTACATTATGATGTATCCGAGCTTCAAGTGATTAACACCTTTCTATCTTAACCCGATTCAGTCATGCTTCTGTCAATGCCGAGACCCAATTGACACGGGATTTGAGACTTCACATGTTTTTATTAGGCTACAGCATGGGAGGCTCTCTTTACAGCCAGGTTTATTGCACTGCTGCTTAAGCATGTCTTAGGTTTCACTTGCAATTAATTGCAGTGGCCCCCTGTGACTCAGAGGTGAACTGGGCTCTAGCCCTACAGCTGCCTGCTGTTTATTTACACTTCTCCGAGAAGCCAGGAAAACATTGCTGCGGAGCAATGAAAGATGTTCCCAAACTCGACCCATCTGCAGCGCTCTCCCACGAGGAAACTTTGTCGAGCCCACACCTGAGCCGACCACCGCTTCTCTAAACTGCACAAGCTTAGGTGCAAGCCCTCTGCCCCTTCTTAAAGTCTGGTGCTCCATTTCTTCTTTTGTTTGACTTCTACAGACAAATTGTGTTGTTGTTGAGCATGTGCTGCTGATAGTAGAGCCCTCATACAGCACTGCCATGACAGTCGTGGGCACAGATATACCAGTCCCTCAGTAGCGGGGAGCAAGGAAAGCTAAAAAATAGGTTTGTAGTTGAGAAGTTCAAGGGCAGTCTCAGATGCACTTGATTATAATTGTTATTAACAATAGTTATCATAATAATAATACTTGTTTTCTTCCTACCTCAGAAGTTCATGTCAAAAACATAGAATTAACTAAGGCCCAGAGCAAATAAAAACTTGCAAAATCTGCTTTTTTTTTATTGGTGGGCTATGAATTTGTGACTCATCTGCTACTCTGTATGAGAAAGGATGACATCATTTAGCTACCAGTTTGAACATACGTCAGTGTTTTGTATTATTTTACAGCAAGATATATAATGTAATTATACGTTTAGAGAAACTAAAATATATATATAAATGCAGACTCACCTTATAACACATTCAAAGCAGGTTTTGAAAATGTGTCATATTAACTACATTAATTTACAGATGCACAATTATGTTTTGAAATGCTCATTACTTTCTGATAAAATTATCCTTCTTATTAAGTTTGTTTCATTTACTAGGTCTTCACTTTTTGTTCTACATTATAAAATAAAAGTATGATCATTTTCTTGGCTGAGTTTAAATAAATAAAATATTCTAATGAACAGCCTCAAAATGTGAAAATGTACTGTGTATGACTTTATAGCCTTTGAGTGCAGATTCGTATAATTTCTTTTTTTATATATAAATGTGATCTTAAAGAAAACACCTTTTCCCCCCTCGTATGAAAATTGAGATCTCAGCCAATTACGTGCAGGATTTTGTGAACTCACATTAAGGTGCATTTTTCTCCTCATAGCTCCTTATCTTATTATGTAGCACAAGTCGAGAAAGATTTACAGTTTAGCACTATGAAAGCCGTGAAACAAGAGACATAAAAAATATTTTCTAATCTCTTTGGGGAGTTATAATTGTTCAAGAGGGAAATGACAATATATTACATAAACCCACCTTTAATTTAAAACATAGTTTTTTTTCTTCTTCTTGTTAAGTGATCCTCTCTTTACTGATTGCAATATTCCTTTCTGTTGTCATTACAGTGGGTTATTATTATTATTATTATTATTATTATTATTATTATTATTTACTATACTTTTTATAATAATAATAATTGTATTTTTCATGCTGGGCATCAACTGGTATATAAAGATAATACAATTTAAGAAACAATATTTTAAATACATAAATTAATATGAAGAAAAATAAATAAATGTATGAATCATAAAATATACAATTAGAAACTAAGTGAATATAATAAAAAAAATGATATAGTTGACTTTGACATAATTGACCACATTCCATATATTTATATGTATTGTAAATGCAATTGATATTTTTTTATTATCACTACTAATCATTTACATTAAGGAGTTTTGTGTGTAAAATTATGCATACAGAATCTATTTTCTCCAACCAAGACAGTTTGCTTGGTTTAAATAAATACATACAACTTAAAAAGCAAACATGTTGTGGGTAATCTGAATTTTATATATATATATATATATATATATATATATATATATATATATTATATATTTGTTATCCTTCTTATGCTCTTTGTGTATCCAATATGTTAATCTCATCACAAAGTCATAAACAAGAATAAACCAGATTCCATAAAGATGTAAATGAAAGAACCATTGTATTGGAAATCAATAAGACACAGGACATTATAATAAACCACAGATATACCTTCTCTACCTTTGATAACCTCATTCGTGACATAACTGTGGGGAAACCCTGGGAAAATGAAATGAAATGAAATGATGCTTATACCCACTGAAGACCTGAGCAGCATCCCTTACGATGATCAAAGGAGGTATTGTCCAAAGGTATCGTTGTCATTTTTATTTACCATGAAAGAACGGAGAGATGAAATCCAGATGAAGTACTGCATGCGTTACACATCATAAATACGCACAGCGTGTGTTACAATGTACTGGTTTTCTGAACAAACAAACCTGCCAATATAGACATATGTACGTTTACAAATGTATGATGTGGACATTGAGTGAAGTGTAACAGCAGATGGAGGGAGAGAGAAGGGCCTGGTTTATATTCAGAATATGGAGAACACCTTGAGTAAAGCTTTACTGCATTATCATTAAAAAATAACTACAATATAATGTATATTGATTAATATTTACTGCTATTCACCTAGTATAGGTTTATAAAGTTCCATTAAGATTAACTTTTTTGTGATGGTATACGCTGAGAGAGGAGGAGGGGCAGAATCAATAACAGTAAAGTAACGTGTACAACACCTGCTGCTGTAATGTATTTCATGAATGCAACAACTTGTTAATACTTAATAGAAATCATTACACATATTGTGGTAATTTTTAAACATATCAAAGGAAAATAAAATACATAATCTAAACAAGGATATGTTTTAATGGATCAAATTAAAGCATATATATATATATTTTTTCAGATTAAGTAACTTTCATTAACATTTTCTCAATTAAGTTTGATAGTATTGTAATTACAAGCAGGTAAACTCATTGCTTAAGTTTACAGGACATACTTTCCCGAAGCAAAGTCAGACATTGTTAGACATGAAGGAATCTCCTATCAATAATGGGAATCAACACTGCCTGTCCTGAGGAGGTTTCTACATACCCTAGGCTCTGCTGTCATTTCACTGTGAAGGCTATGATAAATTAATCTCTGCTGTGAATCAGTCCCATTCATCATAGCTGATTGGGGCAGATTTTGAGTTAGATTGGCTAATTGGGCTCATCTGTAACCATTATTCTAAAGACAGCTGAACAAAAAATATAACCCAAATGTAATGTCACAACAGAATGTGTGAATACTATATATACACAAACGTTTTTTTGTTTTTTTTTTAGCTGTAGTTTTCAAAAATGAATATATATATATATATGTGTGTGTGTGTGTATGTGTTTCCAGAATGGGTTTTGGACAGCTCCGAATATTAAGAATGTGCATTCTTTACATGTATAACATCTGTTGCTAAAAGCTGAACAGACCCAGAAATGGTCCAGTTATGGTTCATAGGTCTAGCATGCCTCACAAATAATATGCAAACCTTAATTAGCTGGAAGGTAATGCAATTTCCTGCACATACATGCTGTTTTTGTGGAAACGCATCAAAACACTGATTTGTGGTGAGCGGAGCACAGAATTTTTTTTTTTTTTTTTTTTTTTATTGTGAAAGGCATCCCACGCCTAAATGAGTTTAAAACTGTTTTAAAAATGCAGCAGGAATGGGAGGCATCCATAAAAGGATGTTGTAGGCAACATACCAAGACATGGACCACTGTGGCCTAGAAGACAGCAAAAGGCTTTAAAACATTCTGAGAAAGCAATGAAGCAGAACCAGCAAGAGTTGAAGCCAAAAGTTTAGCAGGCCAAAATGTTCAACTCACAGCAAATTATTTCCTGAAGCAAGAAAGGGCCCTTTCTAAGCTAACTTCAGATTTCAAACAACATGGGAAAATACATGTAGTACTAAGTTCAACGCAGGCCAAAAAAACAGAATCTACAAATGAACAACAAGAATACATTACTTATTTCAAGCTCCACTACTTTATATTAATTACATAATTAAAGATGCACTACTTTTAGAACATATCAGTTTTGTTTCAAAGTATTAGGATATTGAAATGCTGTTCATAGTAGCAATATATTATTTTTAAAGAAACTCTAAGGGAATTCCTACAAAACTGAGTCTACTGCAGCATTATAAATGTTGTGTAGGCATGAAGCTTGTATATGTGTTGTCCTATTTAAAAAACAACTCTGCAATTACAAGCCTATAACATTACAAATTCTGGAGTTCCAAATGGATTTATTGCTTTAATAAGTTCATGCTGTGAGAAAAAAAAACAAAAAAACAATCATACTTATATACATATTTATTTGTGTTTTTGTTTAATTGTAGGTGGTTTATTTTAATTATATATATATATATATATATATATATATATATATATATATATATATATGCAATTTTCTTCAATCTATAAATATCTTGCATATTAGGGACTTATACGAGATCATCTTTCTATGAAATCATTTCACACAGAGAGACTCACAGCAGATGCTATTTCCAGTTCCTGATAATAGTCAAACCATTCTACAATCACTGCTTTTTCAGATTATATTTATTTTATGACATACAATGTAACATTCATAAATTGTGATTAGCACCCCATAAAAGCACATAAACTTAAAAGAGAAATTTGTATTAATCTTGCATTCTAGAGCTCCACTAATACTGCAAAAATACTTCAACGTTCCAAAATATCAAATACAGGGCAGAAATAAGTGAAATGTAGCAATTTATCCTGTGAACCATTATGAAAAGGCCTGGCCCCTGAACTGTCATTTTTTTTAAAGTCAAGAGAAATTAGATTTCTGAAGACATAATGCAAACTGAATTTAGGCAGTATTAAAGGCTTGCAACACTGCAAAAACTGATTAATTGGAATGTGAATCTTAAGAGATTATCATTAAGTTGATTACAAACCCAATATGATTATGTGAAAATTAAAGAATTAGTTGGTAAGTAACTGTTAACAACAATAATAATAACAATACAATGTTTTATTTTAATATCTGACAATGTTCTGCAGTGTTTCACAATTGTTATACCAACCAGTTTCCACTTCAGTATGGCACAATACCTTAGTAGGTCATATAAACTGCTATAGATTACAACCACATATTTATAGATGCCATTAAAGGAGACAAGATGATATATGAAATGCCTGTCATGCCATACTAAATATATTTTGAAGCAATTAGGAATCATTACAATGTTAAAACCATCTAAGTGAGCAGCAAGACATATGGTTCTGATTATTTACACCATACCCAGGTTATGTCATAGTAATTTACTTTAGCTTTGTCACTGAAGAAGAAAAGAAAAAGCCACTGGTCCAAACATTCAACTTCTCACATATTGTATTAGTTTATTACTGTGTCTGGTTACTAATGCTCTGAAGAAATCTATAGTTTAAATCAATCCCTGCAGTAATCTATCCATGGCACTGAGGATTATTCCACAGATGATAACTGTAAATGTAGGTGATCTATTTTATATTCTTTTAATTAAGTACTTAAATGACAGCTAATTAAATGTTAACTTAAATGCCAGTCATTATATTTTGAACAGTGGATATTTGGAGAACATTCTTTGGAAATTGTACATATTGTTTTGGAATGTTCTTGCATTTCCAGAATAAAAGTCTTTCAGGTTTACAAACAACTTCACAGTATCAAGTACAATAAACTACACAATTATTTTAAAACGGGAAATTTCAGCACAAAAAAAAAAAGTTAAGCATTACATAATTGACACACCTGCTCAAGCAGCTGAATATTAACATACCCAGAGACACAAGGGAGGGCTGAAATAAATTAGCTTATAAACTATAAGAAAGGTTTACACGGGTTGAAGGCAGCACCTGGAAAGTGTGGTTCAGGCTAATACTGCAATGGCAAAAAATCAACTGCTTTTACTCTCTACCAGTGTTGCAGGTACATCAGTTTGATCTTTTATACCATAAGCACTGAATCAGAACACAGTGCTGTTTTTCATTAATGGAATTCTCTTTCATTTCCCAGCTTGCATATTTTTTTCTTATTTTTTTCCTCTTTTTATTAGGAGCTGACATCTGGATTCAGTTTTTTTTTTTTTTTTTTTTTTTCCAAAACATGATGTAAACCCCCACATACAACCACGTAACTGTGCACCAGTGCTGATTTCAAAGACAGCAGAGGCCGGTTTTCATGCATGTGTTGATTTGTTTTGTTTGTGTGTGATTTTGTCATGTTTGGTCATTTGTTCAGCTTCTGTTTGAATTTCAGAAATCGCTACTGAAAACCAGAAACTGTGTCCCGGGGACGCATGGTTCAGCTCGACAGAAATAGTGGCGTATGCACAGGAAACCTGGTTGGATCTCAACGAGGAAGACCAAGTGAGCAGAGCTAAACTCTAACGTCCACAGCCGCTTCCTTCTTTGCTATGTAGTGAAAAAAACTGTCTGGGGCAAAAATAAAGGAAATTTACGGCAAACGAGCTAAAATCAGCTTTAGACATGCAAACTGTTCATTGGTTTTCCTCAGGACAGTACTTTGCAATCTGAATAACTTCTGAGGATATGGCAGCCTATATCAGGAGTGTCAAGGGCTGCTGACAGCTAATTCAATTACACATACGGTTGTGTGTTGAAAATGAATGTGCTTGATTTGACTGGAAGAACCCCCCCACCCCTGACACACACACACACACACAACTTGCTTTTGACAGGCCTGACCTGTTGTGATACCTGATGTGCGCTAAAGGAGAGTTGCTAATTCATTTCACATAAAACAACACACAGATTAAAAGGTTTATAAGTAGAAGGCCAAACTGCAGGCAAGAAAATAAACCGATATAGCTTGCTAGGTGGGCATATAAAACCATGAGATATAGGGCAGTCATTCAAAGTTGAGATACTTTTATCCAGGGATCAGGAATGGGGGGGTTGGGGGGTGTGGGTGTGAGAAGACACACCAGGCTTTGTGCTTTCCTGATTTAAAAGTATAACGAGAGGATGAGGAAGAAAACAAAGGAAAATAGAAATGAAAACAGAGTCTGGTTTGTAGCAGTAAAGCAACACTAGTGTGCTCTATGAAATCGGAACATCTTGAAATTAACATTTGCCGATGAATTCCCGTGGTGTGCGTCTGTTAGATACTAACAATACTCATGGAAGTGGTGGCAAAAAAGTGCGTATTTCACAAAATAATGAAGTTACTTTCAAACAGTTTCTTTCCGACGCGAGTCAAAAGAGATAAAGGAAAAGATGTTAAGAATGCCCCTAAAATACATACAGAAACTGAGGCTGAATAACAAAGAAGTCTAAGATATTTTTACCCCCACAGTAACACATTCCCAAAAATACCCCTCTCTTGACAAATTATTGTGCACAGGTTTGATCTTGATTGCAACACATGGGTTTCCTCTATGCCTGGGTTGCTTGCTGATCACTGGCAACATTATATTAAACAGAAAGCCATATTTCTATCATGACACACAAGATCAGTCATTCTCTTTATGCCTTTTTTTTGTTCTGTTGAAGATATGGAACATAAACGGACTTAAGCGCTACTAACTTCTGGGAACTATAATTGTGTCTGCAGTGTCCCAGCAGTGGTCCACTCCCTTCTGGCACCAGTTCACAAGAGACTCCATGCAGATCAAATATTTCTTTTTCAGAAGATCTAGGAAAACATACCCCACCAGGCAAACAGGGCCTTGTGTGTGTGTGTGTGTGTGTGTGTGTGTGTGTAACGGTCTTTTTTCATCAGCCCCTCTAGCCCATCCATAACCTACCTCAACGTAGTCCTTGGCGTGACCCCAATCTCTCTTGGAATCCAGATTGCCCAAGTCGAAACAATCCAGCTGTCCGAGGTGAATCTTAGCCACTGAACGGCTAATTTTTCGTGTTACAAAATTAGCCCCTGTAAGGAAGATGAAGATAAAAAAGATGATGACATCATTGAAGTCACGGTCTGGCCAGTTAATTGTTTTGGACCCTGACATTAATGCTTCAAAAGCCACGAAGGCGAAGACCGCATGCCTTTTTCTCCCCTGTTCCCTCTTCTGCATTTGAATAGAGAACTGTGGCTAGGCCAGCAATTGGAGAAAGCCCAGAAGCTAGGGATATGAAAAGTAAAAAGATCCATTTTCACCTCAGACTTCGGTCTTTACACAGCATAATCTCAGCTTCATTTCTTTTCTTCCTTTTTTCTTTTTAATTTACCATTTCAATATTAAATCTAGGCATTTGGCCAAGGAAAATCTATTGGAATGTCAGTTTATCAACAGAAAATTCAAGAAGTTACACAAAGGGGAAATACTAGATGAGAGCAAAGCTTTTCGGGACCACCCTGGCTCTCGAACTCTTGGGCCATGGCTTCCTACTCTTGCCGGCCGCATGCTCCTTGAACTCTGACAACAGACGTATAACGTTATGAAAACAATACACAAAATTGTTCTTCATAAAATAAAATAAAAAATGGGTATAAGGAGTAAGGACTAAGGAGAGGTCACACGCATCTGCGGGGACCGACATTATTAGTGTATTAATCATTAACATGCAAGCCAATAACCACAAAGTATAGATATATACTCTAGATACGATTAATATTAATATGATTAATTAAAAAGAGCATCTTTAAGACTTAAATTGGTAAATAATAGACTTCAGTTGACCTTTAACTCCACTGAAATGTGGAGTACTATATCTTGAAAGCAAACTTTGGAACATAATCATTTTTGAGACAACAAAACAATTTGAAAATATATAATACGGAAATGGCTTTCTAAAGCACTAATTAAGAAAAATAGTTAAATTTGATGAGTTAATGTAACACAGCTTATTCAAAAAACAGTTATTATCTTTGATTACTAGTAATAAACTCCAGAAGATCATACGACGCTTAGGTTGCTGTTATCTATGCACAAAGAAATAGCCCACGGGGGTGTTCATGGTGTGAACATTTTTCTTCTGTAAAGCATCATTAGATTGTGTCAGTTCTGGTGTTCAGTTACAAAAAGATGAAACATATTACCAGATTGAAAATAATGACCTGTAATTACATTAAACTGTATAATGTTGAAAAACGTCTGTAATGATACGAACCTTACACTACTTCACCTTAACATAAAAGACGAGAATAGATGCAAGCTATCTGAAGAGGGAAGCTGTTCACCTTAATACGAATAAATCACCTAAATAACTGATATTCTAGTATGCAACTAAAAGACAGAGAAAGCAAAGCAAAGCAAAGCACATCACCTTCAATCATCATCAAAATAAATACATTTCAGTAAGTTTTGTTTCAGGTGTCGTGACATCATGCTCCGTCATGCTTGAAGCTAAGAATATTGCACTAAAGCAGCAAAGTCATGGTTGCAACTTAGAGAATGCTAAAAGCAGAGTATAATAAAACAAATACTTTTTTTAAATAAAGTATAATGTAAAATTCACAATTCCCTGACATCAAAGGCAAACGTGTTTTTATTGTTTTGTTTTTGTACTACATTCTACTGGTAGAAAGGTGATGGCATTGTGGTAAAACAGACTGTAGTGTAAGTAATAACATTTGTGCTATTTTTCTCAGCTCTTTTTAATTTTGAACAGCCCTTAAAGCGGTAGCTATGACAAAAGCCCTGTTGTCTAATGGAGCACTGGCAACGAGAAGTGGGGATTTCTTTCTGTAGCTCAATTCTGAGACACTTGGTATGTAATTCCACCTTGTTAAAACATATACATGTTTCATTTACTAACAGCAAGAGAGAAAAACATGTGACTCAATTTGATGAAGCTTCTGCAGAGACAAAGAGGCTTTCACTGGTTTCTTGATTTTATTTACCCTCAAAAGATAAGTTAGAACACAGCTGAAACTCTGTAAAACAGGTGTTTGTCTTTTATTCCAATATCAACATTTTGAATTTCAAACATAAAACATTTACATGATCAATTCAAGAGAATTATTTAGAGGACCTCTTTGAATCCAAGTGAAACCTTCATCTCTGATCACCTGAAGTAAAAAGTTAGGTAAATCAAATAATTTAAGTAACTGGTTGCCATTACAATAATTACTCAAAAATAAGCTCGTCATATGAAGACTGGGAATCAATACATTAAAAAAGAACAGAACTACTGTTTTTGCCCCATAAAGGCACATATTTCTTATCTCAGATTAAAGGCCTTGAAAAATAGTCTAAACAATCTAATTGTTGGGATTGCAGGCCAAAACGTCTAGCTGTCAATCAAGCCAATGCAGCGAAGCAGATCTAAATAATAATTAGGTAATAGACACAAATAAAATGAGGGACAATTATTGCAATTATCCAGCTGATGCATTTAGACTGAATACTAAACTACTGTAGAATTACTAATAGTTAATTTAAAAACAGGATGAGGAAAAAAACTTGAAAAAAGAACGAACAACTGAAATGGTTGTGTCAGATGCAGTCTGTTTAAATCAGTGAACTTTGCACAAATATGCCCAAAAAATAAACTATATGAGGCACTTTATACATACATTATTGTTGTGTCTATATGACTATGTATTCATTATTCATACTCTTATTATTTTATATATCTATGTATGTTTTCAGGTTTTTGTGTGCGTGAAATTAAATATTTAGCTTTTGTAGCCTACACTAAGTAATCAATTAGAAAATTACAATAATTGTCCATGATTATGTAGAGATATTTCATATTTAGTTGGCAGTTGATATGCTGATTTCTAAAAGGTTTGTTAAATCCATTCAATTCAGATGGTTTGAATGAGAACCCGAGAACTGACAGCTAGATTAAGAGCTCATTTCCTTATTGATACATTCTAAAAATGCCAATATATTAATGTTTAGTTATTAAAGGGCTGATATAAAGCTATAAATATAATAATAAATACTTTTGCTTACTAATCCCAAAATGACTGAATGTAATTGAAAGGTTATGCAAAAAAAGCATTCTGGAGGGTAACTTTTAAAAATGTATAAATGCTTATATGTGTCATTTCTGAGGCCATTGCACATCCTTGTCTTATAAGTACCGAACCTGTGATAGGATGTGACATTTTGACCTCCAGTGCAGACAAAACAATGGTTTATATTAGAATGACTTTGTTCAAATTTCCTTCAACTTTTGCCCTCCACTTTTCTGGAAAATGACTGATTCACATTAGATAATTTGGGGACCTTACAAAGTAAACAAAGGTATTTCAAATTCAAGGGATGGGTTTATATTGTAGGTTTTACATAATTTTTGGAAGTTGTTTCATGATGCGATCAGATAGATCAGATCAGATAGATTTAGCAATAGAATAAGCACACAGACATCACTCAATCCTTCAGAAAAGGACGCATGCCTCCCCAACATTTTCTAAAGACAAAATACAGAAAAGTCAAGCAATTATAAGTCTGCTGAAATCCAGTCACAAGTAATGCACAGATTCAAATAATAATAAATATGTAAAGAAATCTTTTTTATGTGGAGGCTGGTTAAAAATCATATCTATCCCCAACACTGCAAAGATTACATAATAAATGCATTGTGAACAAAGAGCCCAGTGAAACACAACTCCTTTGCTGGAAGAGAAACACACTCCCGCCCAGTGTGAACCTGGTGTGAACTGTGGTGCGCTGGGTGCCGCTCCAGCGCGCACTGCCTCCTGCTGCTCCAGGACACGCCATGACCTTTGCCAGCACCTCCGAGGGCAGCCTGCGCCACAGCGGCTCTCGCGCAGACAGGGCGCAGAAAGGAAGGACACTAAGAACGTCATGGCTGACAGACCAGACTACTGAGATCAGAGAGATTATGCCTCATTTGCTCACTGAGGTCTGCCAAAAGCAACACCGTTTAACTGCAGGTACTCAAACCCAAAAGGCCTTTTTTTCTTGTTGTTTTGCCCCTCTTACTAAGGAATCCAAGGCTTAAAAAAAGGGCTATTCATAAACTGTATATGGAAGGACAAACTAGTACCTTTTGACAGCATTTGTTTTCTTATTATCCTTTGACACAACACTGAAGCAGGAGTTTCTACTGGAGTTATTAATTATAAGCTACAAAGAGTTGTTCACAGTGTATGCTAAAGAATAACGATTAAAGCACCACTGATACAGGGTTTTATTATATTGAATATCTGTCTGAAATCCATTGTCAGGCCCTGAGAGAAATGTTAATGTTGTCCAATAAAATCAAATATTTAGATCAATTATGTAACCAAGAGAAGGAGGGGAACAAAAAGGCAGCAGACCTATAGGAAATTCATGTGGCATCCCTTCTGCACACAAGAGTGAGTGGCAAAATGTACTTATATAGAGGAATATGATGACATTTCATCCCCCTATATATGGAGGCCTTTTGCAGGGTCATAATATCACCAACTGTAGCTCAAACCTGCAGTGTTGGCAGGCATGGTAACAGAGCACTTTTGCCAGCGGTGAAGGCTGTTTTAACGATATTAATGATCGGTCTGAGGCAGCCACAAATCAGGGCTCTTGAACCTTGGGGGGAAATAACCCACGTTAAATTTGTAACACACTGAGCCATACACCGCCCTGATGCACATAATTAATTGAGTAACAGGGGTTACTAAGAGGTTTTACAGCATGCAATTAGGTATGGAGGCAATGCACAAGCTGGGGGAAAAAAAATAAAACTGGTAACACATTAATTAACTTCAGACTATTTTGCACAAGCCCAAATCCACTGTTCCAATTAGGATTTGGAGTGTTGTAAATGGCTAATTAATAAAAGCTCATACACAGACCAATTGTTGGTGAGATGGTGATAATTTGTTTCTTTTACTGGCATAGCTGCAGTCCCGTCCGAAAACCCCTCTGTGGCATTACAGAAGTTCAGACCAAACAACTTCTGCAATTTAACCTTCACACTCCCAGTGGAAATTTCCATACAAACTTTAAAAATACAACAAAAAAAAGCCAGTTAATTTCACTCATCTGTCTCTCTCTCTGACTATATTTAATTTTGTCCTTTTTAATGTTTTTTTTTTATTTTATGATCGTAAAGGCTGTACGTTTTATTTTAATTCGGTTTAACAAGGCATTATGATGGCATTATGATCAAGACCTGTTTTATAATAGTTACAACCATATGTTGGGGTTTCATGTTGACAGTCTCTGCTCATAAAACTGCAGGGTTCTGCAGACATGCGTAATGCCAGTCACTTTATGAATAAGTGTTTCCTCAATAGTTACTCAATTGAATTTGTGGATGTTTTTCATTTTGGTTTGTCTGTTTGTTTGTGTTTCTAGGACACACACATATATATACGAAGAATTGTCCCAAGGCACATTGTAGTATTGCCACATCATGTTTTAACACCAATTTTTCAACTGAAATATTTGAGTCCCTAAGATAAATGAGATTTCAAACATATAACTGAAAAAATATAGTTTAATAAACAACATTTACGATAGTAAATACATTAGAGAATTACATTGTCAATCTTTTTTGTGTGACTATATACATCCACACACACATAAACACATATGAGCTCTAAATGCTTCTTTTTTGTTTTTGTCTCTTATTCATTTCAAATACAATCTTTACAATCATGCACTCATTGCACATTGTGCAACTATTTTTTTCTCCATACCAAAACTAAAATGAATAAATGTCTTATTTAAAAGATATACCTGTTAGGAATAAGTTACAATGCCACTACTTGTTTTCAGTCTGTCGTGTTTGAACTAGTTATATGAAAATCAATTTAGATGCTGATACTGAACAGATAAGATGTTAAGAGCTGCCACTGTTAAATATTACAGCAAGAAGTTGTCATGGAGACCAGGGTCATCAACACACAGATTACACATGCATATGGAACTATGATTATTCAAGACCTGCACTTCCTTAAGCCTACCTGTCATTAGTCCACCGGGGAACGATACAGTTTAGCAAAGGATGCCACAATATAGAGCTATTGTCATAGGGGGTTGTATAGCCCCCTGTGTCTCTTTGCTCATGTGTAGAGTGTATAGAACATTGAAGAAGTAAGTGTTTATTAAAATGAACAATTGAGAAAAAAACTGGTACTTCATTCTTTAGAATCCTTTAGTTGTCAGAATGTAAAACAGGGATTAAGAATACTGACAGGTTTTCAAAAAGGTTCTGAAATCCCAACACCATGTTTTGCAAGCTTATATTGTGTTCCTTTATGGATGGTATTTTTAAAATGAGACTGGGGGAGCTGTTATTTAAAATAAATGAGAGCAGTCTTATCCTACTCCTAACTGAAACAATAAATGAACTATAAGCTTGTTCTGGGGAATTATTTTAATTGAACTGAATGCTGGTTGATTTTGTTGGGCTATTTTTGTGAAGAAACATCTTGCTTAAAAATGTGTTAACCATGTACTCATGTAACCATGAATGAGAACCCACAAATAAAATAAATATGCACAATATTTAAAATATATATTTTAAAAATAAATATTGTTATAATAAAACCGTATGGTAGTTTTCCTTTTTAGACGTACCGGCTTGATTTCACATTCTTACACAAAGTGACAGAGCCTGGCTTATTGTCTCAGTGATTCTCAAGTTTAAGTAAACAAACAAGACAACTGGCATAACCTTCAGCTACCAACTGAAACTTAAAACCCTTTCCCACGAGTATTCAGGTACAAGTGCAGTCGAAATGCTACTTGTCCATCTCCAAGAACCTTACTTACCTGCCTTGTTTCCTGACAAGACAAGAGAGGGGGTAGGGGGAAACCTCTACCGGATGTCTTTAGCACTGCTAACACGGGTATTTCATTCATTCAGATTCTTAGTTTCCATGTCAACGAAGCAACACAAATACAGGTGTGGAGATTGCAATGTATCCAAATGCAATTTTATAAAACCGATGTTGCAGTTTTCCCATTCAAAGGAGCTTGACAGGGTGTCAAAAGGTGAGCAGCGTTGTGCTGAGAGATGCATTACCCCTGCATGTTGAAGTGATTTACAATGAAAACGATCATCACTGACACACGACATTCAACCCCCTTGGTTCTGTTATGATGTCTTCATACTTTGAATTTTGAACAAGGATAACAAGTATACACCAACATACTATTATTAAACAAATCATTTTAGGTAATGATAGATCTTTAGCATATACACAGTAACACATGACTTTTAAATTAGAAAAGTGATTGCTATTCTTATATTGTAATAATAATAATGATAATACATAAAATCTATTCTTGATCTACACTTAATTTAATACAAAGTAACTCAGTGATTTATTCAGTGTATTGAACAATGGTCATTAAACGTTGATCTTTTTAGAATTAGTGGAACAATGATTCATTAAACTGAATTAAGACAAGGGGTGTGAAAAGCCAATTAATTGTACATTCCCACTTTTAAGCACCATCCTTAGATCTGGAATGATATCATCAAAGAGACCAAAGAAGTGGTTTCAAAACGCCCCAATGTGGGTGTATATCAGCTGAAGGCCTCTGGAGACAATTCTTGCGTACAGCCTCACCTCATACCACAGTATCGATGACATACTGTAAGAAGCCTCCAGATGAACTAACTCTCACTCAGTCTAAACAAACAAACACATAACAAAATCCTGAAATTCATGCTCAATAAAAGAAAAACACCTTGACATCACATATGCTAACTGTCCTTTTGTTAAGCTGTAGGCTAATTATTATATCATTGAGGGAAATGTTTGGGCCTTTGTCGCCACATGCCTGTCTAGCTGGTGTGTAGGCAGAGGAGTCCATTCTCTCCCATTACCAATCTCAAAACCCAGTTTAGCTCATCACCACAAACTGACAGCACAAAGAGCTTCTATGAAAGAACAAGTAATTCCGGTGCTCGCCTCCCGTTGGCTGAGAGCCTGTGATGTCTTTTCTCAGATTGGAAATAGATCCTCTTCATGAGGTGGATCAGATGAGTTGCAAAACATAGTAGCTCTATGTAATGAGCTATAATCCAGCCATGAGCACTATTTTCCTTAATAACTAACTTAAGAACTTTGATAAAGCTTTAGTTTACATTACTGTTTATGTATCTGCTTTATAAGCTGGTAAGTAGGGATTGGTTGAGAAAAAATGCTGAGAAACAAAAACGTAATCAAGGTGGCTGGAACAAATGTTCATTGCGCTTCTGTAAAGCCCAGTCTAGAACATTCAACTTGTTTGCTGTTAATAATAATAATAATAATAATAATAATAATAATAATAATAATAATAATAATTTCTTTCTTAGCAGACACCCCTGTCCAGGGTGACTTACATGTTTGCTGTTAAATTAATTACCTCTGGATAAAAATATATGAATACATAATCATGAAACTGATACTCCTTCACTGAAATTGAGGACAGAAGAGATTTAACAAGGTAAAAAGGTGGTATGAGACTATCATTGACATCGTATTAAAAACTTACATTTCATTTTTCGTGGAGGATTTAATTACATAAATAAATAGTAGCTGTAGTATTAGCAGTAGTGCAGAAGTGTATGGTTCTACTTTGTTATAGATATAGATTCTTACTATTACAATAAACAGCAGGTGTTCAAATAAGTGGTTAAAAATGTCGTTATTATGTAAAGCAATAAAGGTCATGCATACCTATTATGCTGGTATGTATAGTGGCAAAAGCTGTTATTTATATATATATATATATATATGATGTCATACTGTGACATGGCATTGTAATAGATGGTCCACAATTCTACACTATTGATTGTGCTGGATTTGTCCAGTGAATTTTTAGGCCTCTTTGTTTAAAAAAAAAAAAAAAAGTGTCTAACAACACTAAGAACATAAAAAATTGCCCCATATGATGTGCTTTCTCTTCCTCCACTGCATGCACAGCACAGCTACAGGTTTCCAAACTGCATTAGGTCAGGAGAAATCTTGCCGTTTACGGTCACTCTATAAGACCTCTACTGTTTCTCTGATAGCTAGCATGATGGTACACTGCACACCCTTTGGGAGCACTAAAGGAATGACATCATGCAGTTTCCTGCCATATGGGGGCGTTTGTGTTTGGTGGCTGGTCCCGCCCTGTTGTTAAGACCATGATGTCATACTACTAGAACACCACCACTACTACCCCACCCCCCACTTGCCAATTACTCCACAGTACACGACCAGCAACAGACAGGTAATTCATCCCGACCAAAGACCCCAGGTGGATTTTAAGACATCAGTCTTTCATAAACCTAAGCTAAAATTGTGCCCAGACATGCATATCAGAGATAAAGTACTTTGCAATAGACATTTTGAGCATTTACAGCTTGGTTTTTACACTCCAGTAATTTCTTTTATCCTCATATTGTGACATGTACTATTATCGAGAGTGTTGACTGCCCTGTAGCCATAATTGCTCTTAAGATTTCACAGTAAGAGGGCAAGCTCTAGCGTATATAATGGCATTACCAATACCTTACAGACCATTTTGCCTGAGGCTCAGGGACTTTTCACTCATTAAAATGGACTGAAGGAAATCATAACACCTGGAAACGTCCTCTTCCGAGCCAACAGAAGATGTTACTTTTGTGTAACTGCATAAAATAGAAGGCTTGCCTTGGTTAGGTTTCCTGAAAAGGAGACCTAACAAATAAAAAGATCACCAGTGCTATATGTATAGTCTTTAAAAATATTACAAATCATGTGTATTAAAAAAAAAAAAAAAAAAACTCCTTATATATGTAAATTGGGAGCATGATAATTTTACTTGTAACAATAGTTATAATAAAGGTGACCAGCTTGAATGTCCATAGAAACAAACAATGAGTATTCCTTTGCCTGCTCCCACTCCTCCAAAATGAAAAGAATTAGAAAAGACAGAAACCCAAGAACTACAATAATGAAGATTTATTTAACAGATTTCCAAACCAAGCATGGCATTTACTCATTGCTTATAAAGATCCCCTTTGCTCAAATCCCCCTCATTACACAGTGACTAATAAGTAATTATTTAACCACAGCTTTCTGTTTGCATCATATCTGACGATTCTTGACTTTTTCCACACAAGCAAGACAGACTGCTGTCCCATCCAGCTATGAGACATTTGATCTGGTCAGGCAAAGTTCTTCGAAAACATGTTGGATTCACAATTCACTATCTAGAAGACTGATCAATCCCCCCCTTATCCATCAGAAGAGATATTATACCTTATGAACTCCATAAGTTGTCTAGTTAAACCCATATGTGCTTTAATTGGGTTAAACCAGCATTTTCAACCTTTCATACCTCAGGGCACTCTTGTTTTTTGAGTACAATGGTAATTGCCCAAAAAGGCTTTTGAAGTCGACAAACAGTTTTGTTGGATGTGCTGAGCTGCTGAAATGATACATGATCTATACAACACTTAAAACCAAAAAGATCAATGCATATCCATGAAGAAATTAGACAATTTGGCATGAGACCAAAACATGGAAAATAATATCATGGGTTTTAGATTACTGACAATAAAGCATTTCTCCTTTTAAAAGAGCAGCTACGAATGATGTTTTATGAAAACTAAAATCCTCCTTGGAAAATCGGAGCGATGAAGACAGTGTAGGTGGGGTTTTCATGGGTGGTTATTTATACATAGTATATATAGCTTATTTAGGAGACAACTTTGAGAAAATCAGGTTTGGGGATGAGAGAAACATCCACAGTGAAGGATTTGTATGTGTGAGAATAACCTACAATGTGGAAAACACACCCATTTCATGAAAAAAAAAAACACGTTTGGAGTTCATGGTTATTGTATAGTACTGTGGGGTTGTGAGCAATATAGGAAGCAATCAAAGTTACTAACATATATTTGGAGTGACAAGCAACGTTGCAAATGCTGAAGTTAAGCTTATCTGCACACTATTATTTAGCTAAAGACTCACTATAAATAGCTGGTTCAGTTGTTCACACTGTGTTTACAGTTGATTGCTGCTATATTATGCTCAATTATGGCTATAATAAGTCGAATTACAATGACTTCCTAGTATAGCCACTTTTATTGTCTTCTTCCTAGCAGAACAGTGTTTTGCTACACGCGAAGAGCTCTTGGAAAAGTGAGCATGTTGATGTTAAAGCTGTGTGTGTTTATTTTCTTGACTAATCATCATTTACTGGCAATATTTATTGTTCACTACTTTGTTTCTGAGATGAGTGGCAATGGCTTTGAACTTGGGCAGCCACCAAATATCTGCCTTGGTTTCTTGTATGTATATAGAATATTTATATAGAGAGAGTGCTACAGCATTTTATGAGTGAGAACTCAGGAACCATGAGAGTATTTTCAACCTCTCTGTCCATCAATAATTAAGGTCTGTAGCCACTGATTTGAAAAGGCTGATGCAGCAAAATCATCGCATGGCTTGATGTGTGCGATTTCACTTTGGGTGTATAATCAACGCAAACATCTGTGCTTGGCCTCATCATTACTGCTCACCACCAACACATGGGACTCTTGCCAAGTGCAATGGCATTTTAACTCATTAACTGGAAAAAAAAGCCAACCAGCACTGAATAAGGGAACTTCAATTTGACAAAGAAATGTCAAATAAAACACCAAAACATAACATGCTTATGATATATGTTGTGGGCCTTTTTAAACATAGATTTCCCTGTCAAAATAAGATTCGTAACCAGGCAAATGCAAAACTCGAGGACAGCTTTCTGCTTCTTACTCTCATCCGAGTCCAGTCTGCAAATGACAGACACAGTTTTGTGGTAAGCCACTGATACCAATAGGCATTTTCATAACCTAAATTTGGTTGAATATATACATTCCATAGATTTGGGGACATTTTTTAATTGAGTGCTATATATGTTTTTGGAAACCATAAAAAACCAACACTCCATGTTTGAGATGGATAGAGTGGCAAGGGGCTCCAGAGTGGCTCATCTATTAAAATCCATAAGGCAATGTCTTGGATCTGAAGTATTGGAGACTGGATGTACTGATTCTGGTGGCACCACAAAACTGTTCAAATGAGGATCCTGGATTGGCCAAGCCACAGGCTGTACGAGCAGGAACTGTGCCTGTCCCGCAGAAGACATTCATTACACACATCGATTTGTATTACACTTTTATTTTGTAAGTCGCCCTGGATAAGGGCGTCTGCTAATAAATAAATAATAATAATATTAATAAGCCACACAACACTAACAGAACCTGTTCCCATGATTTTTCTTTAGACAGTGCAAGGGTGTACTGAGGATTTGGGCTGAATCCCATTGATATATTCACATGGAGGTGAAAAGGGGACCATAACTAATGCTTTTAATGTATAAAAAACAAAAAACTAAATGTTTATCCACATTTTACAAATAATTTCAATACCATCATTTCGGTCATGACCAGTTTGTCAATGTTATTTTTAAAAGGTTTTCAACCTTTAATTGTTTTGAAGCAGTACATTTCCAAAAGGAAAAAAATGTATTTGCCGGTATTCTGTAAATTCAGCTGAAAAAAAAATAGCCATGTATATATTTTTTTTAGTTTTGCTCAGTACCACCAGATGAATATGGGTCATTCTCTGCAATTGGTGAGAAACAAACTTAAATAATTATTATTTTAAATACTGTTGAAATCTCATTACCATGATGTGTTTTTTTTTGCGCTATTTAGCGCTATTTTTTTAGCGTTCTCAGTCAATTCTTAAATCATTAATATATACATTTCACTGATATAAATTATGCATCTTGATAAGATAATTTACATAAATCTATGGTTTGTAAAAGTACACTTTAAAAAGTACTAAAAATATTTTTCTAATTACTGTTACAATTGTTCATGTTCCCCCTGAGATTCCAGGAACTATTTAAATAAAGCTTAATGTACCCATGATGCATCAACAATAAAAGTAGTTTCTTGATGGACACAAGGTGAGCACATGTTTTGTTCTCATCCTTAAGAATAATTGTTTACCTTGGTATCTCCTGTGTTTTACAGTTGTTAATCTCATTACGGTAATATGTTAAATATAAGAAATTGGGATATAAAGAGATGTAACTGTTCCTAAGGTCTCATGGCCATAATTTCTCAAAATGTCTATGTCTAGATTTTATTTACAGAATTGATGAAAGTCTTCTCATTTCAAAGTAATATCTGACATCTACTACGGAAATGAGATGCCCAATTACAGTAATGATAACTATAATTTTCAATAAAATATATTTTATATATATTGTATTTTTCAGGTCAACAATTGGTGAACAATATGAAGCCGATGCATTGATCAGGGCTGGGAAGAGTTTTTTTTTTCTTTATCCCCGTTTAAAACTCACTAGAGGAAAAATATGTTACTGCAGAAATGACATAACGGATATCATTCCTGAAATTTTACCTACTATATCTTCAGCCAGACACTTCTGTATTATAACTGAAATATGGGTTAAGCATATATATATATACATACACACATATATATGTATATGTATATGTATATATATCATATTTTTTAAATGTATGTATTTATTCATGTATGTATTATTATAATTTTTATTTTTTAGCAAAGTTTCTATGTTATTTTGATATAGGTTACGGACGTTGAAATTACTGAACATTTTACAGGTTTGTAAAATGTTATTTTTATTTTTTTGTTTTAGATCAAAATATTTTCCCCCACAAAACATATAAACAAAAAAATATAGTTTTACAGTATTCCACTGTACTTAAATAAACAAAAATCTATTTACATTCAAGACATAAAATTGTATTAAGTTTTTTTTTTTATCTATTAAATTCATGACTAATTATGGAAATAATTTAGAAATAATTTGTTATAGATGAAATTACATTTTTGTATTGGTTGGTCACAAAAAATGTAAAAGAAAAACAAATACATGACTGAATGCATTTTAAATGTACCATTTTAATAAACTTCAGTATCTGTTCTAAGCACTTATACAGTTGTGGAGGAATATATATATATATATATATATATATATATATATATATATATATATATATGTGTTTTGGGGGTTTTATTGCATGAAAGAACCACTAGTAACAGACAAGATTTGGTGAGAATTACCCATATACACTTATATAGATGAATACATTATTTTCATGAGCTTACCACATATAATGTTATGAAGCACACTTTAAAAACATTGCTGTGTTCTACGGCAGTGGTTACACAACACTTTGCTGGCAAGAACACTAGGCAAGAGGTCCAGTGAGCCTGGCCACATGTTACATGGAGTACATCCCTTCCGTCCCACAAGGACAGACCCGTCACACTGGCTTAGACGCTCATTGCAGCCTTCTATTGTGATAATTTATGGTGGCTCCAGTACTCCTGAAGGGTGTAAAGTGCTCTAATAAATGGTTTAGGGTTTCCTTACCTCTTCTTGGGCTCTCATGGTTGAAAAGAATGCCATTGACGGCAAAAAGGTTGTAGGCCTCCCTAAAGTTCACCACAATCCAGTAGGCGTAAAGCTTGGCTGCGCCTGCGGGGGAAGGAGAAAGAAATTAAATATAAATAACACAGAGCAATGGCACCCATGTACAAAACAGAGACGCAATTAAGCCTGACTGTCAAAGCCTGCAGACTGATAATATTTCACAGGTAAGGAGATGTGCGCTTGATAACAGGAGGCCGACCAATTTGATAAAGGCTTAGTTTTCTGTACGGGAGGCTTCTTCACCGTGTTTTCTTAAGACTAATAAAGTAGTAAAGTATTACACCCATTACAATATGAATCCATTATTGAGGAGGCGAAGGGAGAACTTCAAATATGTCACACTAGGGACCTTTAATTAAAAAGCGAAGACACGTCAAAATAAAAAGAGCAAGAAACTCCTTTGTCATGCTGACTGCCAGTTAATGGAAACCCAATAATTCTGGCTCTGCCTGAGCACTTCATTACCTGCATGTGACACATTTCATACTTGGTCTGTGAGAAGAGAAGCTCTTAAAAGGCCTTTCATTTAGGCAACAAAGAATATGAAACCTTATCACTTTCTATTATATCTCCAACACGCATCAATCAACATGCTAGAATGGGATTAAACGCTCTATATTTGATATTAGAACGTTCAACACACTACTTTAAAAAAACTAAAACCTCATCAACAGTCAACAGTCTCATCGAACTAAAATGTATTCCTTTGGAAGGGAAATGGGCAATACATCATAGCAGACTAATGTGTCTGTGTGCTTGCTGTACAGAAATAGGATGTTCACCGTAAGGAGAGCGGGGGTAGAAAGGGGTGGTCTCCTTCTGAGGGATCTCCTGCACTTTGCCATAAAGCTCACTGGTGGAGGCTTGGTAAAACTTCACACTGGTGGTCAAGCCACAGGTCTTGATGGCATCCAGGAGGCGCAGTGTGCCGATTCCATCCACATCTGCCGTGTACTCTGCCAAGTCAAAGGAAATCTAAAAGCAAGACGACAAGAAAACAAAGGGTGATTAAATAATACATCCCATCACTGTAGAGAAAATTGTGGGGATGGAACAAAAAAAACAACATTTTGTATTGTTTGGGTTTTAAAACCATGCGTCTGCTTCTTCAAAAGTAAAGGTCCTGTAACTCGGTGAATAATTCAATGTGATTGGAGAGTCGTTTGTCTCCCTGGTTGCTCTCCATTGCACCTCCATATTTGTAGAAGAAACTCAAAACAACTTTTCTAGTGTCTAAGCAATAAGGTATACAAATAAAAGCTTAACCTGGCCTCTTTTTTTATTTAAGTAACCACTATATTTATCTGCTATGTAGTCTAGATCAGTGCATCTTAATGCTTTTCAAAACTGATGTGATATTAACAAAAAGAAATACAAATAGTGAAAAGACAAAGAAGGTCTCACACACCTCCATCGTGCACCGTACGTGTTAGAGCACTACTCAAATCCCCAACCAACCTGCCCCCCACCCCCCACCCCCCACCCCCCATAGCAAAGACAGACACACACACAAAAACACTGCAGCCCCTCATAGGACACAAAAGTTAGAGAACAGTTACAGATCACTACAGTATGTAATATGTACCCTTTTCATGTAAAATTGAAGTGTGAGAGATATAAAAGGCCAATAATTAAATTTGAATGGAGTATGGCTCATCACTTTCCTACAAGGGTAAACTAACCAATACAGTGAGCAAAATGCATCTCCTTACTATGGTAAGAAAATAAAAAGCATTGAAAACAGTGAAAGCTGAGTAAAAAGTAACTTTGTAAGTCATTTTCAGTAGAAATATTTCAACATGAACAGTTTAACCACTGCCAGACATCTAACCTAGACTCACACTAACTACAATGATATCAAAATCTGAAAAGCCTCCCGCCAAAATAATAAAATGTAAATAAATGACCTTTGAAACTCTAGAAAATTGCTCCTACCAGAAGGTATTTGTCAAAGCTACAGAATTATGGCCCAGGTCTACTACTTCACCCTAAACTGTAGGATGTGTGCAGTGATTTACTGCCTCACTTTAAACCTGACCTCAGGAGTAAGCGAGCGTTGGAAAAGACAATGAGGAAAAAGTAGCTCAAGCCTGGTAACACACAAGAGAAACAGATTAAACTAAAACCTATACTATAGCAAAACTATGTAACTATTTTTCCAAAATTACTTTTTCCTCTTTCTTTATTCGAAAAAATTGCACTGAATATAAAACGATGGAAATATCCCGAATAAAAAGATTGTGTGATGTACCTTTGCATGCAAAAAATGTTTTTACATACTTCACAACTAAACAAATAGACAGGGGTTCCTACATGTTACCAGAACATATATCTTTCCCAGCACTCTGAATCAAGCTATTCAAATTATTCAAATGCACTACAACCGTGGACATTGAAACTACACAAGGCAGAAAATTTGAGTGATATAGAATAACACAATCAGACAAATGGATCCACTATAAACCAGTATGGCATATTCAAATGAACTGAGGAGAGTAGCACTTTGGAGGTAATTGTTTCATATTAGGAGTCTATCAGCTTTCCAGGATTAACTACTGTTATTCTTGTCTTTGTTTATTATTGTTTGAATAATATTATGTTACTATTAAATATTACATTACCAAAGACCACGCCAAGCATAGCAATCCAAGTCATTCCAAGCATTCATCTGGCATTGTCTACATACCTAGTTTTGAACTTGGCTCCCTTTACCGCACCAGTGCAGTACCTAGCCTAGGTACCATTTCAAACTGATTTTTGTCTTGGTTTGTTTAATCTTTAATATCTGTGTTTAATCATGAATTGGCCAGTTTAAAAGGAACATCTCCAGATAGTTTTGACGGCTATTGCGCAAAACTTGAATGATGCATCAGAGCAATGTTCTTTTCCAGACCAACACTTCCATAGTAACTAATATCTCAAGAAAGATATCCACAGTTCCACACTTCTTGTGGAAAAACATGATTTTTTTAAGGGACATTCTTGTCCTCAAAAGAATAATCCACGAAAAATAAAAAAACATTTTTAAAAATAGTTATTTTTATTAAAATCCAATAGTAATGTATACGTAAATATTTATGCAAACCTTCATATTTTTCACCTTTCTGCGAGGAGAAATGTTCGCTGATGGTGCACAGGAAAATCAAATTTAAATGTCCAGTGCTCAGGGATGCAAAAAGTTAAAGCCTAATTCCACACATTCAAAATGATATTCAGTGGCACCATAAATTATAATGCGAGTATTTATTTTCACAATGACTGTAGTCATTTGATGATTTTTGCGGCAATTATTACCGTGAAAAAATGTTCATATACCATAAATATCCTTGCAGAGTCTAATGATTATAGTAACAATATCACAAACTTTATGTGCATGTATTTTGTACTATTTTTTTAAGAATCAAATACCTTTATTGATCATTCATTCATTTAATGAAGTGATGTTTAAAAATGGCTCTTTTTTATTTTTATTATTTACTATAATAGGTTCACTGATAGGACAAACAATCCTATCTGAACAACCGTTAAGAGCTCTGTTCCTCGTGTCCGCCCCTCGTCCCTCCTACTGCAGTAGAAGACTTCATTAATGGAATGCGCAGATAGGCCAGATAAAGCAGCGCAGGAGAAGAGGAGTGGGAGAGATAAAACTGTTCCCAGGAATCAGCACTGCCATAAAACTGTGTCAGAAAAATGTAACCCCCTCATTCTTTTTTCCCTTTTATTCTTTATCTTCCTGACCATTTATTATTAATTTGATGGGGTGGAGGAGACGTCGGGGCTCTGTGGTGCAAGCCATTCATCTTCCAGAAAAATCTTTTTCAAACCTACTGTTTAGAGTCTCTCCAGTCTCCAGGAGAGAGAGAGAGAGAGAGGGACAGAGACAGAGAGAGGAAAGGAGAGGAGGAATGAAAAGCCATAAGAAGTCTCTGTAGCCTTGGAGGAGATCAAAGGTTTCTTTCCTTAAACATTATGGCACCATAATGGTTTTGTCGAGTCAGAAAAGGCCTTGCAGCTTGAAATAATGTAACTTGAATGATTAGTGACATTGTAATACTTTGAACGTTTGCTTACAAAGGGAGATCCAGCTGGGCCAAAGGCTTTAAACTTGTTTGAAGGAAAAAAAAAAAAAAAAAGAATAAGGGGTCTCTGAGCCACTGGAGAGCATTAGTGAGGAGATGTAAAGAGATAGCCAATTCATTTTCCCCTTTATGTGTGCCCAGGGATAAGAGCACTACAAATAAAGTGTGGGAGGGATAGTCTATGTCTTATTTTTACTATGAGAAACCATCGTTGGGATAAAGATACAATTAGTCTTTCAATATAATTTAAATCATAATTACCACGTGCCAAACACAAACAATTTATGTATTCATTTCCAGAAAAAAGCAAAACACAGTTGGCTAATCCATTGAGTGTTCGAGTGTGTGTGTTTTGAGAGGTTGTTTTCCGGTAAATAGTTTGAAACAAGACATTGCAATATATGATTTAAGGGGGTTAGCCACAAAAACCCCTCAAGAACACTGTCTACTGCAACGTCCATGAAAGCAGACTGAACATGACAGCAATCGCCCCCTTATCCTAATCAGTAGTTCTCTTGGTTTTCCATTGTTAACACGGTTAACAAGAATGACTGGTCTTATTTGATTAAACGTGATTATCATCTTCTCTCTAAAGTTTAAGTCTCTATTTATAATCCTAAAAAGTGACTAATGACCCAATTGAGGAGGGGTGGTTTAGGGTTAACTAGTCCAGACACAGTGGCTGGTAAAAGGCCCAAGTGTACTGAGCAAACCCACACAGAACTAGTCATCCATTTAAGTTCCCCCCTTCCCTAAGGAAAACAGACCTTTCTACAAGATTTACAACAGTCCCTGCCCAAGAGACCAATGAAAAAGGTATGACAAATTGGCAATGTTAAGGACACAAATAACTTTCTATAAAGGGACATAGAATGAGCTAACAGCTGACTTACATAAACTGATTTTTTTTTTTTACTCACCGAATCACTTATTTATTTATATCTAGGTCTGCCTCTAAATTGCACGGACACACATACACACACACACACACACACACACACACACAACAGCTGTTTTAGAGCACATCCTTACAACACAGTTATATAGGTTGCATAGGTGAACACATTATGATTCACTTTATTCAAACATGGACCATTATTATGAACTATCATAATATAACTATTAGTTGTTAGAAATATAGGTGTGCGTGTTATTTATTTACTTAAGTATTTTGATTTTACAAATGTGGTTCATATAGGTCATAATATTGAAATGAATGTATTTAGATATTTTATTTACAAGAAAAGTCAATTTAGTCTATAGAAATACAGCGAGCTTCAATTTAGAAATGTTAACCGCTCTGTAAAAACAATGCTTTCGATTCTCACACAAATCCTGAGCACATCTGTGATCTCTGTAGAATTTAATTGTATCATTGTTGTTGTTTTGAATTATTCTTACACTCTTAATCCCTAACATCTAACCCCTGCTGTATATTGCTTATAAGGGTATATAAACAAGTGCTATCTTAGCTATAACGAAAAAAGCTCACAGGACAAGTTTGATAAATGAAAACAAATAAACTATACACTTCTATGAATTTTGCAATGCATTTTAATTCACTGTAGATTACATTACACTGAACCAAAAATGTAAACGTAATACTGGAGACACATGCATGATGTTTTAGTTGACATTTTCCTCAGCCTCCCATAAAGGATCCCATTTGACAAACACCTAACCCTTAAAGCTGTGAGAAATCTTACTGTGCTTCTCACTATTGGGAATTAGAGCTAGACATACATTTAAGTATTAAGTGTTTCTATGATATAGGCCTGAAGAAAAATTGAGCTCCTCTACCCTGCGGAAGTGCAATATTCTGAAGATACAAAGCTTGGATTTGCCACATGAGTGCTGAGATAAAACCAATACTCAGGTGCAAAAATGCAGCATTTATGACAGAATTTATGCATTTCCACATATACATTCCACACAAGTACGTGTAGGTGCCAGGTGTCTCTAACAGTGAGTAATATAAGTGGATGTCTATTCATTGCCATGCGGCACATTTCAGAGCGTGCTTCTGCTAATGGACATATTCTAGGGACGTGTCAGAAAAGAACACTCCATCACTTTTAAAGGCATCAAATATATACATTTCAAAATAAAGGGGAATTCTTAAAATGTGGAGTACATTCCATTAAAGAAAGTCAGATATTTAGTACCTTATGAACATGATCTAGTGCTGTTTAAGTATTCTGCACTGGCCTAAGATCAAAATGGTTAAGGGGATGGAATGATCCGATTTGTGATCAACAAGTTACAACCAGCAGAAATGCATAGTAATTAGCAAGACAAAAAAAGGAAAAGCAGCGATTAGTATGGCTAAACTGGCACTGCTCGATTGATCTCAAATCAAAACGATTTATTTGTCTGTATGCTTAAATAAAAAGTCAGTAAATAGACACCGCTTACTACTTAAAATGATTATGCTGTGCAAGATTCACCCCAACACATATCAGACCACAAAACCTGACTCTTGAAACCCAAGCTCAGCAACAGAGTATATTGCATAGCCACTGTCCAAGTACAAGTCCATCACTACATGTTTTTTCTTTTTAATAATAACAATAATAATAACAACAACAACAATAATAATAATAATTAATAATAATAATAATAATAATACTTTGTTGAAGGTATGTAGGAAGAATAAAAAGGCACAGAGGGGGTTAAAAACAGCTGAGTGGCTGGATCCAGTACGGCTTGACAAGTTAAATCAAACAAATTGCTCTAATACTTACATTCTTTGTAATTATGTAACTATTGTTATTTCACTAACAGTGCTGAAGTATTAAAAGGCTGGATTCAAAGCCTGAGGCATTTAGGTCAAGTTCTGGCAGATATTGTTCCTCACTTTGTTGCCTGGGAAAGGTGCCAAGTTTTGTCATTATTAGGGGTTTGCCGGCAAGTATATATAAACAAAAAAAATGAAAAGATGTTACATGTATACGTGCACAAATATATTTATATTTCGATGGTTGAATGGAAATTCAAGTTTTCCATTTTCATAAGGAAAATCATGGACATCAGGTCAATCATGAAAATGGCAACAAAAGGTACAGATCCACTGCAGGGTATATATACATCTATAGGTTCTGTAAAATAAAAGTCAGTTACCACTCTCAAAGAATCTTCAGAGGTTTTATTATTACAAATTTCAATGAAGAAAATTACGGCTTTCACTTATTATTACACACATGGCAAGAAGAACAGATCAGAGATGCATGATGGAAGTTAAGGAAAGGATACAAAGAGAAAATGATGATCGCATAGAAGATGACTGGATGCAATCTGCATCTCAACTGGAGTGACGCAGTCAGCGAGGCAGTGCAGAAGAAAAACAGCGGACAAGTCATGGGGAGACCTTCGTCCAGCAGTGGATGGTGCTGAATTTATATACGTATTATTTATCTTTTTTGTTTTTCTTTGCTTTGTCTGCAGTGACTTTGCATGCGAGGCACATATCAGAAAGACAGCAGCTATCTGTTTATATGTTTCACAATCCTTTCTTGGCACTGCATTCCTCCTACAGAGTTTAATCTCATTTAGGAGAGTATCTAAATCATGACTAAGACTGACTGTGTCATACTTTCTCAAATGTATTGTGTTTATTTATATAGTATCACCAATTTCCAAAAAGATAAAGAATTCTGAAGAGAATTTGCCTCACCCCCATTCACAAATACGTATTTATCCCATTAGATAAACTCCAATAAAATCTAATTATACTTTGTTTGTTTTGTTTTTCATATTCAGTCAGTCTGCTAGTGGCTAAAATAATACAAAAATAAAAAATAAAAACAGGATGATTTTGAAGACTACAGCAGCAGCTGCAGGGCTTAGAAATGTGTTACATTTTAAAATGGAGTAATAGGTTTATCACTCATCATTACAACAGAAAGGATGGTTGGAAGGTTTTGTTGATCTGCTATTCACCTGCAGCCAGTTTTAAAGTTGCACTGGTGTCTGCAGTCCTGCGCAGCTCTCTGCAATGGCTGCTCCTTCATGTCACGCAGAACGCCTCACAGAAAATGTCTGCTCAACAATACAGTGCCGATCTGTGCTAAAACAATGCGACACTATTCACAGGAACATCAAACTGTGAAACAAAACACAGCTGGACCGTATTCATTATAAAAGCCTACAGTGGCCTTCACATTAGAGATAGAGCACACTGGAGCAACAAATCACATACCTTTTTGAGGTTTTTAAGAGAGTACATACGCCACGCACATATTCTCACTGAATCAATAAACCATGTTGCAGTGCAGTCCACAGACGCCGTATGATTGTAGAACTGTGGAAAATACTAGCTGTCTGTCATGACAGAACTAACTGAAAAATGCATCAAAGGTACAAATGAAAATTAATTATCTCAAACGATACAAATCTACTGATCTGATCTGTAAAACTATTGGCTATTTATGTGTATATGTATGTATTATGTATTTATTGGGTTCTCTGCTAAACATCCCAGAAACCTTACATTAAATCAGAATGTTTATAGACATAATGTTAAACTTCTCACTGAAAATACTGACAGAAAGTGACTGACTGTGAAGACTGTGAATTGTCCCCCTCATATAAACACAGCATTGTTATACATTTGGAAACCTGTGGATGGACACTTGGACAAGAGGCCAAAAAAATTAAAAACTGAAGTGTCATCTCATATATTTTAAGTGGAGGATTCCTCCAGGTGTGAGGCAATGTGACAGGACAGTGGGTATCCTTATGCAGGTTTGTAATAGATCATTGTAGTATCATTGCAGTATAGTGTATTAAAGAACAGTGTATGAACGATTGGGGCATAGTTAATCACCACAAAACGATGGTAGAGCACTACAAATAGTTGTGCATGTGCAATAAAAGACGATACATGTACAAACTACCCTGCAAGCGTGCTGTGGTCAAGTGTGAAGGGGAACGTTACAGCTGCCTGTGTTTTCCGTATCTGGAGATAATTTCGGTTTCCAGTAATACCTTTCTCGACTCTTTCATATGAACTATAAATAAACTGCATATTTAAAAATAAATAAATACTTTTTAAAATAAGAAAAGGAACAGGCCTTTTTTTGCCTCAGAATAGCCTCTTCTCCCAGCTTTCATGTATTCGGAAACTAAGAACAATTACATTGTTACATTGTTACATTTCCTTTTCCCTGCTGTGAAAGCTGGTCTCTCTTTATAATGAGGTCAGATACAGTAGTTTTATGTCTGTCGCTGGTTAACGCCGAACCGTACGAGTAAATTGACATAGAAACCTGTTTCATGTAAAAATGCATATCTGTCTGAAAGAAATGGATTTTGTTCATAAGCAGATTAGAAAAATACTTTACAATCCAAACTCCAGAGTAATGCAATTTACTGTGCTTTTACCATTTGTATACCTCAGTAAATGATTAGGAAGCATGTAGAATTAATTACAAATAGTTATGATTTATATTCGAAGACTTGTTGACCAGTATGGAAGAGAGTAGGCTTTTTGCTATCTCACAAAAGCTAACGTCTGTTGAGAGTGTCTTTCTGTGATGGATTCTGTATTATATCAATTAAAATATTCATCCCAAAGTTAACTCTACTCCTCTTGCAAGTCGAAAACATTCCACTTTATTGCAAGCACTTAGCTTTACTGTTGTAGAGCTGTATATCTGTCTGAGTGCCAATACAATAGTCAACAAGAGCCATGAACACTGCATAAATTATCAATTCTTGACATTGTTGTACAACTTCCAGGATCAGGGTTTTTCCTCTTTCAATTGGACACTTACCTAATTACAATGTTTGAAAGCCACAAGTAAACACTTTAATTCATAGTGAGTACAGCATGACACATCATTTATAACAGTTGCATGTAAAGGAGTGATTCTCCAAAATAGCAGGTTAAGAACAGAGACAAATGCATTATTGCTCAATAAAACAGGTCTCAAAAAGAAAAGAAATTACCTTTAAAAATTGAACAAACAATTTATAAAAACAAAATGAATAACCTTTCCTTAAAACGCAAAGGAGATAAAAAGGTTCCACTCCAAATTAACCAGATATTAAAAGAGTGAAGTGGGCTTTACTAACATAGTAACATAAAAACAACATATTATAAAACTAAAAATAAAAGGAAGTAAAACCATAAAAATTAACATAGACCCGCTGCTGTAAAAGACTTCTGTCATGATGAATTAGCTCTTGCTGAGGACAGCATCATCATTTTTGTGAAGACAATGAACGTTTATTCAACAGAGAGAGCACAAGAGAGACAGCCTGTCTGAAATGATTCGGCATAAAATTCACAATCACAACTCACGACATATTAGTCTACAACATGTCAGCCCTAGAGGACCTCGCGTATGACAAATGGATTTCAGCCTTCAGTGGTGATAAACCATTTACTGCTTTAACCTTTCAAGTATGCAGGGTTGAAGTGTTCTGAAGTGGTGATGAATTAACTGGAGAAGTCTCGTTGCTGCAATTCTAACAAGCACGTCCACACAGATAATCCATCCAAGTCCTCATCCTTTCCCCAGCAGCTCTCCGCCTGATAGATCAGGTGTGGGAATCCCGGCCCTGTCTGCGGCTATTCAGCCAATAACACCAAGAGCTTTACTGGACCGATCTCCCAGCAAAGCAAGGGCCTTACAGGAATTACACTGCATGGGCTTCAGGCTATTTGCCATTTTCCAAAACATCCAGTCGCATTCTAGCATACTGTATCCAAAACCCATGAATATGACACGTATGTAAGATTAAGTCCTTGTTTCACCCATTTTCGTTGTATTTTATTTTGATGGTATTGTGAATCTATTTGGTCAGGTAAGGAAATGTACAGAAAATGTGTATTTAACAGCATATTATCCTTTTTTTGCAAGGAATCATAATACAAAATATATATTCATCACAAAAGGGATACAAACAAACAAAAAGCACCATCTACAGCTTTGATTAAATGATAAATAATGTATATTTATGTTGCTGTTGGTTTTTGTTGTTTGAGGTTTCCAGACAAAATATACCCCTTCCCACAATGTCATACACTCCTCAGTGTACAGTAGTAACTCAATGCTGATATGTAAATTGAGATATTTTCAACACCAAAAGCATTCCTCCAAAATACAGTGCACACAGGTAAAGGATAATGGGTGTTTGAATAAATAAACCTGAATAAACCATGTTATTATTTTTGTACAGCCTTCATTTCAAATGAAGGTGCTTCACTAAACTAGCAGCCACCACTAAGACAGATAAAAGAAGCTGCATGTGTACACAAGCCGACCTCCTGGATGTCAGTGATGGATCTCTTTTACACTCGCTCATCACCAGGGTTAAGAAGGCGGAACTGTTGCCTAGTCCACAGCATTTTCCATCACCTGTATCTGGCTAATTAAAGGCTCAAGATGTTCTTAAAGAAACACAAAAGAAAAAAAGCAATTAAGGCATGCCTATTCTTTGTATTATTTCTGTGCTAGTAAAGGAAAAAAATATTTAAAATTAAATATATAATCTTTAAAACACTGTTAATGTTCACCACAGAAATGTGATAATGCACAAACAACAGCGCTGTGCTATTAGTAGTACTTTGCATTAACAAGTCTATCAAAACTACAAGACACAGTATGTGTCAAGTATTCATTAAATAGGAATTTGAAATGGAGTACAGTAAGAGATTACAGTTTACCATTCTCGTATTCTAAGAGAGAGAGGGAATCGATGGTTGTTTCATGTCAGTTCAGTCAGTTCAGAGTGATTTTATTTGCAGAAAATGTCAAAGCATTGACTATCCTTGTAATCATGTATTTAAAGTTTTGCATCTTGCAAACCTAACTTCAAAAGCTAGAATCGCTCAAAACAGTATGGCCTTGTCAATGTAAAAAGGGATGACGTTGCTGACAAGAAGCAGAGGTCAGAGAATCCAATTACAAATGATGAGGCCTCTTGGATGACAAACAAAAACCACCAGATAAAAGGCAATTTGTGTGACCCTGACATTGAAAAAAGAAGCATCTCTGCTACAGCTAAATTATAAATGGATGTCGGATGTAGTAGGCTATTCCAATATGCCTTCAATCAAATGTACATTTCTGGAGGCATAGCTTATTCTAATAAAGTATATATACAGGTATCCCTGCCTAAGAAGTCATATGTGAATTGCTCAACTGAGCACATTGATCTACTTTTGGAACGTGCAGCTCGTGTTTCTTCCCACATTTGGGTACTGAGCGAGTAAGTTACACCCTGCTGCAAACCTTACAAACACCTGTTAGTCACAAAAACAACAAACTAAATCCTATTGATCTATTTCAACGTTTTTCAGTTGTTGTTTTTTTTTAATCTTTTTAGTCTTGGATGCGTTTCATTGTTACAACTCTATTTAAATTTCAGTCTTAATCCATCAAAGCAATGTGAGAAGGTTAGTGACACTAACCACACACCCACTTGCTCTACATTCCATTGATTTCGCAAAACCAAACTAAATAAAATAAAAAAAAGAATCAACACCTTTGAGACGGTACCCTCTGGTCTGAACTACTCAACTGTACAAATGCCAGGAAATGCATTGCAGTTATTATTGTTATCATAAGTAGCATTAGTAATATTTTAATACAATTTTGACCTGGCTATGTGGTGAATACACTTATTGTTGAATCCTGTCATTGTTTCTGACATTAAAGGCTCTTTTATCTAACTTTGAGAAATTCCACCCGATTATTTTTACCTGACTTTTAGGGAAGATGGTTTTAACCATCACAAAGTAGTTGTCACTTTGTATTTCTCCACTTCCCCCCCGCCCCCACAAAAAAAGTGTATTTGTTTTCAAATATGCCATCACAGTCTTTATATTAAACCGTCAAAAATGTATTTATCACTGATAAAGTCTGGAAATTCCCCATGGCTGGATGCCATAGAGACATTCAAACCTGAAGAATAAAGGGATGTATCGATACATGCAGATCATTGTGCAGTTGTAAGGTATTTGAAGAATTTTTGGGAAGTCTTTATGAAAAAAATAAGTGTTACTCAAAAGAACTGTTTCAGGTGAGGTCTCTTTTCTTACAATCAGTAATTCATATATATATATATATATATTATTTTTTAAGATAGAAGGAAACAAACTACTGCTACAAAATGTTAAAAAACAGGCTACTTCAATTCCCAATTACATAATTTGTGCTGCTTTTAAAAACTTTAAATTGAAAAAAGTTCCACAGCAATACCTTAAAGGAGTGAGATATTCAAAACGTACAACATTCAGAATACCAATGCTGATCATTTATTTTTAAAAATGGTCTTGTAATTGTACACAAGACTTGAGATTAAAGCCCTGGTTATATAACCATGGAAAGCACAATAACAGATACCCATATTTATTTAAATTAGCCATGCTCAAAACAAGTACAACTTCAGATCCAACAGAGGCAGAAGCCAGGAAATAATTTATTTCAATTTATAACAAAAACATGTAAACAAAAAATGTTTTAAACGCACTGGGTACATTTTTGTATCCCAACAGAGGGAGCTGTGGAAGACAGGCAAATATGAATGACAGTAAGAGGCTACAGAAATCCCCAAAATCAGCCTGTAGGCATTAAAACACATTAATCTCCTTCCACATCGAAGTGAGCATGTAAACACAGCAACTAAGTTTGATATTTCTGAATCACACACCACTGCCTAATTCCAGCAGATTCATGCAGATTATATGAAGTTACCTAATCAGCCTGAAAGTAATCGTACTCTCTTATCCTTTGTAAATTAACAAGGCATGCCTGTGAGTGTGGAATTGGAATAATGATCAGTCTTGCATTGCATAAAAAGAGAAAAACCCTACATGCATCTTACATGCATCTTAGTGCGTGGTAAATTAAAATTAATACTAGAGGTATGAATTATTATTCAAGAGAACCTCAGTCAACGACACAACTGTGCTCCTAAAAACCCATCCAAGTTATGAGATTTACTCAGAGGACATTTGGACAATGGTAGTCCTTTCGCCAAAATCATTTCTCATGTAAGAACCCTTCACTTCCAAGAAGAACGTGTTTGTGAACAGTTTGACTTCAAACTGGATCTATTATAGTCAAACGTGGAGAAGTTCAAGAAGACATGCTATGAAGTACGTGGAGCACAACGCACACTAAGAACATCAAGCAGACGGAGATGCAGGCGGATAATAAACTCCCACATGAATACAGACTATGAGACCTCTCCGTCCTTATTCAGTCCAGAACTTAAACAAAAGAGAGAGGTCAGTGTTCTGGGCGAGCTCTTATCAGCTGCAGATCTGAAGACCCAGACAACAAAGTAGGAGAGCAGCTCCACCATGGCCTCTCTTCCCATCGCTTCCAAAGCCCCCAGCTGAGCTCAGCACACAGTTTCCTCCCAGCGCCCAGCTGCTCCTGCTACATTTGGCTTTAATCAGGTGCAGGGCAGGAACTCCACATCCTGTTGCTTTGCTCTGATTAGGAGGAGTGAAATTCTACAAATTTGCAGATTCCTCCTCTTAACGCTCACCATTTGAGGAATACTTCTGCTGTTTGTTTGGGAACAAGTCCTCGGCACTTTTGTTTCACAGTCTTTAAATAGAAACCGAATCCCCAAGAATGCACACGAGTCGCCCTCCTCCAAGCCGCTGCCCTTTGGTCTACGGGGCTGTTTTGTGTCGGACATGTAAACAGGCACATGAAAGTGGCTCCTCCGCCTCGGCAGCTCCACTTTCACCTGTACGGACTCCAAACCTTTTTCTGCTTCATTGCTATGGTTGTCATGCCAAGTAAAGCCAAGGTACAGTACATCAATTAATCACAGCTGTGGTTACAGGACATTTGCAATGCTTTCAATTCAGCTGCATAGCCAGACTCCAAGAATGCAATACATAAAACTTTTCCAATTAACTTTCCCCTCACTAGGAGTAAATGAACCGGATCTGCTGGCAAGGCCCTCAACTGGGTGAGAGCAGGGCTACCATCCTGGCAGTTTTTGAAAACAATAAATACATAAATAAAAACAGTTCTCGGTTTGTCAAATCTCCATAACGTGGACTCAAAGTCTATACCGTCCTTAACAGTATAAGCGATCGGAGTGCAAAAGCAGCACATCAAATTCTTTGTAAAGAAATATAAGATAATGTTGCCGATTTTTTTAAATAATTAAACAGACACTTTTACTCAGATGCACCCATTTCATCACACTCTGATCTAACTGAAACAGTGTAAGTTTTCATAGCTTTGAAAGTTATTTTCTTCCACTTGTGCCACATATGTATACATGGTGAAGTTTTAATCCGCTATTGAAACTATTGCATTACATAACTTAAAATAATTACAATAATTTTCACATAATTGTTTGGCATGTTAAAATATCCAGAGGTGATGCAGACTGAATCTGGTATATCCAGTGACCGCAAATAACTAATCCTACTAATTTATATGGATATAACTAGTTTATATTTATGTAATTCAAAGACTATTTACATTTAGCATGATAGTGTAAGATGAATATCTGAAATGCATACATTTAGTTATTAATGTAGTTATTTGAAAAATAAAAAATTAAATGGGATTTTGAATTGCACCAGTACAGTGTTTTATTTTTTAACATTCCTCTTTCTGTGCACAACAAATTGAAGGTTAAAGACTGGAGTCGTAACTTGGAAAAGCAATCAGGAACAGTGGGGTCTTCTTCCTTTCTGGCACAGCCTCCATTAGGTTTACAACCCTTCTTTCCTTTATTTATTTATTAATTTATTTTAATAAGTTTAACATGTATGACCACATTTCCTTCATTTTCATTCCACTTCTTCATAACAAGAGCCCCTCACACAGCTGACGACTGAGGCAGGAACAGTTCAGCTGCAAGTTCAGTCTGCTCTCTCTCACGCTAGCCATATTATATGTATGTATATATGTATACAAACACACACACACACACACACTAAAGATTAGTTAGGAGCTCAAATATTCTCAGCTTCACCTATCAAGAGAGTTTACAGGGCTGTAACGTCACACCTTACTATCTTTCAGATGTCTTCCTGAAACAAGAATCTAACTTGATGCACACAAAAAGGATCTCCCAGCTGAGCCCGTGCAGTATTTTACAATATATGACAATTGCTTGACACTGTACGTCACATCCATACACTCACACTAAGGTCATAGAGTTTAATGTTGTAAATATTGTATTTTATATGAATTATATTGTACTTTTGCCAGATTAGCAACAGCCCTGGACAGAAAAATTCAGTACACCCCCCAACTCCTTTGAGATTTTCCATCGAGTGGAACATAATATGGTACCCCCCTTCCTGGCTACTGCCTCACTCAGGAAGACGAAGAGGAGGAGGAGGTGGTGTCTTCCCATCCTTTGTGGCGGCACAGTGCCCTGCCTATTGCGGAAACGCTCTGACAGACGGGGTGTTGGGGGAAGCCCTTGCGCAGACCCTGCCACACGCTGACACCGACACTGTCTGCTGTCTGACGGAGGGATTTCCTCCAGGGTGAGCCGGGATGAAGCAGCTGTTCCCTCTGCACATCCATTAGAGGCCCAGCCCAGAGCCCAGGAGATGAACCCTGGAATACCGTGTGCTTATTTAATGTTTCAAGCAGACTACTTGTGCCTGCTTTTTCATGCATGCAAGAGCAGGTGTCAAAGGATCCCAAAAGTCAAACTGGACGCCAGATGAAAAGTGAGAGAAAGAGCAGACGTCCCCAGTGGCTAGTTTTCTACTGCTGTCCTGTGCCAATGGAATCCCTGATTGTAACCATAACATAAAGGAATTATTGTGCTTTATAATTTGTACTTGGTGGGTATATAACTCTGTGGCAAAAACCCTCATAAAATAAAATGTATGTGTTTGTCAGGAACGAACCATGGGCCCACTTTCTAATCCAGTAAAACTTTGGGCTATTTGAGACTTGTTCGGGAACTACAGGTATAAATCATTTGTATTAATGTTCAAAATAAACTGGGGAAAAATGTTTGCAACTTATTGCTGAAGACAAGAACAACTTCTGCAGAGTTTGTTTAACAAGCCTCTTTATAAGAGCCAATATGTTTAATCATTTTGGATTGTCTTATATATATATTTACAAAGATATTAACACACTGGACTTCACCCAACCAAGAGAACAAGCAGGATTCAGAAGTGAATTTAAAAGGATGGATCACATACAAGTAGTAAGAAAAATATTGTTAAGATGCAGAGAACATGAGCTTCCTCAGTGCCTGGGACAACGAGAAAGCATTTGATTCAATATTTCAGTCATTAAGGCTGAAAGAAATTAAAACATTGAGAAAACCTATATAACTCTTATTAAATATATCTACAATAATGCTACATCAACTGTCCAACTCCACCAAGACACTGACTAGGTCAGTGGTCGGGAACCTATGCCTCTTTTCAGGATTTTATTTGGTTCACAAATGTTCAAATGTTGACTGAAATAATGCCCTCGAACATAATGAAATTATTTTTAAATGATTAGCATACTTGATTGATGTAGCCTATAATTATGGGCTTAATTATGGGCCCATAATGGGCTTAATTATGATTTTATGAGTAAAATCCAACACCTTTCAGAGAGCTGAATCTTAATTGGACAACATAGCATGCCTGCTTCATATCCACGTCAAATTGAACGATGAGCTAGATACATCCTGGTCACTTAATGCATCAATATTTCAGAAACTGGAAGACACAAAGAAGCATGGAAAGATGTATGCCTGGAACAACAAGAAGAGACAGACAAAGAAATGAATGGATCTCAGAACAAACCAAAATATGTGACATAATTGAAAATGTTAAAATGGCAATGGACCAGACACATTGCAAGGAGAACGCATCACAGATGGACAATGGAAGCAATCAAATTAATCCCAAGAGATTAAATAAAACCTAGAGGATGAACAAATAAAAGATGGGATGATGAAAAAAAAATAATAATAATTGCAGGCGTGCCATGGAAAAGAGGAGCTGTAGATCGAAGCAAGTGGAAACATCTTGGGGAAGCCTTCTTCCCGCAGTGTATCAATATCAAATATGGGCTGCTGATGAATATACATATGTGTGTGTGTGTGTGTGTGTGTGTGACAATAAATTGAAAAAAAGCATAGAAACCTCCAAAATCCCCTTGGTGAAGAATTATCTGTACTTTATATTCCATACAAGTCTGAACTGGTTTTGCATTATCAGAAATGAGAAGCCAATCATGTATTTCCTCTTTTTGAAGGAGAGATATTTGAAGAAAATGCTGGAGATTTCCCATGAGCCTTTGCAACAGGCTGTCCTTGGATGATGCAAAGGCTATAATCCACCCACCTATCAATTCACACCATGGTGATGGCATGTGGCACAGCTGTCCTGGACTTCAACAAACTCCCTTCAGATTGGCAGGAATAAATAAGCTACCACCTGGTCCATATTAGAGCCATCTCTACTGCTGTGATACAACTCCCCCCAACCCACACACACACCCAAACCCTCGCCCCCTCTTACACCCTAGGTGTCAGGCATGGCTGGTCTTAAAGGTCCTGTCAACTTTTGTTTTCACACATCACTAAGGGGCCACCAGGTTGCAGTTTGTTCTAGCTGAGTAAACACCCAGGGAGTCCCCTTTCTTAGCTCTTATGTAAACACCATCAGAAGCATAAAAGTGACAAATTGAATATTCTAAAAGAGCCCCACTATTATGTCTTTAATGGACTAAAGAGTGAAGTCTCAAGATGTCTGTTCCTTTAGTGTTATGTATGTTGCTAATCTGACACATTTGTGGTCTGTTCTGCACAGAAAGTGCATTCTGTGCATGGAGCACATTAAATGATCTGCAGGATGAACCTGATTAAACAATGCAATAAGAGTAAGGGTATGCTGATCTAAGCAAACCTCTGTAGTAATGACATGGCATTATTTTATTACTGCTGTCTGCATTACACAAAGCGTCTTTTATTAGAGTGCACAATTGCAGCGAGAGAGACAGATTTTTACACTTTCTGCACAATTTCCTTTCCATTTCCTCCCTAAAGGCTCAGTCTGCAGAATTTGCAAAATATGTTTTCCATGGAAGAGTGGCTCAGGGACTGCCAGAACTCTCTTGTTCCCCGGTTGTCAGAATTGCTGTAGGTAATGCCAAAGGACAGAGTTATTATCTGCAAGCTCATGACTTTTAATTCCAGGGAACCCATCCCAATGTAAGAAAACCTGTACTGCGCACCACACTGCCATTAAACAGCAATCAAGACCCGTGCATGATTGAACCAATTCTGTGTAGTGTGATGTGAACTGTTTCACAGAATCCGTGTATTTTGTGGTGCAAAAATCATGTTTAAATCAGACTTTGTCATAAGACAACTGTAAAAAGACACCTAACTTTGAACAGGTGCTTATTGTGAAACCAAAAATAACAGTCAAAATTAAATTGCAGTTTACTTATTGCAACAAAGCAATGCAGGCCATTTGGACTGCCGCCCATTCCTGGCACAGACTCTCTATGATGGAGTTCCGGGAAGTGGTTTTACTGGGAGCTGTTTGCCTCAGTGAAGGATAGCCCACACGCTCTGTCTGGTGTCTGGTGATTGGCCAGGAACAGCTGAATTCAGACATTGTGTAAAAGGACTGGTCGTATCGGGAAATGCCTAGACAGATTGTGAAGTGTTGGACCTGTGGGGTTTGACCGTAACATATAGGTTTATTGAACTCCATATACCCTCACAGACACACATGCAAAAAAAATAAAAACGCTTGCTAACCTCTGCCAGTGACATATACCCGCAGGTCACAGTGCTTAGTGTGCCAAATCTGACAGTTGGGACAATGCAATCAGGATGGAGTGCCTTGCCAACACGAGTCATTTTGGAGACCCAAGAGGACTAAAAACTAAAAACCTCCAGAAGATTAAATAAACAAAAAAGGATTAAGAAGCATTAAGAACTGTAATATAACAATAATATAACAATGTCCTAAAGGATTAAAAGGATTAAAAGGTCATTACTCCTCAACTCCAAGCTGTGTTAAATAACTTCAAAACTTAATAACACACTTTGTCTGACCAAATCTTTGTCCAGTCTCCCATACTTCAAGTGTATGCCCTTTTTATCCATCCAAGCCTCTTCCAGCTTGTCTCAGATAAACAAGGCTTATTTCTAGCTATAGTTAAACAAATTTCCTTTACCCATAATATTAATATACAACTTGGTCAAATCCTGATATTATACAATTATATTGGAAATGCATTCAAACATATTAATTCCCCTGCACTTGTTTGACCAAATATGCTACATGTCCCTGCTGTGGCAAATTATCACACAGACCCTGTGGTAGAATAAAAGGGTGGATACATAGTGAACACAATATAATACACATTAGATTATTGTTCTCATTATTGTGTACTCTTACTAATATGGAGAGAGTAAAGACTGAGTAAAAATAGACGCTTACAATTTGGCAAGGTCTCGTTGATAGAGCTGGATAGTCTTGACGGGGAACAACTCTCCTTCCAAGGCTATTTTTAAACATTAAGAAAACTAAACTTTAATTTCTGTTGTGGATTTGGGGAGTTAGAATAAGGACATTTAGATATATATTTTCCAAAATGACGATTACAAAATGGATGATCAATTTAATTGATCTTTAGACAGACATTCATATAAAAAGTGCAAAATACTGCAAACTAATCCTTTTTCTCTTTAATTTCTGATGTCTTCAAAGGATTCACGCACTTGTACTAAACAATTGTTGGACTTCTTATGAGCAGAGTAACATCTTTGAGGTTATTTAATATATATTATACATTATATATAATTTGATTTTATTATTATAACTACAATTTCTAAAGCTGCATTATGAATACCAGTCACTGAGAAATTACCCAACCAGGCATAGGTACAATACTGTAAGGCTTATGGAGAAGGAGGGGTGGCAATTTGGATAGAAAGTTTCATTCAAACAGTGCATTAGAATGCACAGAAAACATAGGGTAGCATGTGGCAGGAGGAACAATTAAAATGGCTGAACGTTGACGAGTTTACAAAGACGGGTTCCTCACCTCTTTATTAAAAAGAGGAAACCAAACTCAGTAAAGGAAGGATACCCACTTTAAATAAGGAAATGAGTTAGCAGGATATCCACATGCTGCTTTCTATTAACGATAAGCAAAATCCAAAGACTGGTCGGCAGAAGAATCTTAACAAGCATCTTTCATCATCTTGCTTTGGCAAACGTCAACTGCTTTTCACACTACCTGAATGACCTTCATGAAAGTAAACAAACCACAACCATCACAGAGTCATTAACGGTTTTGCTCTCTGTGCCTGTCTATTCCACCATGGAATTATGTCATAGTTGTAATTGTTTCTAAATGCCTATTGGGTGTTATGCTCTAGTTAAACAACATAATTATAGGGTTGTTTGAAATCCTGGTGTCAACTGAAAACATGACAGGTAAAGCAACTGGGGGCATCGGCTACAGGTTTCTTGCGTTTTGTTTCTCTCTGCAGTTCATTTTCCCCATGAGCTCACCTAGAAAGCCTCACAGACAAATAGACCCAATTTAGCTTTTGCATCAGACTACAGTGAATGCTTGGCCCCTAGGGAGTGACTCAGAGATGTTCTTAATGAGGTTATTACTTGCATTTCTCTCAATATCGGGTTTACATTTTGACAAAATAGTCACTGAATATAAACAACCGCAGCAAGTGTCACAATCAAGGAAATCATACAAAAAAACATTTTGGGGGAGGAATTAAGCAACATCGACAGCTGAAGTCATTCAAATAAAACTGCAGTGGATCAAGCGACTAACAAATTAAGGTAATTCAGGTATAGGTAGCATAACGCTGCCTGGCTTGAATTAACCTTTTGGAACTCAGAGCGGCACAGATTGTAAATTGGGGATAATATATTTTGCCAAACATGTTAAGTGTTTGTGACATGTATATCACACAAAGGTACTTAATGGTTAAACTGGTCAATACAACCTATATTGTTAGAGGTTATTATCATTGTCTGATTTAAAATATAAGGCAGTTTGAACCTCTCACAAAATATCCCCACTAACCTGTCATAAGAAACTTACTATACTAATGACTGGTATGCACTAAAAACACATCGTATTCCATACAGCCACAGATCAAAGGAATAGTTTATGCCTATGCTTGCACAGTGAATATCCAGTATATTATCAAGCTTATTGCTTGTTATACTTCCTGTTCTATATATCCAACCCAATTCATAGGTGCTATTTCTGCTTATAATACCTACCTGGGAAACTAATATTTCCACACAATCTCACAGCAAAAAGAAACCTGATTCCACAACTAAGAGCAAACTTAAAAGAATGAGACAGAAACTGTGTAACACATGTGACATTAAACAGCACTATGCAGACAACCTGAACTCTTCCTTCGGGTTACTTTAAGAGAGTGAAAGACAGCACATATACCTCTGAGATATGATAGGGACTGCCAAAGCAACTAGCAGTCCTCTTAAAAGGTGCTATACTACAAACATGGCAGCTTCTGTGAAGGGATAGCTAGCTAGCAGAGATAAGAAAGCTAGGGCACCAAGGGTGGGCTTCTTAATATGTGTGTGTGACGATAAACAGCTTGAAAATGTAATGATAATAAGCAGTTTTTTTTATATATATATATATATATATATATACATACATACACATATATTATTACTCAAGGTCTTGCTCAGTGAAGTGCAAGCCCCTCCTCATTACTCCTACCTCAATCCTAATCAAAGAAAACAACTATTACTAATTAAATGGTGGGAGGCACTATATGCACTGTGGGATTTATGACCTGGCAGTGGAAACAGTCATTAAGATAACAAGGTGTTAATGTAATTAATAGCTGGGAGATAAGGCTGCAGTTCACAGTGATAAAAAGCATGTCACATAAAGTCAAGCACATCATGGCATTTATTTAGTATTTTTTTGTTGGTATTGCTGGGTTGTTTTTTGTTCCGGTATCAGCACAACAGTCTCTAAAAACACAGTGGGTTGTGCATGGGAGCCAAATATTCCTGATGTTTACTTGGCAATAGTGCCCTGTAATTGTTGGATGCTGTGTACGCTTCACAGTACCTTAGATGATCTTATCCATGCTGTTCTACCCACTCCCGTACAAATGTAGAGACAAGTTAAAGGGCTTGGTTGTATTTTTCCCATCAAATCAGGCAGAAAATTAGCTCTAACCCACTTGGCGAGAAGTGTCTTGTGCGTTGATTAATGGAATCTTTATCAGTCTCACTCGTTAATTTAATCTCCAGGCTTGAAGATAATTCCATTCCACACTCAGAGACGATTCAACGCCTCTGTGCGAGCCACGAGGTACTTCACCGAAATTAACCCAAACAAATGGAGAGGAGTGAAAACCACAATCTTTCGCACCACCTGTCTCGAGTCTGACCAAAAATAATAGGTACATAAATATAATGAAACAACACATATTAAAATAAATGAATCACAGAATACCACTGTTTCAAATGAAGGATGTGAACACTGAATGTATAAATATTTGAAATAAGAGATATATTAATGACTCAAGTGGAAAACGAATCATATTTAAATACAAGGGTTTGGCGGGTGCTACAGCTTTATCTGATGACCTCTCGGAAGGCAACAGGCCAGTACTCTGTCCTGAGCAAACGCCAATGGGTTTAATAAAACTGTGAATTAAATTATATGATCCATTGCACACCTACATATTTCTGCCCGAACGCTAAAGGGAGCAATGTTCAGCAATGCTCTTGACTGGCCACTGATCCCCAAACCGAAGTGAACTGAAGGAAGCAATTCATAAATGAGCCTTGGCAACCTTGCAAAAATTTGAGTTTTACATGGAGGTGTGGGACCTGTCTGAACCGATGAAAAGGCTTATTTTTTCCATGTCACACCTGCAAAGTGTTTTATTTCATCCTCCCATCTTTTATGTGGTCATCTTCGAGGTCTTTTGGTATCCATTCAATAGCTTCCTTTGTCCAACTTTGATTTGACATTTGTGTGTATGTGTGTGTAAATACACTACCGGTCAAAAGTTTTAGAACACCCCCATTTTTCCAGTTTTTATTGAAATTTAAGCAGTTCCAGTCCAGTAAATAACCCGATATGGTACAAAGGTAAGTGGTAAACTGCCAGAGGCAAAAAAAAAAAAGTTTAGGTTACCAAAAACTGAAAAAAAATATACATTTCAGAGTTATATACTGTGTCACACTCTTAAGCACTATTTGGCTGTGTTATGCACAGTTCCTGTGAATAGAAGTGACACTGTATTCCTACAATGCGCACATCGTTTGAAAGCTTATTCTCTTGGCTACCAGCGAATTTCATTCTCAAACGCATCTGATTTACAGTTTCCGTGTCGCCTGCCGTCATTCAGAGCCCGGGGGGTAAACTCGCAGTCTGCTCCGGGGCAGGGGAGGGGGCTCATTCAGACGGCCACAGATCACACAGTTTTGATCGGATTTCTTTACAAATAGGCTTGTTTTGTTCAGAACAAAAATTATTTGATGTGCTATCAAACACAGAGAAGTTCAGATCCAATTATGTAAAATTATTGTATATTTGTACACTGTAAACTGACACTTTGAGCTCTCTTCGGGTTTATGTTGCTTCTACCAAAACGTGGATGGTCTTGTTTTGATCAGTAGACTGTCTGGTTCAAGAATATGTCATAATTGTCAATATTGTTTGAGATTTTGTATCCCCCACCCCACCATTTCAGAATTGAGGAACAAACTGAGGTGTTCTAAAACGTTTGACTGGTAGTGTATATGTAATTTATTTTGTATTTTATATTAAACTGTATATGTATTTATGCATTTGTCGTCTTTCATCTGCTGCAGTAAGTTTCCTTGGCCGACCACTGCGTCTACAGTCCTCAACGTTGCCTGTTTCTTTATGCTTCTTCAAAAGAGCCTTTACAGCACTTCTGGAAACCCCTGTCTGCCTTGAAATGTCTGCCTGGGAGAGACCTTGCTGATGCAGTAGAACTACCTTGTGTCTTGTTGCTGTGCTCAGTCTTGTCATGGTGTATGACTTTTGACAGGAAACTGTCTTCAGCAACCTCACCTTGTTAGCTGAGTTTGGCTGTTCCTCACCCAGTTTTATTCCTCCAACACAGCTGCTTCTGTTTCAGTTAATGGTTGTGTTTCAACCTACATATTGAATTGATGATCATTAGCACCTGTTTGGAATAATTGTTTAATCAGACACCTGACTATATGCCTACAAAATCCCTGACTTTGTGCAAGTGTACCTAGAAGAATTGATGCTGTTTTGAAGGCAAAGGGTGGTCACACCAGATATGGATTTGATGTAGATTTTTCTTCTGTTCACTCACTTTGCATTTAATTGATAAATATAATCAATTAACATGTCTATTTTTGAAAGCATGCTTAATTTACAGATTTTTTTCACACCTGCCTAAAACTTTTGCACACTACTGTGTATATATATATATATATATATATATATATATATATATATATATATATATATATATACACAGTAGTGTGCAAAAGTTTTAGGCAGGTGTGAAAAAAATGTTAGACATGTTAGACATGTTAATTGATTATATTTATCAATTAAATGCAAAGTGAGTGAACAGAAGAAAAATCTATATATATATATATATATATATACATACATACATACACACATTTTAACTTCTGCAGTTTCCCACAATTTATTTGATAGTTTACAACATCTTTATTTGAATCAGACTGAGACTGTACTTTAGTGTCATAACCTATGTGTGGCTGTGTTAAAAAATGTGTCATATTCAGATGGTTCTGGATGTTTATACCAGACAGCACAGTCTAATTATCTGAAAGTTCATTGAGTCAACCCAAAATGTAGAGAGACCCTAAACTGCCAGATTTTCCCAGAATAGTAGTTGTTTATATGCAGTGCCAGACCCCCAGTCTGGATTGCCAGGAAGCAACAAGCAGGCCTGTGTGGAGGCTCCCAATCCTCTCCCCAGCATACCTGCCGCACAAAGCTGGTTTTGTCAGTGACAGCTGCCCGCTCCCCTACCACAGACGCAGAAGCAGCACATATACGGCACATATTACAAAACAGTTGTTTGCTGACAGACCACTAGCTGGGAAGTCAAAGCCTAGTGAAGTGGTTAACCCACATCCCTTCCCCACTGATAAAGTGCTTTGATAAGCAGGCTATACTGGTGAAAACTGGCAGGCTGACTAGGGTGACGGCTCTCAGGAATGAATGCGCAACTTGTCTGGAGGTGGAGGCGTGTGCCCAGGGTGCAGGATTCCCTGAATTTTTCCTCACTCTTAGGGGTGGCAGGATGGTTACTTTGATGTATCAAAGAATGACAGACCTTACACACGAGAAATATACCGGAAACTCGCAGGACGAATTCATTAATGTATCCCACTTCTCTTCTCTATACTGTTAGTTTATATTTTGAAACAAAGTAATTTACAAAAATAAATATTATATTCTTTTAATATTTAAAATTCAGAACATGATTAAAACATTATTAAAACACAGACACACACCGAGCCAGTATGATTGACATACAGTATATGCATTCATATTTATATTTTTATTATCATTTTGTTTTTGTTTTTTCTCCATCTATTTATAAGTTACGCACTTGACGAAATTGAGTTTGACACAGTGAGTGAAATAAACCAGCTTTCTGCAGCCTGGCAATGTAATCTTCAACCCTGCTCTTTCTGTTCCAGCAAACCTGCACAAGAAGTTAACATTGACAGGCATTTTCATTTTACCTAAGGGTGCATTTAGCAAAACAATTAATCCACTGTTTGCCAAATGTATATGAATAGGGAGAAAAGTGAGTCCAGAGGAAAAAGAAAAGTATATAATCCAAATAATACATAGAGGGGCCCAAGAAATTAATATTTGAAGCACTTACGCCATCCACCAAAAAAAAGGGGTGCCATGTGTTTATGTTAACTAATGAGCTAATTACCCAGGCTTAATCTTCTGCAATTGTGTAATTTTGCAGGAATGCTGTTGCTGTGAAGTGTTTTAGATTAAGGACCATTTCCTGATAGATAGGCAGACAACAGCAGTGCCTTTCCCACACCATGCATTAAACCACACAAACCTTTTTTTGCGGGTCTCCATTCGACTGATAACATCGGCATGGAGCTCTGCAGTCTTCATTTCCACTGGCAACGACCAAAAAATTGTGAAATGTGAGCATGCTCTCACCGTCCTGGGCAATGCATACTGGTCTGAAGCAAATATTGGGTTATGTGCGACCAAGACATGAACTTATTTTCTTTAATATAATTTTACTGCTCCGTTGTGAGATATGTTTACCCTGTATACATTGTTTTAGTAGCCCTGTAATCCATGTTACCAAAGCCAGACTCATTTTGAGAGGATAAGGTTACAACCATAATAAAAGAGTCCAAGCATCTAAACTTGATTTTATTTTCTTCTTATACCAAAGCCCTTTCTTGCTCAACTAGATGCATTTTCAGACCACAGCAAAACGAGTATACAATCCCACCAAAACGGATCTACAAAACATGATTTATTTGGAGTTTAATTAGGTTGTATTAGTCTATGTCGCAGGACAAGTGAAAAATGAAACAACTAGTGGTGCAAAGGTCGTGGTAAGATTACAATTAGTACAAGTGAGTAGAAGGAGTGTAGACAACTCACTTATTTATTATACAGTGATTGCACTCAGGAATGCAAAGGAAAAATGTCCCAAGTCTGCTGCTTAAGTAACATAGTTTAAAAAAAAACAACATAAAAAGTTGATGTTGTGAAGTTGTTCTGGGTTAGATCTGTGAAACAAATGGGTCTGGAGCAACACTGTTCACACAAATGTAATATGTTTGTGAGACTAGTTCAGTAAAACATGTATAAAAAATATGAATAAACTAGACCTTTTCTTATTATTATTACAATTATTCAGATTGTATCAGTGACAGAGAATCCTTTCTTCTTTTTAAAAGATGGTTGCACTTTGCCACTATGCAGATCAGTTACTTTAGATTAATTAAAATGGCAAGTCAGAAGTAATCACAGAGTTAGTATGTTATATGTGCTGGCAAACAAGTAACAATAATTAGGGAAGCTCAAATAAAAATATCTGAACATGTATACTGCATTACAAAAACTTGAAAATATTGACCAAAATGTAAGATTAGGCCTAATTTCTCCTTCAGGAACATTCAGAAATTATACTATGAATATACACAACATACACATTATTGTTACATGATTAATACATTAATTAATTAATACTAATACATTCAATATTTGTATGTTCAAAAATAATATTCTACCCTGAAGTAATCAAACTATAATTGCCTAGCTCAAATCTGAAATTTTGATACAGCTCTTTATCGCAACAGAAAGGTCAGTGGTAAAACATACAAAAACAACATGAATCCACATTAAACTGTACTGTCCCCTCATCATCAGCCCAACTGTCAACAGATGCAAGTGACCATTTGTAACTGTGGGCAAGACCCACCTGCTACTCTCAGTCAAACTCCACCTGTACGAAGAGAATCTGCCATTAATTAAACACAGCCATTAAAGACTGTAAAGGACATGATATGAAATCCATTTCTCTCACAGATTTTGTTTTAAACATTTAATCTGGGCTCCATATCTCAAAAGTGCCTTATTTGGCAACACACTTTAATTATACCACCACTGGTCTCTCAATGGTGTAGCTTTATCACTACATTACTCATTGGAAGCATATTGAAACAGGTCAAATGTTTCTTTTTGAACATATATTAAAGCAGGCATTTCCAAACTGACCTTTCCATTAACGTAATCACTAAATAATATAGCTATTAATCTTTGGGTATGCTGGGTAGTATTCAGTAAATTTAAATAAAAGTTCCCTTTTAATTAAGAACTATTTAAAATGCCTTTCCTAATGACAATTTAATTATTTTAATTTATCTCCATTATGGGATTTAAAAGCTGAGGAACAGACGGTGGACTGTGCGAAAAGAGCAACAGGTCCCGGGATAAAACATTTAAAAACTTTCAACTTCCCTCCACTTCTCCCTTTATCCGAACTCCTCGAAAGTTAATCTGTTAAAGACTGGGCCGAGTTAAAGTTACGGCCTTTTTTTCGGAGAAGTATAGTGGGAGGCAGAAGCAAAGAGGGGGCAAAAACAACACAGTCCGGGGTCTGCTCTCACTGAGCTCCTCTGATGCCGTTAAAATCAATCAGGGCTTGAATTCCAGCCACTGTAGGTGGTCCTCTGCAATCTGAAAGTGCTTCAGTGATGTAACAGTCTGACAGAACTGCACATTCCTGAGCCGGGCCATAAACTGTGAACAGACAAAAACACTGTAAATTACACGCAACTATCGCCGGGTTCTGTAATTTAAGCCCATTAACTACAGCTTGAACTGGGCACAGTGTAGGCCAAGATGCCCTCTACTGTGATACTGTATCTGAACAGCTTTTGTTATTTCAGTGTGTTTCTCCTCATAGCAAACGACAACACCTCTGAGGAAAAAAAAGGGGAAATACGATTCTGCACTACATTCAAACCGTGTAAATCCACCATCTATCTACCTGTATATTATCAAAATGAACAACATTAAAAGTCTCCGTATCCATCTGAGATTAATAATTGCATTAAATATCAAGCCGTATTCATTCAGAGACCTAAGTTTATGCGCCAGTTATTATATTATTCTGAAGGAAAATTACATTCTCGAAAACGGGTACATTTGTAACTCTTCACCTTTATTTTAAACGTATGTTCACATCCTCACAGACTGCATCTGGACACGCAGTATTTACGCACGTAAGTTTCAGTCAAGGACACGGGACAATTCCGAGGTCCGATACCACAATGCGTCAACCAGGAATCAATCTTTCCGCCAGAAGTTTCTCTTTCTTTTTACGTTTGCTGGAAAACCTTAAACAAGATGACCTTTCAGAAGGGAGCAGTATAGACTAGGCCGGCTCATTCCCACTGAATTGTGGTTTTCACTACTGTTTTCCTAGCTGTCTCAGGGTACCATTAGGAAGCTACCAGACATATAATACTGCCCAACAGAAGTTAAGGCCAAACAAAATAGTAGGTAAAAAGAGAGAGAGAGAAGTTTCCTCATTTTTAAATGCAGCCGTTTATCCGCTGCCGCTTTTTTTTTCTTGTACATGTATTTTTGTTTGATAATATTCTGTTGTGTCTTTTAAGATATAGAGCCTGTCACACACATTTATAATGAATAAATCATTTTAAAAAATCTATACACCCTTTGTTTTCCCTATTTTGTTCTAGTATTAATACACATTTGTGAATAATATGTATTTCTTTAAATTACCACATTTCGGTTTCAAACTATGACTTTAAACTCTGAACATTCTATAAACTAGCAAATATTTTATTATGCTTTAAAGTGCATCGATACAATATATGGTAACACTGTCTCTGTTTTTTTTCCACATGAGGTCTGGGAGCCTTCTAGAGCAAACAAGGTCAGGAGAGATGTGTTCCTGTAAAATACAGGTCTTGTCTCCAAAACTTTTTTTTAGCTGGCATCATTTTGAAAATGGCATTAAGAACTGACTGGCAGCAATGAATAAAAATGTTCTTTGCAATTAAATACAATTATCCACTTGAACTGAGCCCAATAAGAATGAAATACAGCTCAAATATACCCCTTAACTGCTTATATGTATATGGAGGGATTCCTATTGTGAGTCCAAATAATAATAAGAAACACATTCCTGCGTGCATTGAATGCTTCAGCATCATGGGAATGGTTGGTTCAGAAACTATGGGGCCTGTGAATCCCACGATCCACAGCAACCTGTTCCCTCTAAAAGAGCATCACTTCTCCCCTAACTTCCTACCACACATCCTCCCTCTCCCAGCTGTTTCTGAGTCATTTGGAGACACTAAAGCAAAATAATGTAGGAGTGTCCCCTGCCGTGCATATAAACACGAAGGGGGGTGAAACCTGCACGCCTGATTGACAATATTATGTTGTTGCCCGTCACAAGAGGTCTGTAAAAACAATCTGAAATTAACATGCGGGTGTCCTTTACACATCATGGGCAGTAACTTTAACAGAGAGGAGGGGGAAACACACTGGCATTTATGACATTTACTAGAAAAACAAGGCTTGCATTCATCATCAAAACACTAATTGTTTTGTTTGGGCACATTTTAACTCCAATTTTGCAAAAATCCTAATAATTAATAAAATATCTGTCGCTAATAAAATGTAAACTAAAACCATTTAAAAATGAAAACATGTATAGCCACCAATCCCTTTTAAACAAACAAAAAAAATGTAGAAATACAGCAACATAATACAATTAGTGAGCTTAAAAGCTGAGAATAAGATCAGATACTTTGCTCTGTTTCAAAAAGAAAACCACTAGTGGGATCAGCGGCTTTCTCTCAATATAAATACTAAATTATTTGGTAAAAAGAAAGGTTTTCCATAAATCTGAAACGCACAGATGACTTTAATGGCGGCGAGCACAACAAACATCTAAGAGTGTCTCGTTTCACGTGTGCTGAAGCAGTGAGCATAAACGGAGGATAGTTAAAACATTGTTCAAAGGCACGAGCATGAAATGGATATTTATTTCCTGCAAAACTTTAAAATTCTTGTAAACCTAAATACCCACAAAGGTTCTCACCAGTAGATGACTGACGTTTTATATTGTGTGGGGGGAATATTGACAGTATAACGTTGTGACTTGAAACTTGTCTTGGCTTGCTGGTAACAACCCTTTGAAAAGAAGCCGGAGAGTAGAGTCAAGGGGTTTTCATAGATAAAACCTAACAAGGAATGTGCAAAACAGGGCAGTTAAATGACTGACAATATGAAATCTAATTCAGTACAGGGGGAAAAAAATGCCATGCCTACAAAATGTCATACTGACACAGATTTTAAAAAGCTGCTGACTGAATCCGTCTTTCTTTTTCAGTTTTTTCCTGGATGTGTTCTTTTCACCGCTTTCATTGCTCAATTTATTTATCTTTTATTTAGATAATTCAGTGTGCATGCAGTCAGCTTGAAAAGCCCAATTATGTGAGTGCATCTGATATGTGGTTAATTAATTCATGCATTTTATCTTCCTTGAATTGTCTTGTGATTCAACTACCTTATACTTACGAGCCCCAAATAGAAATGTATGTGAGTAAACATTTTATTTCAGTAACATAGCAAAAATAAATACAATAGAATAACCCCTCACAATATATGAACAAAAGTTAAATAAAATTAAATATAGCTGGCACACAGCAATGATGGCGTAGATCTTAAAGGGTTCAACAGCGACAGTGTATTTACACAACTAGGAAAACTTCGGCCTTCACTCCCTGACTGCTGCCTCGCAGGGCTTTTGCGTCTTATCCCAGATTAAATTACAATCAGACTTGATTTTGTCATGTTAGCAAACAAAGGTTTTGAAGTGCACTAACAGTGTAATAGCCTCTAATCTGAAACATAATGAGGGCTTTCTGAGAGTCTTTTGTACCAAAGAGTTTTTTGAGGCATTAAGCTAAAGCGACCCTATTTTCTCGCCTCAGTTTCACAGTTTTGCAACAATCCTGGTATTGTCGCTAGTCCTCTGTGCATTGTATGATGGATTTTATGAAAGAATCCTATTGCATGCTGTCATGTCTGGGCATAATGGCTCTGGTATTTTGCACTGTTTAAAATCCTACCTCAGGGATGACAGATTTTCTTTTTTTTTTTTTTCGTTTTTGGGGGGTTTTATCTTAAAAGCAGCATTATAATCCCTACAAATTCAGAAGAGTGCAATGACTTCATGGGCCTGTGATACTAGCAGTCAGCGTTACAGGGCCTGGGTGAAAGTCGCTGATAGGGATTCTTATAGAAACGATCCATACAGGTGCTTAACGCCTCTACTCACAGCGCACAACATGGGATTTTCTCAAGCACAATGGCCGCCTGTCAGGTATAAATTGTGATAGTTTTTTTTTTTTTGGATAATCCCTTCTTTTATTAAACTCTTCTTTCATTGGGAGTAATCCTCGGTTATATTACGTATCTGTCAGAAAAATTAATTCATTTTGTTAAAGAAAGAATGACAGACATGTGGAAAGGTTTATTATGCTTTTGAAGTTTTTTTTTTTTTTTCTCTTTCTTGTAATTATTAAAAAAAATGTAACGTACAATATTGTAACTCATCTCATGGGCATTCGGCACTCATTTCATGTATAGCCAGGAGGAATACTTTTGTTACTAACCTTTCAATGTGAACACTTATAATCAGACGTCTTTGTTACAGATATATAAAACAACCTGGTAACTTCAACACTATATTGGAATCACCAAAATGCTAGCCCCTCACACGAGTGAAGTGTAAGAGAACATGTGAGATTAAATATTGGAGGGATCTTTCATATTTCAGAGCTATAATCTGCATAGTCAGAGATGTCTGATTAAATGAGAAAAATCATTGTGATTTGTATGAAAGTCTACCTTTATGGAGAACTAAGTGTTCGAGGAGCTGCAGAATGTATTTGGCATTTCTAAATTAAGATAAAAACAAAATAATGACTCATACAGTCTGACACAACAGGCCCCTCTTCACAAAATAATGTATAGTCTCTTATTTATTGTGAACAAAATCACACTTGTATTGTATGATGAAAAACCACATTGTCCACAATAAAATAGATTATCTTCATAAAATATACTATCTGCTCCTGAATATCTGAAATCAAATCATAAGCATTGGAGTTAATGTGATCTTTATTTCTTTAGATCTTCAGTTGTTTTAGTTCCTTGAACTCCATTCCTTACAGCACCAAAGTATGTAAAGTAATATATCATGAAGGTCCCTGAAAAATGTATACCAGTGGAATTTTTGGTAAAGGAAAGAAACATCTTCATACTTAAGATCTCCATTGCTCTAATATACTTGAATAATAAAATATGCATTTGCATTTTAGTTAAAGTTGCACATTTCTTCACATTAAAACCACAGGATTTCACCACCCATATGGTCTCCAGTGAGGGCAGACATTTATTTGTATTACTTGACCCAAGCCGAAAAAAAGAAAAAAAATCACAATGCGCAACTCATTATGATGTTATTGGGCCCAAGTATATAAGTGTATCTAAACAATCTGACAATACCAAATCCTGATACTGAAATTAAGATTACAATATATGCTAATAATTATATTAAAAAAAAGAAGATGACGACGACTGTCAAGACCGGTTAACAATATTAACATTATAATAACCAGGCAAATTCTCGCAGGGTAGTTCTGGCATTATTATTTTAACACCCACTATTCCTCCCATTTTTGAATGAATTTTCTAACAATGTGCTTCATAATCAGGAGCATTAAGGTCACACATCTGTAACTTTTTTATTTGTGTAAATTAGCTCCATGCTGTAAGACTGGGTGTAGAATCAGTTACCAGAAATAGACATTAGTAACTCTGCTGAACTGCCACTTTTATTTTGATTTCATTAAGTTTTCTTTCACTTTGTTTTCAAGGTAATTATCCTTTGACCTTAAAAGGCAGGCTAGGTTGCAAGAATATGGATGGGATACTATGTACTATTTGTTAAGAAAATGCCAGTAATTCACAAACATGATGGGTTCTCAGCTAGATTCCTAACATTGACAGTTCTGACAATTTCCAGTGGTTTGGAAGAAGTGCGGTATCTTTGCTCCGCCCCAGTGATGGCTTCACTATGGTGCCTGGTTATAGGTTTGGCTGGTACTGATCCTGGCTAACCGTGGGATTGCAAGATGTCCATTAGAGTTTTTTTGACTGCGCTGCACTGTAACCGATACTGCAGGCAAACGAGAGGAAAGGAAAATCTAACTGGGCATTTGTGTGGAGGAACTCTGGATAAAAATAGGGATATTGCTGAACTGTGTTGGAAATTTTGGTCTATGAGTAAAGACTCATTTTTCTTTTATTTTTGTTTAGATTAAAAGGTATTGTTTTGTTTGAAGTACGTAAAAAATAAAAGTTTTTGTTCCACTGATCATTAAAACAAGACGGTTTTGAGGGGGTCATCCAAGGGAGTGGTAAAGACCTCTGCAAACAGTGCAGCTGCACAGCCTGAAGAAATGAAGGCCTTGCCACCAGCAGACTGTATCTCAGCTCTGCTGGAGCTGTCTTGGGTGGAAACAACTTGGGGATTCTCAGCTTACCTCACTCCAGTGACCTGGCGTTGGCTGGGTGCCCAAAGTCCTGGGCATTATCAGCACAAACTGTGTATATCCTGAGCCTGACTCTACAAATGTGGTGTTTTCTGTTCTAAGACTGCAATGGAAAAATAAATAAATGTAAATGCACGTGTGTTTTCTTAAATTCTCCCTGGCCACTGTGCAGGATACTAAGTCTGACTGATTTTTTTTTTTTTTTTTCTGTTCCTATGCAGGGAGTATAAAATAGGAAACTTAATTGGCGAGACGTAATGTATTAAATAAATGCCTTAAAAAAATACCAGCTCTCTAAATCTAAGTCAATTTAACACAATGGCAGGGAGCCTAAACAGCAACGGTGCAGAAAATGCATTTCTACTAAGTCACTTTCTTTTAAAAGCTTATTGCTTTACAAATTCCAGCACTGCTGCTCAATGGTATGTATACATTTCCTCATTTGTTGGGAGAAGATGCACATTTGTAACGTAAAATGTATGAATTACACATTTGTGCAGAAAAAAAAAAAGAAAATGAAAAAAGGTTTTGTTACCTTCCATCCAGAAACACTCTGGCCTCTGCATGCCTGTTTTGCTCTGTTGTTACTTAACATTGTGCTGACAACAGTTAAACAGTCCCACATGTGAGGTACTGTGTGCTTAGTGTTCACTTGTATCAGGGGCATTGTAAAAAGGACTTCTAGTACCTGCAGAGCTGTTTGGGGTCACAGTATGAGGCTGAAGATGACTAAACTGATTTATACACATTTTTACTCCGTCACTTTCTATCCACATTTTGCATGAAAAAGAAAAATGAATAATGAAATCCAAACCTACTGTATGTGAAGCTGGCAAATACGGAGAACAGCTTCAAGCCCTTCCCAAACCTCATTTCAAAGTCAAAAGAAACTTTAATTTTAATCTAATCAAATCTGTGTTTAATTTTAAAGTAAGTAAGATGAATATAAAGAACTACAAATTAAATACTTTGCTTCTTTTAAATGTTGATGTATAGAATTAATAGAATATGCAAAACAAAAATGCACTGCAATGTGAATAAATTAAAAATAAATGTTAATATCCTTCAAAGGATTAAAAGAAAGAAGCACTGATAAAATATAGTTTAAACTTAAAGTGAAAGGACTAAATCATTCTTAAAGAGAAATTAAATTCCATGTAGTTACTGGAAATGTGAAGGCATGAAGGGAATTTCATAAAAATATTTTTGTAAAATAAGGAATAAATAAAGTGGGTATGGTAATTCATAAATTAATCAGGATTTTTAAACACACTTGTTTAGGAATGAGATGGTTTATTAGTAGTATTTCTTGATTGCTAAAACACATTTGCAATTCATATTTTACTGTGCATATAACCATGCTATATCAATGGGTAAATTTAGCTTAGTTCCCTCAAATTCACAAATGACTCAATGAAAATCTGGAATGGCAGGTTAATGATAATACTCATAAAGCTATACATGTTCAGAATTATAATGATTATAGTATTGTATGACCTAATTTGATAAATGATCAGTGAAAACTGAATGAGGACAAATCTTGTGTGTCTTCCTTCATACACTAGCTACCCTAGAGATGAGAACATGCATTTAGTAAAATGCAATGTCTGCCTTTTGGGGAGTTTGATATTTTTAAAGGATGCATTTAAATTAATGATTTGTTTATTCTATTTATTTTACTTTTTATTCTGTTTTTCACTATGATAATATATTTTAAAATGTAGGGAGGATTCAGTTTTATTGTTTTGTTATTTTGTGTCTGATTATTGCTTTCCATATTTGCAGTTTTAGATTTCGAACATTAATTATAAATTGTGTCTGGCACCACTATGGAAATCATGAGTGCAATTCTATTATGTGCACATAGTGCTATGTGAAAAGAAAAATCTTTTCACAGCAATTAAAAATAATGTGTTCAGACTAATGTCAGGAATCTGCAGTCAAATGAGCTATCTCAAATTTGGACCATAAAACTGAAGTTATAAATCAACGTCTAAAACGTGTGAGCAGCCACAATCTCAGTTACTAAAAATACATGTAGTTGTTAAGCTTTAAAAAATAATTTGCAATGTAACAAAAAATATTAAGGACTTATAAAAACAGCTTGCAAGACTCCTATTTTCACAGTCTACCTATCACGTCTGCTGATGAATTACAATGACTTTATAAAGATAACAGGCATTAATCTGTCTCTTGTTCACAGAAACATAGCTCAGATATTATGTAAACATTTTAGGATTAGCAAGATTTCTCTCAATATTCCGAGCCCCGCGGATGATGAAAAGTAGATTGATTCCAAGGGTTTCAGGCTTGAATGTGACATAAATATCCTTCAGTACCTCAGATACATTGTTTCAATATACGTCAACAGTCAACAGTTGTAGGACTGAAGTAACAACATTTTAAGAGGAAGTAACACCGACTCCTATTTAGAAGTGTGGAAATATTGTAATAGTGCAGTAAAATGATAAATCGGCCTACAGCTGTTGAGTTATCATGCCGACTGTGCTATTATAATAAACAATAAAATGTAAAAGATGTTTTCAGATCAAAAAGGAGCAAATATTATGGGGATTCAAATAAGTTACTCATTTAAGATCATCTTTGCAGTTTTTTATACGTAAGCTGTATTGTTGCATTTTCAACCACAAATAGTTTTCTAATAAAATAAACACCTAACTGATTATTCTGAGTTCCTCTTGGCAGCATGCCTGTGAAATGTCACCTCACATTTATACGCAGGCAGCAAGTCCTAACGTCTCACCTCATGCAAAACCTTCAGTAATCAGAATTTGCCTGTCAATAACAGACCTGCCAACCCTGGACATTTTTTTTTTTTTTTTGAGTAGCACATCAGCTAAAGACACTTAAAATTGTTGTGTGCGTATGCACAATATTCCTATACCTGTCCAACAGAAAACAACACAGTATGCATATACTTCGAATAACAACTCCTTTATTACTTTTTACATTAACCTGGTGTCCTGGTATCGGGATAGTGCTCCCTGATAGGCTTTTTCTCCATATAAAGTGGAAATAAATTATTTAGAAATAACAATAGAGCCTCTGTAGCTACTGGAAAACATAAGTATATGTAGCTCATTGCTGTTTACTTTAGCTCTCAATACAAAAAGACAAGATTTAAGTCAGACGGTCTGAAGAGGAGTGCCAAAGGTGCTAGGCCAGGGGTATGGGGTCCACAGGCAAAGCCCTGGTGGGGGTTCCAAGGGGGCTTTGCCAGGCATTTCTGGATATTTCATCAGTGTATCTGGCATTTAGAATGATATAAAATAAGCAGTGAACCTAGTCAATAATCAGCCCCAGAGCTTCATTCTGCGGTTGGTGCTTTTATGTTCAGTATTTGTAATAGTCCTTTTACACAAGTAATGTTGAGAACGAGTAATATGTGGAGACAATACATTGTGTTAAACTATAGTCATCTCTTGTTGATCTAATTGGTGCTTGTAATTAAATCTCTCAGCTCTCTAATAACTTGTTTACAGTTAATATAAGTGTTTGGGGTTTCCTCGTATTGTCAGGATGGTTTTAAATAGATGCTTCTGCTTCAACATGCGTCTTGACTTACATGGTATAGACTGACGTCGCCGGTCTTGGACCCAGTTAGGACGTAACTTCGGGGAAGGACTGTGCATGAACTCCATTCTCTGCATCACTGTGACTGTCCTACGGCGCTGGTCACGTACCGGTCCACACTTCTAGGTACACATCCAACCCCACAGCATTTCAAAGCAAAGTCTCAACCAAGAGCACCATGGAGCTTTCAAAAGCACTAAGGGACAAAGTTGTTGAAAGGCGCAAAAGTATGAAAGGCCTTGAATATCCCAAGCACTCCACAAATCTGATCTGTATGGTTACTCAAGAAAGCCCACCTAGAATACAATTTGCAGTATGCCAAAAAAAAAAAAAATGGAGATTCTGTAGCCATGTGACAAAATTTAACTTTTTGGACAAAATGCAAAGCTATGTTTGGTGCAAATCCATCAAATACATCAAAAGAACACCATCCATACTGTGAAGCATGGTGGTGTCAATATCATGTTATGGGGATGTTTCTCATCGGGAGGGCCTGGGGCACTTGTCAGGATAGAAGGGGAAAGAATGAAGAAAAGCATAGAAAAATGCCTGAGGAAAATCTGCTGCCTCTGCAAGAAAGCTTCAACTGGGACAAAAGTCCAACTTTCAGGATGACAAAGATATCTTTCTTGAAGTGTGGAGCCCAGAACTGTACACAGTATCCAGATGAGCTCTAACTAGTGCATTGTACAGTCTGAACATCACTGCCCTTGTTCTCAATTCTACACTTTTGACAATATACCTTAACACTCTGTTTGCCTTTTTTATTGCTTCACACTGTTTGGATGGAGAAAGTGAGGAGTCCACATAGACTCCTAGGTCTTTCTCATGCGCTACTTCATCTAGTTCTATTCCTCCCATAGTGTAATTATAGTGGACATTTTTGTTACCTGCATGTATTACCTTGCACTTGTCCACATTGAATTTCATCTACCAGGTGCCGACCCACAGCTGAAGTCCCTTTGAAAAGCCTGTGCTGCCGAGATTGTATCTGCTGAGCCACCTATTTTAGTATCATCTGCAAAGTTTGCTAACTTTCCCAGAGTCCAGATCATTAATATAGATTAGAAAAAGCACAGGCCCTAATACTGATCCCTGTGTTAGTCCACTAACAACCTCACTCCAGTTAGAAGCAACTCCTCTAATTGACACCCTCTGTTTCTAATAAATCAACCAGTTCATAATCCATCTACTTACATTACCCTGAATGCCTACAGCTTCCAATTTGAGGATCAGTCTTTGGTGTGAAACCTTATCAAAAGCTTTCAGAAAATCTAAGGATATCACATATGCTTTCACATGATCTACATATTTTCAAATACTGCTGTGTGTACATATCACCATCTCATTACATTCATGATGAGTATGCTTATTATTTAACAAAATGGCAAAATGTAGTTGGGGTACTCTTTAAAAAGACCCTTGAGTTGAATGGATCCTATTGGAGATATTCCAAGCATGTCATACTTGTGAGAAATAGCACCCCTGAAGGATCCAAAATGTACACAAGCACTCCCGAATGTTAATTAATCATGCACTGCAATAAATAATATGAATGGCGCAGAAAAATATCATTTCAGTTAATGAATAGGTAATTGTATGTGATATGCATTCAAGGAAACATTCAAAAATAATAATGGTAAGAATTCAGTTTTGGTTACAGCTTGAAAACTGAAAGTGTATGATGAATGAACTACCATCATGCCATAGTTCATAATCAATGTCATAGGCAGGCCCAGACGGAAGTGCGGAAGTCTAAATGCTGTGCAACTTTTTCTGTAAATTCTGTGGAAAATCTGCATTAATTAATTGCATATTGTTTTATGCAACAACACAAAATAAATACTTGAATTATGATTTTACTTTATTACACTTCAGTAACACAACCAATATGTACATCCATTAGATTGAATCCTTAAATTATGATACAAGCCAACTACATGTGTTGTTTAAACAATTACAATATTTTACCAGCTATAAAGTAACACTCAATTGTTTACATTTTGCTTTTGAGAATAAGAAATAGAGCTATTTGATTTAAACAGATATACACAAAAACACAGCAAGTATCCCCTTTATACAGCAGGGATGCTAAATCCAATCCATTAAGGTAGTTTTGTTCCTATCATGGTCAAAGTCCATATACGCACAATCGGTGGAATTCTGCATATCTGCGTAAAACTGCGCTACAAGAAAGCAACCAATGGCTTCCTCACAGAGAAGTTCTGCATGGAAATACTTTGACAAAGTAAATGAAAACACTTAAGTGTATAATATGTGCAGTGCAATTAAACTACCACAAATCTACAGCTGGTGTGTTAACCACCTAAAAGCTGCATTCACAGCCAGCTATTGCTACTTATTTTGTTTTCACTGGAACTCAAGCACACAAGTATATTTCCGAACGTAGACCGGCAGCCTATATGTTGAGTGGGGATTGGAAATGTGGGAAAGTAAATAATTTTGTTAAGTAGATAGTATAAATTAGCTGGATAGATATACATTTTATATTTCGCTGTTATAACCGGAAAACGTTTCCACAAGGATGCTAATGTTGAGGCATTTTCATTGCAGCTCACATTGCTAAACTATTAGGCGATTTAATACAATTTGAAAAAGAAAAACATATTGGTCAGTCAGTTACAGCTGTAATTGCAAAATATTCCTTCAGAAACAAATAGTCACAACATTTATAGTTAATTTTAAATTGTGTGATAATATCAGGAAACAATAATAATAATAGGAGAGTCTGACACAAGATGTGTGAGAGTTGACAGGTCTGCTTTTATTGCTGCCGTTATTATTTCCACACGTCTTTTAATAGGAAGTTATTTTTACATAGACTAATATGTATTGAACAAAATTGTTGTTAGATAAATATTAAACAATTTATGGGAAAACAATTTGTGAAAGGGACATGCATCTTTAGCTGCGTAGTTGAGATTGTGCTGAAAAGAACGATGTGCGGTTTGTTTACATCGCGTTTTTGCTGGCGTTTGCGCAACGGCAGAACATAGGCATAGTACTGACCAATGGAAAGGACGTTACTATGCATCTGTCATCAGCCTAGAGATCTTATATTTTTTACCCAATCATAGACCGTGAGTCTACGAATATGTAGCCAATCCCAAGACCCTCTGAAAGACCTGCCTGGTCAGCTGAGTTCCAGGGGTCAGATTACGCTGCTCCAGAACAAAGATGAGAGACTATTTTAGAGCGCATGTGTTGCATGATATGCTATTACTTGGGGGATGTTATTGTTATGTTACAGTAAGTAATACTTTAATTTCGCAGATTTTCCACGGGATTCAGTGGATTCTGCAGGTTTCAGTGGATTCCGTGCTTTTTCGTAAAAAATCCATGGCCTCAGTTTCTGTCTGGCCCTGGTCATAGGTAATCTACAAATGAAAGCATGACTTAAATATATGCAAGGGCCCGTCAGGAAAACATTTTAAGCTATGTATGCTTATATTCAAAAGAAGAAAATATGTTTTGCAAGGCAGTTAAAAAAATTAAAGCAAAAACAGCATAATAAAGAAGACATCTTCCTAGTGAATGATAATTAGACTGAAATCATGTTCAGGTGTTATTTTTAAGTGTCCTATTTTTTCTTGAATAGAAAAGGGTAGCTGAGTATTGACAGCCCCCTTAGTGCTCCCCTTAGAAAACTCATTGATATCTTGCAAAACTACTCATATGTGCATGTGGGTGGGTAGATAGCGATAGCGATTTTAAGAGTTTGTGTCTCATCTGCTGACAATGTGTTGGCTGTCTTGTTCTCCAATGTCTTGGTCTCATTGGCACTCAAGTGGGTTTTTACAAATGCACAGTAGATGAGGTAAACGTATTAAAATTATTATTTATTTTTTAGCAGATGCCCTTGTCCAGTAATGTAAATGTAAGTGTCAAAATCAACACTGCACATCTTATAAGAATGGAAAAATATGAAATGGAGAGTCTACACTTTAATCTGTGCTGCATACACTTATTAGGGACAGCACATAAAGGGGAGAAAAAAAACACAAAAACACTATGTATCCAATGAGTGTTCAGGGTTGCATTAAAATGTTTAAACTAAAAAGACAGAAGTCTCATAAAAAAAAGAAAAGAAAACTGAAAACATTATAAACCTCACTTCTCTGAGGCATGTTCAGTATTTAGGATGGGATGTTAATGCTACAATGGCAGTCAGAAATATGCAAGTCAAAACACAATCCAAAGGAAACAAAGCAGTCATAGAACCCAAATTTTCAGCAGCTCTAAATAATATCCCACCTGTCATCATGTCAAAGAGCTTGGCTTGTCTCCATAACAAGACAAAAGTCACCTTTGTTTGTGCGTTGAACTCGCTCTAAGCAAGTAAAGAGGTATTTTCTGTAGCATGAGAGAAAATGTTCATATAACATTTTTTCCTCTCTCACCTTTTACAGTTTTTTTTACATACAAGTCTGAGCTCAATCTGTAGATGGATCGAAATGTTAAGGTTTCATTCCTCGAATCCATTACTTACAATCACTTCTCCGGTGTATTTAAAATGATTGTATACTGCACATGGAGGAACAAAAATTTATAAGATCCAACAATAAATGTAATAATTGTCTCATTGGTCAAATGAAAAAAACTGAATTTGTATGCAGAATAATAATAATTTTTACAGTACTGAGGTTTATGATGGATTTTGTAAAGTAGATCTGACTTGGATGAATTATAGTGAATAATAATAATAAATGGAATTATAATAATAATAATTATTATTATATACAATATACATATGAATTCAGTGACAAATGAGATAATCCAGTTTAAAATGTAAACATATATGCAGATGATATCAGATAATTCTGGGAGAAGAATAACAGACTTTAAACTTTCTTCTGATAGCACTCATTAAAGAACTCTGTTTTTTGGCATTATGAATACCCTACAGATGCACTTCAAAGAACTGGATATTGTTCAAGAACAAGAACCACATAAGTGCAAGTTATGGATATTTGAATACGTAAATCAATTTTGAAGTGTTAAACCGTGGTTTTACGAGGGATGCACCCCGTTGCTGCTTTGCACATTGAACTGTATCACCCCTGAGACAGGTCAGATAGGCTTGCCCTTACTGTGTCCTAACTCCCCATTACCCGGCTGCTTCCTGGGGCGGCACAGACCAGAGATGAGGAAAACCGAAAGCTGACTCGGGCATAATTTCGTTTCATGGCTTCAGAGCCATTTCATTACTCAGTCATTCACCAGTGCTGACACCACTTACAGCTGCCAGAAATTACCAGGCCTTTATTTCACACTGTACTTTAATCAGTGGCTTTGTGAAGAAAAAGAGAGAGAGAGGACTTTCAAAGACATGCGAACTATATCATATTTGGCTATAAGATAATATAATAGTTAATTAAAAAAACATTTAAGGTGGAGGCCTCTGTGACCTGTGTAACCTCAACATTTTGTTTTCCTTGCTTTTAAAACGTACACTTTCTCTTGTCAAACTTTTGTCTGACCTGAACAGTTTTAATCTAAGAAACAAGCCTTTCTGGCACCAATTTGTTTTCCCCTTAGGTCTGACGGCTTCTTTAGGTGTCTCATTTGCCTAGCTCTCTCCAGCTGCCAAGAAAGGATTTGTGTTTTCATTTGGCTCCACATTCCTCCTCGTACATATCGCACAAGCACTTAGCCAGTTTTTCTCAACAGCAATGCCAAGACTCGACTGGTAAATATTCCAGCTTTTCTGGCCTTCCATGTGAAGGGAGTGTCCCAACAGCCAATGCAGAGTGTAATGACAAACAGAGCCTTTCCCACATAATTCAAATTCACAGGGTCGTTGATGTTTCCAGGTTGTTTCAGTGACCGAATTAGCATGTCCCCGGCCTTTGTGAATCAACGAGTTCTGGGTTCTAAAAATGAACACAGCCGTTCCCTGGAGAGTTGAGTCATAATCCCACCTTTGAGTACGAACCCTTGTACGTGTTGCTCAGACAAAAAGGAATGTTTCCTGGTTTTCAAAAATTAAGAGAAAGCATTCTGTGATATATCACATGTGAAGAAAATGTGTATATATGTGTATATATGTGTATGTGTGTGTGTGTGTGTGTATAATAAATAAATACATACACACACACACACGTATTCAAAAGCTTCTTTGGAAACCATGTTTTCCACATCCACAATTGAATACATAGCACTCATTAATGTATACTTATGCAGAAAACAACAAATATTTCAGCTGATTAAATGGATTAAAATTGCATGTGTAAACTAAGATGTAGCCTAGACACCTGCAAACTGGCAAAGAGAGGGGTACACGACACAATTCAAAATGCATGATAATATCAATGGAGCAACATACAGGTTTTATTAGAAAGTATGTCAATGCATTATGGTATACTATTTTCATCTTAAATAAAGACACACATTCTTCACACACAAGAGTATAAATTAGGTCACAAAATATGACAAACCCATAATGCAGTAATAAATGCTGAATCAAGTGAACGCTACATTATTACAGAAAAAGCAATATTAAGCTGAGTAATCGGTAAAAAGTCACAGTCTTAAAAATATACAAAGTAGATAAAATATAACGTTCCATTGTATTGAATAAACTGACTGCAGCAATTGTAAATTGAAGGTTGAGAATATACAGGTGGTTGCTTATATGGACATATTTGAAAGGTTTTTGATGTTATCCAACTAATTTTAGGTCCAAACATATGTATCCACTATATTACTATGATAAACACTGTTATGAGTTTCCTGATGTAGTCTATAGTACATTTTTATTCATGTCTATACGAAAAGAAAACAGTCTATTTTGTTCATATTCTGCGTAGCTATGAGATCTCACCTGACCCTTCCCATTATCACATCTCTGTATGTCTTGATGTTATTAGAATTTAGTGCAGAAAAAAGAAAAAAAAGAAAACTGTTATGATTCAACATGTATCAGTTCACAGCTTTAACCACACCTGTATTTGATATCTGCCCCTGAAGTGTGTTTCTCATTTAGCGCTAGTGCCAGACAGATTTTAAAGTATCCCGAAGGCAAGACAGTTTAATTTTATTATAATAGTAGGTGTTTAAAGCAGCTAAAAACGTCTGACTTCTACGGCAACTTTAATAAAAATAAATGGATGACATTTTTGAAACATCTCACATGAACAAGATGATTTAGCCATGATGTAGATTGTAAGATGAAGATCAGATCAAGTTTTAATATCAGAAATGATTAATCTACTCTTAAATGTTAATCATATTAAAGTCTACAAATAGTTAACAAAATGTATGACGTGTAACATTTATTTTATAGACACCTACAAAAGAAAATGGAAAATATTTTGTTAAATTACTAATCTTATTTTTTAACAGCTAGATGTGTGAAAGTGAAAGCACTTGGATATTTAATCAATCACAGACTTGTAAAGCTATTAATTGTCCTACTCCTTGCCTTTTAACAGTGTAAGGATCTCTCTGCACTTGTGTGATGATAATAACTAAAACAGCATTCTTACAGTTGTAATGCCTCATTATTAATTTGTGTGTCACTTGGAAAGGGAGGGATGGAAGGAAAACATGTATTGTTTTTTCTGGAACAGGACCATTCCTACTCTAGTTGAGCTACATGCACTGAATGCAGCAAGAGAAATGAAAACTTCTCTCCTGACAAATCATGTATGCAACGCATAATATTAAGAGCTAGTTTTCAAGGTCACATATTTTATCTTAAGCACGTCTTTATATATTTGTAGCCACTTTGGTTTGATGAGTGTAGCATTGGTAAAACTGATCACATTAATGTCTGGTTTATCTGTGATCACTGATGTCTGGTTTATATTTAATATTTCCTGAGTAATACAACCATTAGTTTAGTCAATAAACTACATTACTCAATAACAATAATTATTCTAAGAATTGATCTCAATATATTTAAAGTAAAAAAATATGAAATGGTAATAAGACATTTAAATGATCTCCATTCGGTGTGAAGCATTAGTCAATTCATTACTGAAAGTATACCTTCATACTCTGTAGTGAAGCTAAAATAGTCTAGTGTGTAAATTTGGTCAAAAGAGACATTATGTATTATGTATATTTATTAAGTTCCTCCTATCCATTCATTCAGAACTCATGTGCAGAATAATGGGCAGGATCACAAGCTTGCTGACGAGCTATGGAGAAAGGGCGTTTCGAATGCTCCACTTCTGGGATGCTTCATGCTCTGAAGAGTCCTTCATGGGGATCACTGCCCCATATCAGCCACTCGCGAATCCCAAATTACGAAGTTGTACCCTATCGTGTATAGATGTAAAAATAGTAGAAAGTGTATTTTAACAATTCATCCAACCACAATAGGGTACAGATTTGTACTTTGCGATTTGTGGGTATGTCGTTTTAATTTAGTCTAGCCTTTAGTGTAATGAAAATATATCATGAGTTGTTATTGCAAAAACTGCTTTAGCAATGGTGAGATGATTCAAGAGCTACTTTTCACCCTCCCATGCCAAATATAAAACACCTACGCAGAACAAGATGTTCAAAGGGATTTGTTTTTCGGCTGTGGGAACGCAATATTGAATGCCTTCTTTAAGGACAGTATTAACAAACGTGTACAATGCCCTAGTGTCTGAGTTTGCACAACAACATCCGTTCTACCTGCACATCGTATCATTCCAACATGTCTGCTAAAGCCTCTGGACAGATTTCAATTATGAATGCCTGTCAAAACTATACAGTGTGTAACTTGTTTTGAAACATATTCACTGTACTAGTTTGAGCAGATGTGCCAGAGATTTTTTTTTTTGTTGTTGTTGGTTTTCTTTTTCTTCTCGAGGTAGGTCAAAGGCCTACAAGTGTTTTATTATTATTAATTAATATGATAAAATGACTTGGCGAAAATAGAAAATTAAATTACATTTAGCTTTCAATATTAAATGTAAGAAACAAATTGCCCCCAATCACTAGCAGGGCTGCATAAATATGAAAATCAAATTAGATTTTAATATTTTGTTTGGCTCTATATTATGTACACACATTTCTGCTACATATCGGTCAACAATGGGACTAATTTAGCCTTAGAGTATGTTTAATTGTAATGGGAACCACTAATTCAGAATAATCTGCAAACGTAATACATTAGATTTGCCCTTTTAAGAATGGCTGCTGGACTTTATTAGCATGACACCACAAAAAGAGTGTGAGTCACAGACAGACACATTACTAGTAATTTACAGAAACCCAGGATGTTTTGCAGTGTAATGTTTTTTTATTTCCCTTACAGACATCGAGATATTTTGAGATACAAGTCATGCTTCTCAAAATGTACTTCAGCCAAACAGTTATGAGGGACAGTTATTTAAATTGCTGTCAAAATGGTTGTGGCATAAATGGTCTGAAAGAGAAAAAAAAGTAACACGACGACAATTCTATAGACTTCTGCAGTGTGCAGCCCAGCAGCTTTGTTGAATTAAGAAAGGAAAGAGCAATTGTATAAGCATTTCCGTCCAAATGACAGACTAAACAAATGTGGCTGAGAGGAAAACCATAAGTTATCTTGGTTTATTGGCCTGGAAAAATTTCAAATTAGATATGTCACCAATTACACAATTAATTTACTAATAACCTGCAATGATCCATTCTAAATTAATCATATATAAATATATATATATATATATATATATATATATATATATATATATATAGAGAGAGAGAGAGAGAGAGAGAGAGAGAGATTAAATACAATATTATTGTACGCACATGATGTGAATAGTTTGTGCATTGTTTAAAGGCATTGCATTACTTGATTTTCCATTTATTAAGTAAATGTTTAATTATTTTTAACCTTTTCAGTGCTGAAATCCTAAATAAACCACCTTCCTTTGCTTGGCCCTGTGTTATCCATTCCAAAGACAAAAGGAAAGAAGACTAAAAACAAAGGAAAAAAATGGAATACAAATTGTAAATAATTATCTAAATGTGATGATATGTTTAAATTATACATATACACTATGCAAAAAAGTATTTGATCCCCTGCTGATTTTGTACGTTTGCCCACTGACAAAGAAATGATCAGTCTATAATTGTAATGGTAGGTGTATTTTAACAGTGAGAGACAGAATAACAACAACAAAATCCAGAAAAACGCATTTCAAAAAAGTTATACATTGATTTGCATGTTAATGAGGGAAATAAGTATTTGATCCCCTATCAATCAGCAAGATTTCTGGCTCCCAGGTGTCTTTTATACAGGTAACGAGCTCTCTTAAAGGGAGTGCTCCTAATCTCAGCTCGTTACCTGTATAAAAGACACCTGTCCACTGAAGCAATCAATCAATCAGATTCCAAACTCTCCACCATGGCCAAGACCAAAGAGCTGTCCAAGGATGTCAGGGACAAGATTGTAGACCTACACAAGGCTGGAATGGGCTACAAGACCATCGCCAAGCAGCTTGGTGAGAAGGTGACAACAGTTGGTGCGATTATTCGCAAATGGAAGAAACACAAAATAACTGTCAGTTTCCCTCGGTCTGGGGCTCCATGCAAGATCTCACCTCGTGGAGTTTCAATGATCATGAGAATGGAGAGGAATCAGCCCTGAACTACACGGGAGGATCTTGTTAATGATCTCAAGGCAGCTGGGACCATAGTCACCAAGAAAACAATTGGTAACACACTACGCCGTGAAGGACTGAAATCCTGCAGCGCCCGCAAAGTCCCCCTGCTCAAGAAAGCACATGTACAGGCCCGTCTGAAGTTTGCCAATGAACATCTGAATGATTCAGAGGAGAACTGGGTGAAAGTGTTGTGGTCAGATGAGACCAAAATCAAGCTCTTTGTCATCAACTCAACTCGCCGTGTTTGGAGGAGGAGGAATGACCCCAAGAACACCATCCCCACCGTCAAACATGGAGGTGGAAACATTATGCTTTGGGGGTGTTTTTCTGCTAAGGGGACAGGACAACTGCACCGCATCAAAGGGACGATGGACGGGGCCATGTACCGTCAAATCTTGGGTGAGAACCTCCTTCCCTCAGCCAGGGCATTGAAAATGGGTCGTGGATGGGTATTCCATCATGACAATGACCCAAAACACACAGCCAAGGCAACAAAGGAGTGGCTCAAGAAGAAGCACATTAAGGTCCTGGAGTGGCCTAGCCAGTCTCCAGACCTTAATCCCATAGAAAATCTGTGGAGGGAGCTGAAGATTCGAGTTGCCAAACATCAGCCTCGAAACCTTAATGACTTGGAGAGGATCTGCAAAGAGGAGTGGGACAAAATCCCTCCTGAGATGTGTGCAAACCTGGTGGCCAACTACAAGAAACGTCTGACCTCTGTGATTGCCAACAAGGGTTTTGCCACCAAGTACTAAGTCGAAGGGGTCAAATACTTATTTCACTCATTAACATGCAAATCAATTTATAACTTTTTTGAAATGCGTTTTTCTGGATTTTTTTGTTGTTATTCTGTCTCTCACTGTTAAAATACACCTACCATTAAAATTATAGGCTGATCATTTCTTTGTCAGTGGGCAAACGTACAAAATCAACAGGGGATCAAATACTTTTTTCCCTCACTGTAGATAGACAGGAAGATGGAGAACAATCTATTATTTTGCAGAGTTCGCACTCCTTTTTCCTCCCTCAGTAGAGTTGTCTAAATTGCACTGTATTATTGCACTTTGTATTGCTCTTATATTTTGTAAGTCACCCTGGACAAGGGTGTCTGCTAATAAATAAATAATAAAAATAATAAATGCAAAATAAACACACACAAAAATAAAACCAAACCAAAAACATAGTGCTTATTTTATGTAATGAAATGTATTTCAGGTTGATTAAATTGTTTAACGCAATTCAAGTTGTTTGACACTCAACAAAGCATATACTGTACAAAAGAAAGTTGTATCGAGTCAAATTAATATGAAAAACACTTGGATATATCAGATATGTAGACAGAGACCAAGACAAAAGACTGTTGGATATACAGATAGTCAGACAAATCAATCTGTCCAGTATTTTGTTTTGCTTTTCGCAGTGAAGTTACCATGATCCCTGATCCCGTCAGGCTCAGTTTGAGGACATCTCTGTCATTACTGAGTCTTACTTGTTGGATGCCCTTCACTTGTGGAAAGTAAATCTTCACTAACGTATTCTCACAACCAACTAGTTTGTGATGAAACTGAATAAACACATTGAGCGTACCGTTTATCACAAAGTATAAACCCAAAATGAAGTGTCATTTATATCTGATCAAGCAGTCTCCAGTATACAGACATGACTGGGTTATTTGTACATGGGACCGAGTGTGGAGAAGCAAGAACAATCCAGCCTTTAAGAATATTAGAATATTTGGAATCTGCTACAGATGCAGCAGGGGGTCCTGGTGAGTTAATCTGAGCTTAATTTGGGTGGTTCTCCCTAAATCACAGTACTGGGCGTCCTAACTATACTTAATGACAGTGAGACAGGGGGGAATTTGGGAATTAATAAAAATAACAGGGTTCATTTTTATTGGCTTGGATGGTGTAGAGGTAGAATAATAGTGTAAGAGCTGAGCCCAGAGCACCAAAGCACCCTAATGAAGAAAAATACTCAACTGAGATGGTGGATATTGATATTTTTACAACTGCTCCCCTTCTCAACCAGTGGGAATAGATATGTTATAGCTATGGTGGACTATTTTACCTCATGGGCGTGGACTTTTCCCATTCCAGACAAGAGTCTTTTACAGTGGCCAGAGTGGAGGTGGAACAACTTATTCTTATGCATTTCAACTTTTCTATGTGAGAAACAGAATTTATTTTATACAGACCACAATTTCTTTCAATCAGACATACAAAACTAGCATTCAAACTAGTTCTGCAAATGACAGCGATAACTGCTTTGAGAGCTCAGTGTTGCATAGCTGAAAGATTTTACAATTTACATGAAGTCTTTTACCCTTTGAAAAGCGATATTTTTCAGTCATGTTTAAACATTAAAACTCTTACTACCCTTCTTTGGTGGGGAGATCAATTTGCTACGTAACTGTAACTGACACTTTTCACAGCTCAGGCAAAGTGACAGTTTATGCATATGGTGAATGCAGGCCTTAGTTTTGGTAAATGCTTATTAAATTCCAGCAACATAGAGATGTTATTGCTCTTGACTTAAGTACCTTGTAGGCTATCAATATAAACACGCTAGGGTGCTTTTCAGCCAAACCAAGAAATGTTAAGTGGTATATAAGGCATTATTAAATTCAGATACATACCAAACCATCTGCTCCACAGCCGAGATACAAAGATTATTGTAACTGCTGTTCACTATTAGACTATTAGTATATACTGTATGTCTTTTAAAACTCAATCACAGATATTGAGTGTGGGAAAGCAATATTAAATTGACATATCATGCTAGAAGTTCTCCGTCTTTCCCCCCTCTCTATGCAGCCCCAATGTGGAGAAATAAAAACATAGTACATCAATCTATAGTATATTAAATTCACTAAGATGATTGAAACAATTACACAGTTAACCACTGCCAAACTTACCCATTCTTTTGTATGGCACATTCTTCAATCACAACTACAAAGGGGTCCTACTGTGCCTTAAAAATGCAAGTTGTTTTTAACAAGGTTTTTTTCAGTCACATTTCAGTTTTCTGTAGCATTCTGCAAGGAATTTGTTATTTTAGTATAAATCTATTTAACAATAGAGACTTAAATGGTGTTATAGTGTATAAAAGAGCCAAAGTGTTTTTTTTTCTGTTTTTTTAAACAAACATTTCATTTAAAGCATTGTTCTCCGTATTGCCTTGAAAATGAAACAGAACCATTTCATTACTGGACATATAAAAAGACCTCTCCCCATGAAGATGCAAAGTGCTTTCTTTATTATTCTTGTCCAAAACATGAAAAACATAAAATAATAATATACAAATAATTAAGGAAATTTCCCAGGAAACAAAACTGTTTCATTTTCAATCGGCTTTAGCTTCTAGTCAACCTCGTGGAAATAACATTATAATGTAATACAACTGAATACATGCAACAAGGTTATTATGTATTATATTTATGTATATCAGTATTTATATTTAAAATTGTTAAACCATTAAAATATCAATCTTACCTGCCTCCACTACTTGTTACACAATACTGTCCAAGAACTGGGCGCATAATGACACGGGTATTTCATGTTTGTATGTATGTATGTATGTATGTATGTATGAATATTATACAATCATATTTTTTTATGATTAAGATGATGATAGATAAATTGCAATAGATCAACATGGCCAACTGGACATATTTCCAGCAGTGGAATGAAATATCTAGAGATTAAATCTATATCTTTTCATAAAGGATTGTTTCATTTGAATGTAATTTGGACTGAATCTGTGCTGCATGATCATACACAAACGAAAGCTCCGGGTGAAATGTGATTTAGTAGTTCAATTAAAAAACAAAGCAATCAATCAGAAAAAGGACTTTTTGTGTTGCTACTAGAACAGAATAAATCTCAAAGGGGAAAATCTCCATAGTGAAATGAAAACAGACAAAAACAATTAGTCTTTGTTGATTGTTACCCCCTCTTCATGTATGTAACTTTTGTCTTGCTGTTCCTCATTAGGAGAGAAACAAATGAAAGCGATAGGTTGGTTGTCTGGTCCCTTTTGTTCCATAAAATACATTTTAAAAATGCACTAGAATCCAATGCACAGGAAGTTAAACAAGGACACACACACACACACATGCACACTAAACCCTCATTGGTCTTCATCTTTTATGTGTCCATCGTTAAACCTCAGAGGCGTAGATCTGGTCAGATATGTTTATACGAACACAGAAGAAAAGGTACAGATAAACGTTTTCACATAGATGTCTGGTGCATTCAGGAGCATTACACTGTATTGTTCAACTAGTCAGCAAGATGCATATGTGTGTTGCTCAAATCTACATAATAATAATAATAATAATAATAATAATAATAATAATAATAATAATAATGTATGCATTATTATTTCAATAACATAACTAAATGTAAAAGATTATTAGTTCACATTACATCACAATGTTTTAGCCAAGTAGGTTTATTTTTATTCTGCTTTCCTAAATGTTTACAAAACCATTGGCAATTTGTTGTGAAATGAGTGCTAAGTTTAGCTCTGAGCACAGCATGTTTTAGCCTGTTCAAGAAAGGAAAAAAAAAAAGATAACAGCCTGAATTTCAAAAAGAGCCACGATGCATGGAAGTAAACAATATGCACCCAAATGTGAAGCATAACTTTGGATTTGGATATTAATTTAAATTAAACTCAATGGCAAACCTCCCCCAAAACAGTACACCAGATCCTGTAATAAAAAACAAATGCATCTTCAATCAGTAATAATCTGAGTGGGAAGCATTTGTCTAGCAGCATGTAATTTATTTGCCATGAACACATATTACTCTATTGTGGTTCACCATGAAAATGTATCCATAATGTCTAGTTACCATCATTGACTTATTTACAGACTTCTATATCAAAGCCTGACATATGACCAAATACACACACTAATTAAAATGTGAAGGAAAGGAATAATACAATCACATACCACACACTAATCACAGTATGAAGCATGGGGACTTATGGGACTATAGGCTTGCTCATTGATCATTCCTTTATTCAGCAAAGAGAAATTGCTCATCTTTCAGAGTTTGCTTTAAAGTAATGAGTGGCAATGCAATGAACTGAATAATACTATGTAAGTTGCCGTAAGTATTAAAATACCAATATGATAACTAAACTATTGAAATAAAGCACAGCAAATTCACTCTATACGTAAGGAGCCTGTTAATTGATCTGTATATCTACCTATCTACCACAATTAAGATCGGTGTGCCATTTTAAAATCCAGTAAGACAAAGCATGTCAATTAGCAAAAGCTGTCAGCTGTAATTAAGTTTAAGTTTGAAAACTTCAAGGTCAAATGCAAAGCAAAAAAGTTGAAAACTCCAGTTAGAATGTGGATGACAAGTATGCAAATGATTTTTGAAATTAAGCAAAAAGGGGTGGGGTGCTGAAATAACAATTAGAGGTACTTCTCAAGTTGCATATCCGCCTAATTACTTTCACCTTTATTTAAGAGTGTTGCTCATTTGCTGCTGGCTATGTATTAAATGAATGCTTGAGGCGCAATTATTAAGCAATTGTGCACAATCCATTCCTTGTGATAACTTGAAAGCCTTGAATACGTATTTGGTTCTTGAACCCAAACTTTTCATTGTAAAGAAATCCACACTCGCAAATTCTTTTTCTTTTTTTCCCCCTTTTCTTTTTTAATTCACAAAAGCATTCAGAGGAGAAGGATTATCAGCCTAGCCAAAACAATATCCAGTATCTAAACAACCTATACCAGAAAATCCACATTAAATGAGAAGTATGTATCAAAGCTCCCAGCATCACTTATGATCAACACTGCCTATGTCTTTATCGAACACATTTAATATGTAAACCACACCTACAAAATGCACGGAAACAATACATGAAAACAACTGAGAAAATATAGAATACATAACAAATATAATATTATTTTAAAGTAGAGTATTTATATATTATGTATAAACCATGATTTAGTATTATCCACTGTATTTTTAACTAAGGCAACATTCTATAAAATACGAATTTAAATGCTATGTTTTTCTCTAGACATTTTATTCCATTCTGTTGTACTTATTTTTTATTGTCCCTACATTGGTTTGTACACCCAATGCTATAATAAACTGTTAAGATGTTAAAAGTAAAATAAAAAAAATGTTAAGTCAATGACAGATGTACAAGAAACACAAAATAGAATACAGCTAAATAAGAATGTTCCTGTCAATTATGTTAGTGTCCACTCAATTTGACAAAATATAGCCTAAACAGTATTAAATGATTACAATAAGATATATCTACTAGCATGCAGATATTAAGAAATTGCAATGCAGTTATAAGGAATACAAAAATGTATCCTACACAGTTAAATCCAATAACACTTTCCAGTGCATTAACAATTGTAATAATCTGAGTATAATCACTGAAATGACAATACAATTACAATATTGTTGAAAAGAATAAATGCAATACCCAATATATGTGATTCCACATTTCACAAGATTTTATAATAATAATTGTAACTACTATTGTAATAAGGTTTGAAAACAAGGCATTCTTTGTTATGTTATGATCATACGTGCCAAAAAACAAAACTATGCAATTGGAAAAACTGTCAGGAAAATAAAAGAATACTAATAGAACTGAAAAGGTGGAAGTTACTTTTTTATATTAAATGTAACTATCGTCTATTTATTCATATATACACACACAAATATGACAACTGTATAATTTATATATATATGACACATACCCCTATACATATTGTTTTTCTTTTATTTTTTTAAACCACCTCCTAGAATTTCAAGCTTACCTCTGTGCTTTGATATGATGCCAGTGTTGGTGTTACTGTAAACCCCTAAGAATTGCTTAGGAAAGTTTTTCAGATAAAACCCTAGGATTATAATAAGCAAAAAACAAACTATTAAGCCAAATTTACACTTAAAATCAACACCTTATAAAGATTATACATCTAAATGTGGTCTTAGAATAAGTCTTTATTTTGGATAGATGTTCCTACAGTATTTAATTTTGGCAGTAGGAATTAAAATGTCATGGGAACAAGAAAATAAACAAACTAATATATATTGAGGGAAATCTAATTATGCTAAGAACTATAAATGCCCAATTTCATAGTTTTCCTTATACAAGAACAAAATCCTTTTCAGCCAATGGGGAAGATAATCTAATACACTGAAAGCTTGTCAATAGGTGTGTAAAATATATTTTAACATGATTTAAATCATTTAGAATAAAATAACATTGATTTTAAATGTGTTAATACTACGGAAGAGCATTAGGGCCACTTAGAGAGAGAATATATATATATATATATCTATATATATATATATATATATATCTATATATATATATATATATATATATATAGAGAGAGAGAGAGAGAAAGTCGAAACGTTTGAGAAAAAAGTCAAAAGTCTAAAATAGAAAAATACCTATTCTGGGCTTTCAGAAAATAGTGTTTTAATTGAAATAATAATAATATTGTATTAAATAAATGTAAATAATAATAATTAACTTTAATACTAATAATAACAACAATAATAATAATGATAATAATAATAATGTATACACATTTTCTACAATTTGTTAAACTGAACTAAGAATTTGTAAAAGTAATAGTGGCATTAAGGTGCAATAGTTTTACAATAGTTTCATGCTGGGGAGCCATTTGTGGGACTGGGAATAGACACCCAAGTTTGTATCTTAGATTGGGTTGTTAGCTTTCCAAGGGTTGCATTCTAATATTGAAAAGACAACTCGCCAAAATCATTGTAGTCCTTTTTAAGGTACAGTAGTTTTTCTTGCTGGGGAGTTATTTCTGGAAATGGAAACATACAACCAAAATAGTTTACACTATTTGTCCATTTGCTCGATTATTAGCTTATTAGTTAATACGGCTTATTAACGTTCCGATGCATACTTTTCAGTAATTTACACATAAATAATTCCCTTTTATACCTTTCATTTCAGTTCAATACAGCTCTACACAGTATTTTTAGCTTCATGATAACCTTCTTCTCATCTAGAACCTGTTTTGGGTTTTACGCAGTCCCTTTATAACACCATATCAATGCTGTTGGTGTTTGAACCTGAACTTTCAACTTCTTTTCTCAAAAGTTTATTCTGACTTTTTTTTTTTTTATTATGAACTTTTGTTCTCAAAATACATATTTTTTTCTCTCTCTCTTGAGTGGCCCTAATCCTCTTCCATATAATACAGTATTTAGAAACCAAATAAAAAAAATATTCAAAATGTCCACATCTCATGAGATAAGATAAATATTTGGTTGGTATTTTTGATAGAATTTAACCTATATGCCCCCCATTAGCACCTCAGCTAGCCATTATATCTTGGGACATGCTTATAGTAATAGTGTGTGCAAAAAAAGAAAACACAAAATACAGATGTGAATGTGCATTTTATCCATAAGACAATAAGAGATGTATTTATTTCAAATTAAAATACACATTTGATTTAGGTACTAGAGAGGTTAAATGTAAACATTTTATTTGAAGCTGAGCATATTTATATTTTGTACGAGTCATTACATTTACAATTATTTATAAATGCAACTGTCACCTTGAATTAAATGACACTGTGGCTGAGAGTGATATTTTAATGGTTGGATAAACCATATTTGTTGTTCTTGTTTTTGTATCAAAATGGTATACTTTATGTTATGACATTTTGTAATAACATATTTTGAATGTTTTTGAAAATCTGTGTTTTTGTGTAAAATGTCTATATTGTTTTCCATTGTTGGAAAGGATTTTATATGGTATTTTTCATGTGCAAACATAAAACTGATAATTTGTTAATTGTTAATTTCTGTTAGGATTTAGATTTTGTGACAACAAAATATGTTTAAAATATTTTTGCAAAGAGCATCTAAATGCTAATACGCGTAAAATATGTGTTTTAATTATTTGAATAAACTTAATTGATACTTTATGTGAATCAGCATATTTTAATTTCAGCAATTATTATTATTATTATTATTATTAATTTTAGGAAAACAGTTAATTTGAGATCCAATATTAGAAAAGATGAATTCATACAAAAACACAGATTCATGTAATAAAATAATAATAAAAATAATAACAATAATAATGAATAAGAAATAAAACAGATACCAAAAACAGATTAACAGCCCTTAGGATCAAGTACGTTCAAATACAATTATATTTTACATATATGTATTGTTTTAATAATTTATTTAATTCCAAGAAGAAAAATATATATGTATGTAGAAATGTATTTATAAATGTATTTTGTGTTCTTCTTTTTCTTACACAGGGCTGCATGTTTCCAGAATTGTAAATGTCCCAGATGTGTTGTAGAGACTGGTTGATTAATCCGTTTCATATTCTTTCCAAAGTGTGAACAACTAGGCCTTGGATGGAAAGGTTAGGCAGCTGCGACACGGGCTGCTACACAGCCCCATCCTACGCAATAAATAATGTAAAGTGGATATAAGATGATAAGGAGTTCAGTCAGAACACATTGAAGCTCCACATAAAAGTGCAAAGTCCTAGCTTTATATTTCATAATTAAATTAGTATCAAGGAAGAATAAGACAAGCAGCTATTAATAAATCCATTCATTCCTATTGAGGTGTTATAATGTTCCACAGCTAATTCAAGTGCCCCTAGGAATACATAATTACCGGCACAGCTATGCAACACAAAAAATATTTAGTATAATAGCTAGTTACTGTGATATCTCCTCAGCCTGATGTGTCAATCTCACAGAGAGCTAATTAAAAAGATATGGCGCTGTTTGTTTACGCGCTGAAAGCCTCCACAGACAGGCTCCCACTCATAGCACGCCATGCCAGCTTAAATCACTCGGCAGTACCATGACCCAACCAGGGGTGTAGCGCTGCTCCTGCTGCAGAAAACGCTGACATTCGAGCAAAAATCCTGACAAACATTCCCAGGGCACACTCGCCTCATTCACAGACTGACATTTCCTCCCTGCAACTTGCTTGACTGAAAATCAGACATGCAGGCCAATTCCTTTGCTGGCCCGGGGCACCGCTGGAGGCTTTTCAGTAACAACCGGCATCCTGTGAAGGGCTTCTCCTAACATTCGCTCGACCTGTGATACAGAGCATGCCCAGATCGCTCTCCTCCGGTCTGGATTCTTTATGTTTGCCGTGTGCTCGTCTCTCATTTTCTCCCCATTCCCCTGGTCTTGAAACACAGAGTCACCGGCACACCTGATTTCCCCTAAAACGTCTTACCTGGCATGTTTGTCTCCCACCCCCTGGAGGCCCCAGGAATTTTCTTTGGTCTCTCCTGATCCTGCCTCCTATGTCTGAGGCCTTCCTCACACACTCTCATCAGTTTTATTGTTTAGATGTTTCAAGCGCTGCACAAGATACACTTTGAGAAAGCAGAAAGATTTTAAAAAGTCAGTCACTTGCCTTTCCCTGCCATCATAGAATAGTTCTGTACAACAGGCTGTGTGGCACACTGCTGCCACCTGTCTGTAATAGATCTCAGAAAAACAACTGTTCCAGCGCTGCACTAACAAACACACATTGGGCTTCCTGAAAACTATAGAACTGTCTGTGTGGGCATTTGCTATCAGATCCTTAGTCAAACAAAGTTTATGTTCATGGCTGAGGTGCACAGCCTTTCACATTTAGTTCAAAATCGGCCTCCTTTGTACTCCACTTTCTCTCCACACCAGTTAAAAGATTTAATTAACATAGACCATTAAAGTGCCCTTTGCAGTAGGCGCCCCTATTCATTTATTTATTTGTTTGATTGTTTTGTTAATTTTGGAAAGATTGCATTACACTATAGTGAAGATTATCACACACAGAAATGTTTATGAAACTTGCCAAGATAATAAATACAAATGTTGTATGTATCAAACTGTTTAAAGATGTCTGATATGATTAATTGTTATTATTTTTCATTTTAAATAATTTAAAATTTAGCATGACATTAATGTTTATGTCGAGTTCCTTTACTTGTTTTACACGAGATAGCAGACACACACACACACACACACAGCGAAATATCATGCGGGGGGTCCTGTGGATAGACGAATAGATTTCATCATAGAAAATAAGAACGTGCATTTCTTTTGTGGGAAACCGCACAACAAAGGGGCAGATGGAAATCTACAGCAGAGTGAGTCAGTTTCTCAACCCACTAAGGATTTCATATTATCCACAGCATTGTGCCAGGATTCTCTGATGTTTTAAATAAAAAAAAAAATGTATACAGAAAAATGATTTCAAAATATTTCAAATTATGCTAAAATGTATCTTCCTATTTGATCTCTAATGAAATCTGTAGCAAATATTCAAAATATATTTAAAATTTTATAATAATAGCTTACAATATTGATATGTTTTTCTCCCTCCACTTAGACTTAACTGGAAGGAGAATTAAATCCAATACAATCAAGTATAAAGCTAAAAAAAAAAAAAATCAACTTATAGTATATCGTGTAGCAGATGCTTAATCAAGGAAGGACCTTAGTGATGGTACAGCTAATAATGAATCAAGATCAAAAACCATGAAAGAGAGAAATAAATCAATCCTGAATTAAGACGATAATTGCAATGATTCAAGACCGAGGGATTTCTCTGACATTCATAAAACGTTTTTACATTTCTGCTTCGCTTATGTTCCCCGCAGCAACATGACACCCTGCTAATGCTCAGATACAACATTCCCCCTCCTGCCCTCTGTGAGGAGAGAAATGGCTTCAGACAATTGCAACAGAAATACAGGGGTTTTGCCAAGTTAATTCGACACAGCGAGTTCCTGTCTCCGAGGAAAGGCTGCGCTTGAGGTAGCCAATAAGAAAATCTTTACAGCAGGTGGAAACCATCTGAGAGGAAAGCAGCCGAGCCCAAGTATGCTTTGAGTTCTGTGAAAAGGCAGCAAGGCGTGTGTCAAACAAGGTCTTAAGTTGGTAGGGACAAACCATAACCATAATAAAAATACGTATATAATTATTATAATTACTATTGATATTATTATTACTGGTAGTAGTAGCAACAGTACATTGTCCAGATACAATTATACTATTAAAATGAAATAAATGTGTGGCAATTTTATGAAAGAAAAGATTTATGACTTACACAGGCTAGTAAAATGTTTTTAAAATGGAAATATGGGAAACCTGATATTTTAAAAAGATGATACAATAACTCTACCCCCTTTCACAAAATGCATGTACAAACATGGGATCTTAATACAAAAACACAACAGTTGAAGCCTCCCTGCATTGGAAGGTCAGGATGTGAACTACTTTAAATTGTTTCAATAATATTTGTTTTGGGGTTTTGTTGCAGGTAGGCGCTCAATATGAAAATAATGAGCAGATTGTTTGTGAAGAATCAAACAATCCAGCCTTTGTGTGGTCTGCTAATTATCACCAGAATTCCGATCGTTATTTGCTGGGATCAAAACCTAGAGCTCCACCCACACCTGATAAGACAAAGCGGCACCAATTGAAATCTGTTACAACAAGAACTCTGCTTTCACAGCACAAGCTTCTCGACAGTGGGAACGAAGGAACGAAACAAAAAAACAAGGCTTTATTATTGAATTTAATAACTTCACTCTTTAAGAGCAATAGGATTTGCCTGTTGTAGATCATACAACACAAAAATACAGCTTTACAGAAATTAATAAAAACTATTTGATGATGTGAATCCACAATGCTTAGCGGAATGGGTTGAATTGGGAGGGCCCAATATATGTGTATCCTACATACTAACTTATCAAAAACTGGATTTAAATTATCATACAAGATGAAAGATTACTGCACTGTATATCAGAATTCATGCAGAAAATACTAGTTTTTGCTTACTGTACTGTTAGACAACACAAGACTAGAGAGCCTCCTATCACCTTTTAATCATTGGTTTTATTTTAAAAATGTAAACTCTCTCATAACTTTGTTTATTTATATACCATCTGACCATATTATTTATTTATTTATATGATATAAATGTTTATAATATAAATATATACATATACACATAGATCATTGCTTCTTTTTCAACATTCAAAATGTGATAATTTACCAAAAGTGTCTCTGACTTTGCTCAATTCACTCTTATGTTGAATCGAGTTGAATTTCCACTCCTTTAGAAAGCAGTAAAAGTTAATATATCACAGTGGTTCCAAACCGGTCCCCCCCATGCTCCACGCCCTGTTGTTTTCGTTCCAGCTGAGCTCCTAATTACTTAATTGAACCTTCAATTGATATGTTAGTTCCATTAAAGAATTGAGAGCTCAGTTGGAACGAAAGCCAGCAGGGCCGAGGGGCACCGGTTTGGGAACCACTGATTTATCATACTGGTCTGAGTTATTTAAGCAAAGAACAACATTCCAGAAACAACTGTGAATAATGACATTGCCCAAAATGGCACAGCTGGGTCATTCCACATCACATCAGAACTTTGTAAGTGACACTGTAATTTGACAGACTGTATGCCATTCACTTATAATATGAATGTGACCATGCACACATTTGTTAGAATTTAGCCTTGTTGGGGGAATGAAAATCAAACTGAAATGTGGGGAAAGTAATACAAAGAGGTGCCAAAATATTTTAAGATACACAGAAATAAACAAGCTTCCTGAAACAACTATTTGTCATTTAAATTTAGGAACATTCTCTGCCCTTGCAGTACTAAAATGATGCCTCTATATCAGATGCTATAATTATCAGTTTCTAAACAAAGTACAACAAATCAGTATGATCTTTATTGTTTGTTAGTTTGGTTTTCATTTTTACCACAGTGGTTCAAACACTGTAGTTCAGCTAACTGGAGCCAGAAACATTCTAGTCCAAGTTTTCTTCAAATCAGGCTGCTTTTATGATTCACAGAAGGTTAACTACATTAATTTAATAGAGAAAATGTGGATGAGAATAACTTTCCCAAGCACGTTTTACTGTCTTGACAACCGGCTGCACTCAATACCAACAACATGGCTACTTCTTAAACAATATTTACAGCACACAAATCTACAACAAATCAACAGAAACAGAAACTTAGGAGCATTTTCTAATTGATGAATGCCGGATTTAGCCATGAGGAGATAACTAAAAGACGCATTAAGAATGAAAGTCTCCTTAAACATGTCACGATTGATGAACAGTTTAGTCTTGTTGTTGGCAATTTGCATGTGTGAAGTCACTCTTAATAGTTTAAAAAATACTGTGTCTTCCAGGTCATCAAACATGACTGAAAATACGTATTTAAAGATTGCTGCCAAAAAATAGACAAAGATGGAAAAACAAATAAGCAAAGACAACGTGTGCACCCTGCTCCGTGAACTTTGGCAAATAAGAACTATACACTTTTCACAATTGCACACTTACATTAAAGGCAAACACAGCTATATAACAATAACAGATTTAAGCAATATAATGAATTGTTCAATTCTACATGCATTATGTCTGTTGTTGTGACTGTTGTTGTTTAACAAATCAAAATAGTAAAATCCCACATCACGCACACACAGTTCAAAAGGTTATACCAATAATAAGCTTAGAATATCAGAATAATCTGTGATATTGCTTTATTATTATACAATATTGGTGCATTAGATTCACAAGCAATCAAATATAAATTGGTTTAAGTGACAAAAGAAAAAAAACTAATTTAATTGTTCCTATTTGCATTGATTTTATACAATGTAGTATGAAGATTATTTTTTAATGTTGTTGTGACCCTTGTAATGTGATAATGTTGAACAGTGCATACTGCTGTTTGATAAATAAAATGTTTTCTTCCAGCATAAGTCATGGACAAGTCTATCACAGCTATGCTGAACTCAGGTTTTAACTTGCACAGCTACCAACAATATTGCCACAGGTTAAATATAGTATCCAGTCAAACTGGATGGTTTATCAAAAATGAAACTAATTAAGTTAATGGATTAAAGGCTCTCCAGAACAACCTCTCTCTAAAAGCAGACGGAGCCTGGAGTACTCAGAAAAACAAAGGAAATTATACATAAATGGCAAACTAATACCTTTAACAAATCCCTCTATACCACCCAGAGATATCCCAACACACTAGAAAGAAAGATGCATGGAGATGGAATAGGAAAAAAAAATGCACTGAAGCTTTAGAAAGAACTTCTAGTGTAAAACAATAAAGTGAAAAAAGTCACATTGACCTATGAAAAGAAAACTGGTAATTAGAAATAAGAATCTGGATGCAAATAATACTTTTATGAAATGTCAAAAACCTATTCAAGCCCTACTGGACTGTATATAGATCTAATAAAATTAAAACAAGAAAAAAGTTCAAAGTTTGTCCAAAATGTCCAAAAAACACAACACAATGACAGAAAGACAGATCCATATTCAAGGTAACTTATACAAATTGTTCATACAATATAGTTAGAAAAATGTACACTTGGTGTCATTAACTGTACATGCACACAAAAACTACAACTGGAAAGGTCTGTTAAGCACACCCATCCATAGTAACCCCTTCGCCCAATCAGATTTTCCTCCATCAAGAGCATCTGGACCCCACCTCTGCAGACGTCAGAGTTACGGAGGCCACGGACAGTGGTTCCAGTTGTTACAGAACAAGAAACACTGAAAATGTATTCTGCTTGCAAGTTCATTTGCAGATCGTTTAACGTGTCCACTGCACGATGCTCTGAAACGATCAAATTGATGGCAGCGTTCTCAATCATCAAATGATCCCCTGGCCACAGGTTCCGATCTGTTCAGTGTTGTACAGTGTGTAATGAGGAGGATTAGAAACACAGTGTGTCCAAAGAGTGTGATCTGGGGGTGCAGTATTTTGACAGTGACCCAGTGTTTCATCGATGGCTTAGACACAGATAATCATTTTGTGCTCCAGTTGTAGGTGTAAGTGACAAGCAGTTACATACACCTTTACCTAACAAGCCTTCTTTTCCATTGGGTACCAGTCGACAAATGGGCATTACTATAGTCTCGAAGTTCCCGGATTAGATTAATCAAACTGGGATGATAAAGTAATGATTGAATTAATAGTAAGTAAATAAATAAATACATAAATGTTGTGATGGTAATGTTGACCAACCATTATCCTGTGATTCATTTATGTGAAAGACTTCACACTGTAAAATATAAGGCAAATTAACAATATTCTCAATGAATTCACTGTAATATCATTCAGATTCAGCATGAGACCAAGCACAACATGTGAGCTAACTGCAATGGCATTTAATAATGAGCACAGCCCCAAACCGGCCTACATATTAAGAGCTAGGGTTTATTTTTGGCCCCCGCAGAAGATACTGAGATACGACCAAGTGACCTGAAATTCCAATCTCAATATGTATTCAAAGTCTTTTCTAACATGAGAAGCTAATGTACAGTAATGTCCAAATAGGATGTCCATAGCCACAAGCAAAACACAAAACAGAAGCACAATTTTGGCTGCTTATACAGACTGTGAAGGCTTCCCTATAGGATTTCCTATATAAAACTGGCAAAATAAGACAGCTGTTTCCCTTATGAAGATGATCTTGCCAAGATGATAAACCATTGCACACCCAAACAAGAATTAATGTGCTTGAATTACATAAGCCACTACAAGACATATCTAGGTGCTCATGACACAGATATACTTTACTGAACCTGAGAGTTTCCTGTGAAAAGACGGGGGGAAATAAAGATTCTCATTCATATAGTTCATTAACATGATATCTGTGGGCATAAAAATCTTAGCATATTCACAACACACCGAGAAACTAGCAATTCTGCTACACAGTGTGTGCTTGTATAACATATCCACTCTTAGACAGAGAGTAACCATTTACACATTTATTTATGCTATAAGAGGGATATACCTTTTACCACCTGTCGTATTGGACTGACTTGGCTGAAATTCATGTGTCAGTAAGTGTCTTCCTACTACCCAAATCCAGCAGGGGTTTCCCTGTTCGAAAAGACCAGACCATCCACGTTTCCCACCTGGTGTTGTTGTGATAGTTAATTCTGTAAATTATTAAAGTCAGCTAAATATTCTAAGATAAATCCTCGAATGAACTCAACGTTATTGTTTGATTACAATGCAAACTGTTGCTTTCTCTTTGTGTTTGTCTGATACTCCCCCTTTGGAAAAGCATGCCTGACTTGCCCCACATTGTCGTATGCTTTTTTCTATTTTTTTGAAAATGTATTCAACCCAAGATCTTGAACAAAAAACCTTCATGTATGTTTTATCGCATAGCTTTGTGCATTTCTTGCTTCAGTAGTTCCCAATGCAAATGAGAGAAATAGTAACATGCATCAGGTATATGAAAAGGTTTTCCAGTTATCAATGGAAAATGCATATATAACATCCCCAGATAAGTTAAAGGGAATAACTATAGTAAAGACAGGTCTTTGTGCAGTTGTTATATTTTCCCCATGTGTCGCCTTTCTATTAAGTTGTAACAGGAAGTGCTTGAGCAGCCCCTGTTCCTTAATTAAAACATTGTGTAAACTATTGTGTACGTTCATGTATTATTTCATGATGATTCTTCCAAAGTGTTTAGCTGACTGTATTGCTCCAATATTGTTTTTCCTAAAATAAAAATAGTAAGTCCGTTAGGAAATGTATATATCCAAATACAACCACACTGCACTAATGACACAAGACTGCTGTTTGTTTTTAACCTGATAAACTGATGTTCTATAAGGCATTTGTTCGGCCTGTTGAAGAGGGTTTTTTTAAATGTAATAAGCAAAATAATAAATAATAAAGAGTAAGTAAAGGTTGGTTGCAAACTATAAGAAGCAATTCCATACCTGCAAACTGAGGTTTATATGTATGAACTGTTTCAGTTCCAGGTTTCACTTGCAAAACTCCTCAGACTTAATTATATATAACATATAAATTACACATATGGTGAAAGAAAAGCAGGCCCACATGCAATCTCCTTATAAGTAATACCTTTTGGAAACCTTTACTAGGAGGTACCCATGCCCCTTGACTGATTGCAGAACCAACTTCCCAAAAGTTTACCAAACACTACTCTTTTGACAAGGGAATAAACGAAAAAGTGTCAATTGGAGCCACAAAATCAAACGTTTACAGTTTGGTTTCTTTATGTATTTATTTTCCTTTAACCTATTTTAGACATTGCCCAAAAAGTCTTCATCTTTATCGGTTTCCTGCAGGAAACTAAACCAACCTCTTATTTTATTTTCTTACTTCAGCATAGGACACATGTAATTAGATAGAAGGCTGATAGAGAGATTTCTTCATAATAGGTACACTGAGCAAACAAACACCCACACCACATATAGCTGAAGATAAACTGTTCTGCACAATGCTGAACAACAGGAAGCGAGTGACATATTACATTCTCAGGCTATTTTGGAAATCTCATTGGTCCAAATTCAATTTACAATCCCCTAACCTCATGAAAACAAAGATTAATGGTCTTAAACAGAATTGGATTTAATGGAAAAACATTTATATGAATCCCCTAGCAAATCAGCAATAAATGTGTAAAGTATCATTGGAAACACTGGCCATTCTTTATCTTTCAGACATAAAATACAATGTTTTCTGTTTGTATTACTGTTGATGATACAACATAGCTTCAGATCCATTTTTTTTCCTTATTTTTTTTTTTTCCCCTAGTGATCACAGCCAAAACTGCTTATGATGCCTTCAATGGAAGTGCACACCCACACAGTCTTTGTAGAAAAGGCCAGAATGTTTGACTCAAAGTTCAGCCCTTCCACTGTATTTCATGACTAAACAGGGAATTAGTGTATATTAAAAAATATTTCATTTAAGCACCAGTTTATTCAATGAAGAAACTTTTCCTTCTCTGGTATTACCATAACTACTACTAATGCGCTCTTCTTGTAATCCGGGAAACTGTTCCTTGTTCATTTGGATGCCAGACAGTGGTTCCTTATGTAGGTCACGGGAGATTCAAAATTAAAGCAAACACATCAACAATGCAATATTCATAGCTTTTTATAAACCGTAACGCACTGACGCAATAACCCCATTACATTAACCATTAGTAACCTAGCTGTTTTATGAGAATGGGTTCCATAATGTTTCTCAAATGATGCTTGTTTTGCAGCTAAGAATAAGGAACACGTTAGAAAAAGCAACATTTCCCACCATAACCTGTATCTTTCAGACCTGTTGGACACATCGTGTTGAGGCAAAATATTCAGTGACTGCGAGAAGTTGCTTCTGCTGACAGATACCAAGACTGAACGCCCAAGCTGTTGACTGACTGGAGTGCATTTTGCATTTTGAGTTTTGTTGTTGTTTTTCTTCTGAATGGTTTGTGTGCTGGATACTTCAACAACAGACCACCACAACTTTTGAATAAGAAGAGTGAAGCACAAGCCAGATGACTGTGTGTGGCTCGGAAATGGTTCAAGTAGGAAGTGAAAGTGCAGGGCTCATCCCAGAGAAGCTGTGGAGTCATGAACAGATGCCTCAAAGGATGTGTAATATGTAGGAGTTGTAGGACACACAATAATTCATCCATTCTTTCATCCGTTTCAACAGGCAGACAAGAAGGCATTGTTTCCCCACATGTGTAGCCTCAACCGATTCCCCTGTATGGCAAACGAAAGCAGCAACTTGTGCTGGTGACACTGACAAAACAAGCACATGTAGTGTTCTCCTTACCTTGACGTGGCTTTGTGCCCCCAGGTTATATACTTCTGTAGGCTTCACTTGATTGATAATCTTCACCAGGCAAGTGCTGTCAGTGAGATCACCATAGTGCAACTTCATGTCTAAGAAAATTAAAGACATTTGTGTTGGTCACTGACTGACAAGTGTATGTATATCTTGTACTTGCAACTCATCCAATATTTCCCAAATGTATAATACAAGATGGAGTTATTGGGATTCATATCTAATAGTTACAGTCAAAATATCCCACGCCAGCCTGGGTATTTCAATATTGTAAAACCCACTGGAAAAGTATAAAATGTTATCCTGTGTATGGCATGTTCAATTGGTGTTTTCACAGGTGTTTCTTTAGAAAAATATCAGTTTTTGAAAAGCACATTTGATTAATTCAAAAGCATTCAAGTGCATCAAGAAATACAGTTGTAGATCTTGCCTCTGCTAAAATGCTTCTGCCCAGTCTTGTGTTGGACGAGTGAGAGGTTGTCTGTGTATTGTGTTCCATGTTGCTCTGTAATCGAAGGCAGAGGTGACATTCAGTGTTAATTCCCGTCACCATAGAACATAAATGATAACCGTAGTTCTCAAGAGGTTTTCGTGATGTGTATTTTCTTTTACCCACAGGATAGCTTTAATACTTTTAGTAGGTTATGTCTCAGTACAAATCTGATCACCGATTTGATTCTTTATTGGGTAAACATCAAATGTGTATTTTCATTTCACAGGACAATGCATCTGTGAGTGTCCAGACCTAAGACTTACTGATAGTCAAACTAAGCAATAGGTGGTTACTGATCTGTAAACAAATACTCATTGATGACCTACTCATTTAAACTGTACAGCTACTACTACTGTGTGTATACATGATTCGGTGATGTAATTATGGTTTTAGTTTTCTTATTTTATTCTGTTTTGTTCTTGTTCTAATGACAAAAAAACATACATTCTATAAAGTGACAAATTTGAAGCCATGTTTAAACAAATTCAAGGGATACTTTTTTAATGGTAAAACTAGGACATTTTACCTTACCCGACCTCTTATTTTATTCTGTGGTTGCTTGTTCTCTGTTAAGAGTAATAGCATGTCTCCTTCCACAAAATCTGTTCCAAATGCCAAGTAAACTACAGTGTGTCTGTGTGTGTCACTAACATGCATAGTGGGATGTCTCACTGGATGGAAAATGGAACAAAAGATTTGTTGTTAAGAAATTTTCCAGAAAGCTTGCATCATACCTGTGGTCAGAAATACATGTGTAAGTGTGCCGCTTTTTGCAAGACAGCTTCGTGTTTTTGCAAAAGGAGAGTAGCTATCAACACCGAGCAACCATCAACTCAAATGCAGTTCAGCCTGTCAAAATAGCTTGATTGCAAACCGTGTGATTTCTTCTGATACTCAGGCAAAATACCACAGAAGAAAAAAAAACAAGATTACTCACCATAGCAACACCTGTTGCATATACTATGAAACAAAATCATACATTTTCCTACTTTAAAATGAGCCTATTGAATCTCCCACCAGCAGAATCACATGACACACACAAGAGATGTAAAAATGAACCTGTAATCTGTGTGTTTAAACAAAAGCATATCACTGTATGTAGTACGGAAACGGAAATCCAGAGAAATATATCTCATTAAATCTAATTACTGTCATCCATTTAGACACAGTATACAAAAATAAAACAGGAAATTCATTCTGTTCATTAATCTTTCCAACACAATCCTCTGTTTGATGCTCTGGAAGTAGTGTGAATCACAGTGAATATCAGACTACACCTTTTTTTTTTTTTTTTTTAGCTTGCCACACAAAGATACACTCCCAACTCTGAAAATCAAATGACGACTTACTTCCTTCAGTGTGTGTATTAGGATTTTTGTAGAGGTGCTCAATCCTGCCGGTGTTGAAAGAGCTGGATCTCCGTACAATGCCGTGCACCTGGGGGAAAAAAACAAAACACAGGGTTGTGACTTAAGATGTAAGGAAATATTTACTTCCCTAAACCCGGGGTTAGTCAGGACAGGTCAAACAGCTGGCAATGACGACGAAAGCTTTCTCCATCCCCTAGCTCAAACACCAAGAGGACCAATACAAGAGCAGGAGTGTGCAATATTACTACCTGCCTCTATGTTTAATTGGTTTTTGTTATTATGTCATGTTGCTTTAAAACAATATTAGGTTGTAGCTCGCAGTTATGTGTGCCGTGAAGTGTAGGTCCAACCTGGATCACAATAACTGCTATTTGTATGGTCTCTCATCTTTAGTTTATAAACTACGTAACATATTTAAAAATAAACAACATACTCTTTCTAACTCTACAGCAGCAGTGTTAATGCAGGTAAGAGAGGACATTACCACCTTACCTGGAACTAAAGAATGGTGAAACCCTATACAAATCATCAGTGTTAGTTTAAACTAGTCCTCCCCTTTAAGCAGGTTCACATTCACACCAGGATTAAACCAAAAGACAAAACAAATAATTCCACTGGGGTCTCCTTCGGCCTTTATCTAATTCAATTAGTTCATAAGGGATAGCATATTTAGTTGACAAATTACATGTTATGGAACCCAATGCAAGTTGTGAGAAACCCTTCAATTTCAATCATTTGTTATGTAATGTTTTTCATATTGGAAGGTGTAGGTAGGTATTTCTTTTTAGGTGAAATACTAAGTGGAGGGAAAAAAAAAAAAACATGCAGGAGAAAAATGCTTTTCATTACCATATATCATGAGTAATCTGAGACAATTGAAAATAAATATAGAAATTCCAGTGAAGGGGGAAATACTGTACAGGATCGGAGTAATTTAAAAAATAAAAAATGTCATAGATGCTGCTATAATACTAGCTATTGTTGAGAGCTGAATATACAGTTAATGAAATAAACCAAAATTAATTATACATCTTTTGGTTTCCTCCATTTCATATGTACTGTATGCATGTTTTGCATAACCAATACATGGGCTTCACTGAACAAAACAAAGTAAATTATAAACATTTAGTGCTTATGCATGGCCACAAACCTGCTGGTAGCTGCAGGCAAAGGATAGATCAACAGTGAACTTAATTCCATACTTGGACACTGTAAACTAACCTGATAAACACATTTGTAATTGTGTGAAGATACCAGGTTTTTTGCTCTTAAAAAGTATAAGCAAGTGTTAATGCTAAAATAATCAGATTTTTCATCTACCAAACAAAAAAGAAAATATTGTCTGATATCCAAGTAGCATTTTTTACATTATTTTGCTTAGCTCATTTTAAGGGACTGACTCAGTGAATATTTTGTAACATACACATGTTAACAGTGGAATCTGGGTAAATTGCTTATTTTAAAATGAAAAGTAGGCCTGAGAGTCAGTTTAACCTGCAGTGGTTCATTGAAAGCTATAGCAATCATTTTTTGGTTTAATTTGTTTGTTTATTTATTGTTTATGTTAAGGTAGCCTGTATGCGTTTTCCATTGACTATCATGGTAACATAAATCAATGTAGGCTTAAAGTACTAACATGAAAGGGACACGCACACACACACGGCTGTAGAAATATTCTGCCTGCTCATCTTCAAGCAGTAGGTACAGTGTCAAGGATCAAGCTTTTGACAAGACAGATCTGGTGGAGCGCAGCAAGGGCCTGTGGGAAGTGACGTGACGGAGGCCATAGGAAACCCTGCAGAAAGGAGATAATTGCTGGGGTCTGTTCAGGAGTGCGTTGCGGGGCTCTGTGCCCTGCCCTGCTTTCCTCTATTCACTGCAGCATCCTGCCCCCTGATTCAGTTTTAATGACTGTTAATGTGCTGCAAGTGGAATATTGCCTTCCTGTGTCATTAAAAAAATAAAACAATATTCAGAGTTTCGAGGGACAAAGTATTTTTATTTTTTTATTTAAAAATCTTGGAATTCCTCAAAACTCCCCCAAACACACACACTTAATAATAATAATAATTAAAAAAAAGATTACTAGAAAGCTTACATGTGCTCTCATAGCAGGTTCAAAAGAAAATAATTAGAAGGACAAATTAAGCGCAGTGAAAATAAAACTCAGCAACTGACTCCGCTGATTGACGGAAGGCTTGTTGACAGCTGCTGTCAGATAGCAATTATCTGATCTTTTATTTTCTGTGGTCTAGTTTAGACATGTAGAAAGCCACAAAGCAGTGGTCAAAGCAGGCAAGTGTAAGCTCTGCTGAAAGACTGTACTTGGGGAAGCTTTGGGTCTATGCATAACATATTCAGGATGTTAATGCGTGCCCACTGAGCTGTGCCTTTGCTTTTTAGCCCAAACAGGTATGGTGTAGATGTGCAGAAAGCATCCTAAGCGTATTAGTCAAGCAAGAAAAACATAGCATGCCTTCTTTTTTCTCCGGGTGAGAAATACCTGAGAGATAATAATCCATGCCAGAATGTAACATTATAATCAGTGATGAAAGTGCTGTCTGTCTGTTCTGAGAGACAGGTGAAATGTTAACGTCTTCGGCTTGCCAAAATGTTTGCAAACTCAAAAATCTACTTAAGAATGCAGGATTAGAGAATGCTTTTCAAAAGAGTCAATGTTTTCTCTCTAATTTCTTGATCCTGACTTAAAGGAAAGTTAACCACCACTGATCTAACAGTCTGTAACGATAATGTAACTACCTAAAGGCTTTCAACTAGCTGAAGGCAAAAAAAACAATATTCAGATATACATACAGAAGTAGGCAATATGTCATAAAAATGTAAATCTGTGCAATACAACAGAAACTGTAGGTCACAACTAATTTAATGTAAGGTGTATAGTACTTCATCTATTTCGACAATTGCAAGACAAGAAAAATAAACCCTTTTTTCCCCTTTATTTAAGCAAATCACCATGATCTGTTCTTTGACACACAGATTGTAAATCCACATTACCCATTGCTTGTCGAGATTTTTCCGTGTCCCTACAACAGTGACGCAGGACGTGTAATACCATAATATGTGTGAGACAATTGTCTAATTATAACACATGTTTAAAAGATGGTTATGAGTCCCACAGTCCCTGGACATTTAAGTCAGCTGAGGGTCACAGAGGGAAAAACTGAGCCATACAATACCCACGCCCAGGCCTTCTGAACATCATCTGTTGTCCAAAGCATAAGAAAGTATAATCAAGGAAACAAAAGGTAAAGCGGGAGCCGGACTCTAAAATAGAACATGGTTTGGCTTTGTGGCAGGATATAGGAAATCTTCTGTAACAAGAAAAGGCCCCCAGAAAAAGGATGTGAAAGCCTGCAATCACAAAGGGAAGAGGAGGATTTGACACAGACCAGTGTGTCCTGGAGGGAGGCTAGGAGACTTTACTGCATCTCCACTCTGAGCACTTTCACAGGCAAGTCATTTTGAGAATGTACATCTTGTGTGCAGACTGTCGGTTTATTTTGTGCTTAGTATACACTTCGATCTCTGTACTCGATTATATCTTACCGACTAGTAGCAACAAGTATTTTCATTCAGTTACTTTGTATTGAGAAAACACTTTTACAGTCTTCTATATTAAACAAAGTGATACCATGGAGACAATGAGACACATATTAACCTTAAACACCTTATGTTAATCTTACGTTTAATTCACATCCTGACACGGAAAGTGTATATGGATTACAGTGTATTAGTCAGCGGTGTCCGTTATGGTGGCCAATCACTTTTCTTTCTTCTTTGCAATTACATATTAAAATATAATATGTTCTTCCCCTAAAATATTCTCTAATTACTACAATAAAAAAGGGTTGGGCATTATGACTGTTTTTTCTCATAAGGCCATAGTATATGCAGTCCTTCTGGATTGACTAACTCTGACAAACATGTCCCTTCACAGAAGGGGAAAAAAACAAAACAAAAAATCTCTGACCTTATGGTGAGGTGTCGTGGGTTAACAACTTCATTGCTCACTGCAATTTCCGAATCTGACATGACCTCATTGTGGTTTCTGTTGTGCATTACATCATAAATTATCCCCCTAATTCCTTGCAGCTTTCATTTTGCGCAGGACGGCGCTTATCTGGCCACTGGGATGTGGGAATTTGGGGTAAGTGTGCGTGTGGTGAGTGCGTGGAATAAAACAAATAAATAAATAAACAAACACAATTTCCATTCTCAAGAAGTGCTAAATGATAACCAGGACAATCAGCTGGCTCCTGCGCTGCCTGTACTATGAGCTCCCCTCTTGGGATGAGATTATGTATCTGAGTTTCCCTGGAAAAACACACAGAGGCGCAGGGGAGAGCCACAGAGGAAGGCAGGGCAGCCCCGTGCTGATGATGCCGTCAGTCTGCACTCACTCACCTCGTAGCCCTTCTCCAGCAGAAACTCGGCCAAGTACGAGCCATCCTGGAAAGAGAAAAGAGAGGGGGCGGTAAACAGGACTGCCACCATCTGATTCTGGGCACTCAGACAGCTCATTTCAGGGGATAAGGATCGAATGACAATGTTAAAAATTCTGTAATTTTCCTGAGAATTGAATAACGGGGCTGGTGTTGTTGATCTTAACACTGTTGAGTCAAGTCAGAATGGATTTTCTAACTGGAACAACCAGGAAACACAGCCTTACTTATAAAGAGCAAATAAACTAAACCACTAATTTCAAGTTTTAATCTTAGTTTGAACATTTTTCCCCAGCTACTTTTTGCAAAAGTGGCAATGATGGTTGAACTATGACATTAGAAATACATATTTTTAGGGCCCAACAGATATATCAGAGCACCGATATTATCGGCTGATACCGGCCTTTTACATAAATATTTGTATCGGGACATATTGCACCGATAATGCATAGATATATTTTTTCAAACTATAGGCTAAATATGTTTTTCAAATTACCGTTAAATCATTTGTGAAACTTCAGAAAATAAACAAACAAATGTTTATTTGGTTTCACAGTTGTTATTATCATTATTTACCATTATGTTTTAACATAGTTATGGTGCTTTAGTTTTCTCTGGAAGCTTCCGACTCCACACTGTTTGTCATCCTCAGTGGTGCCGCAAACACTAACACACCCACTGAGAAACACAGGGCTCATAAACCAATAAACATGTGTTTTACTAAAACCCTCATAACCAATAGAAAGTGTTTTTGAAGGCTATGCTACATTGGAGTATCCATGGTTTTGATTATTGTTTTTGTCATGAATAAATATTACCATCTACTATGGCACAGCTGCGCATTCTTACTGAAAACTGCTTTTCAAAATTCACAATAGGAATTAAAAGAAAAACAGTAAATGTTTGCAGAAGATGTTGCCTTGGATATCAGCGAACAAAAACTGTCTCCAAATAACAAGCAAGCTCAGATCACAGTAAAACATCTAAAGAAAATTAGTAAAAAAAAAGGTTGGATAAAACAAACTATACATGATACTAAAACTATTTAAAATCCAACAAAGTTTTGGCTGTGATTCTTACTACAATACATTTAACATACAAATTAAAAAAGTTACACTTTCGAGGGCATTTTTAAATATATATATTTTTTAAAACAAATACAGCTGTGCTGTGCTGCCTATGCTATAACCTGCCCCTGTGTGATCGGCAGTTGAGCAGGACTTGTGACCTGAGGGAACCTGACGCATGTAAAATGCTAATATAAGCCAGGCCAGCACTGAACACTATCATAGTATTTGCTCTAATGTACAGAACATGCACATTTTTTTATTTGTGTGTGAAATTAGCTCATATACCTCGATCTTTGTTGCAATGTATAGAACATGCATATTTTTGTATTTTTCCTTATTATTCTCCCTCATTCAAATGTATTTATTTTTACAATGTTTGATTTATGGTTGTTATTCATGATGAAAATTAATGTTAACTTTATTATGTAAAATGTAACAATGTAAAATTCCTGCCTTCTGTGCATATTTGACACAATTTCTCTCTGACAGGGAGTGATTTGAGGGATCCATGCTAGAAAATGTCTGTTTTGCATGCTAACAAAAAAAACAGTCAATATCGGCAGATATATGGGTAATCGGGAAATGTACCTTCCCAATTATCAGTATCGGTCGGGCTCTACATATTTTCATATACAACTTCAAAGATTACAGAATAGGTTTTGTTATGGTTCTCTCTGCCCTTTCTGAGCTTAATTTTCTGGGTAAAATTATAGAAATAAAACATTATACATTGAGCTCAACTACAGTCACAAATTATTAATAACTTGTCATAGGAATACTATCTTGCCATGAATTCCAAAGCCTGATGATTAACAGCTCAAAAAGCAGTAGGACAAAATAAGAAATCATACACAGCAAAGCTTGATTCTAGATCACTGATTTCTGAAACGTTGGTTCTATAATTGTATCTGCAAAGTGGATTTGTTATGCTGGTGTTCCTCCACTAATCCCAACCTTTTCACAACCACACAATAGGCTACAACAAGTGAACAACAACTGCATCTGATACACACAAATAAAAGGTCTCCAAAGTGGCAATCCATATAGTCATACTGGTAGGTATGTGATTCATTGGGTGGACCACAGATTTTGTCTGAGACTAAGAACAGGGTGTCTGTGATGCTGCACTGAAATGTCTCTGTTCCAGTTCCATAACTATTAAGGAAAAACTCCTTCAGAATAGGACTCTACAGGCAGGGTGTCCATCTGGAAGTCTGTGGTTTATTTAATAATTTCATGAGTTCAACAGTTTCTTTGACATCATGAGTGTTGCTGTTAGTCGTAAGTGGTTTTATTACTGTACCTCCCAATGTTTGGAGAGTTGAGAAACGTGTTGCAATTCCTTTACTAATCATGTGATACTGATATACTATATTACCAAAAGCAACTTTAAATATGGCAACGATCAGTGTGGTGGGAGGAATATTGTGTCCTTATTGCGATAAATCAGATTCTAGTGCAATAAGAAAAGCTGGTATTGTTCTGCCTCTCTATAACTGTTTATCCCAGAGGTACTGACAATAGATAAGTACTCCGGTAGGCCATGACAGTGTTATTTTCCTTCAAGCATTGTTTTCAACTGAATGAATGATTTTCAATGAATCAAAAGTCCTGAAAGCGGCTCTCCAGCATGAATATAAAAATATACTTTATAAAAATAAAAAATAAAAATGAAACAAGGCTTTTACATAATGAAAGTCACAAATGTAAGGTCTCTACAAAGTATTTTTAACAAGTAAACAATTTGTATATATACATATACACAAATATAGACTATATGTATATGCATACATACACATATACAGCTCTGGAAAAAACCGAGACCACTGCAAAATGATCAGTTTCTCTGGTTTTACTATTTATAGGTATGTGTTTGGGTAAAATTAACATTTTTGTTTAAGTCTATAAACTACTGACAACATTTCTCCCAAATTCCAAATAAAAAATATGAATGGAGTGGAATGACTGCCATACATGTAGAGATGCTGAATTATGAAAAATTTGCAGTGGTCTCTTACTTTTTTCCAGAGCTGTATAATATATATATATATATACATATATACATACACACACACACACACACACACACACACAACCGTAAAGTAAATGTATATATGGATCAAAAAAGGTCTGTGTCCCCCTATAATTACACAATCTGTTTCTGCCGATAATTGTAACAGGCCAGGCAGTGGTACTCTAACAGAACCAAGGGAACAAAAAAAATAATAATAATGTGCTAGTTTACAGAAAACTGATGCGAAACAGACTGGAGCAGGATTGAACCCTGTCAATAAGGTCTTGTTCTTCTCACCCGGGCTGTTTCTCAGAGTTTCCAACCACACTGGAACATTGTGAACCAGCAGTGGCATTCACTTCCTCTCCGCTTCCTTTCCAAGTCTATCAAGTGATAGGGCACTGCTTTTCCCAGCCAGTGGGAATGTGTGTAAGCTTACAAGTTCCTGGCAATATCTTAACTACGCCGGTTCGCTATTCAGACTCCTTAAAGAATCCTCGCTGCCGTGTGGCTGAAGTATTCTGTACCCTTTTATTCCCAACACCCACATTATTTTACTTATTTATTAATGTATTAATTTATTTATTTATTTATTCTCAAACAATCTAGCAAATGTTTAAATTGTGGCAGACATTTGATTCTGGTGTAAAACATCTAGATGAATGGTTACTAAACTGGGAGGGGAACAAAAAAGGGAGGGGACGTACTAAGATTTTCAGAGTTTTTTTTTTTTTTTTTTTTTTAACACAGATTCATCAGCTTTTGGTCAAAATAAGGCTGGTCTGAAAAATCTCATATATTCCCTGGTCGCTTCTTGATAACAAAGCCAAACCTGTTAAAAGCATTAAACTCCCCACCCTCATTGCATCCGGAATCAAAGATCTTTGCAGTCTTGTTAATGAGCCCAAGGCTGCACAGGGACTAGGTGGTGCAACGGCCTTTGACATCCCCAGACATACATCTAAACCAAGTCACTGTCAAATGGATCTCATTTTTTCTTAATTAGTCACAGCGGCTACACTTATTGCATCTTTGGATAAAAATAAGCTTTCCATAAATATTAAGTTTTTTATGTAAAAAAAAAAAAAAAAAAGATTGCATGTTTCATGACCTTCCATAGGAGTATATTCATTTGTTTATGATGTTTATTTTACTATTTCATTAATTATTTCCTTTACTAAACAATCTACTGATTTTCTCTCCACCCACAGTAAAGAGAAAATACAGTTTCAAACGTTAAAAAATAAAAAGTATGTTACAGTTAACAAACACCTGCAATTTAAGCATTGAACTGTTGACAACTTTAAAGACAGGTGGGCTACTTTTAAAAGGGAAGACAAAAACTAACCTTTTTATAGTACAAATATCACTGATAGTTTGTTTCAATGTCTGATCCACTACAATGAGAATGTTTTTTGTTTGTTTGTTTGTTTTCACTGAGTGTGGACCTCTTTTGGTATGATGATATTTTAGGGTTTCCCTGAAGAATTACTCACAGCACTGCCTGCTGGACACTGGCACTTTCACTTTTCTCAAAACTTCTGAACTGTAATGTTTTCCTGAAATAGTGCCAGAGTCATAAATTCCCTTGAAAAAACACCAGGCTACCTTTGAAAAACAAGAGTTCTTTTCAGCTATACCTCCACCCAAAATTATCCAATAAACTCCACCCCACAAATTGTAACCCCAAAGCACCTTTCTGTTTTCCTGACCATGAGGTTAAGGATTATGCCAGGCCAAAGGCTTCCTCTGCAGATCTTTGGCTGCATTGCTCCTTAATCAAACATGTCAAAAACAAGACCATCATATAAGGGGAAACGTATCTTCATTAATTACATTTTTTGTTTTGTTTTGGGATTTTTAATGCATCTATTCTTAACATTCTGTATATAAATCTCCTTGGTCTTCATGTTAGTAGCTTTGCTTTGAATGCACTACCCAGCTGTGGGACCTTACAGAGACAGGTGTATTTGATCTGAAATCACGTTAACCACTTTAACTACACACATCGACACAAATATAAAGATTAGACTGTTAAAGAAATGTAAGATGAAAGAGAGATATCCCAAGCTTGGGGACAGGACAAAAAGTAGCCGTTCAATATGGAGTTACACAAAGTTATAGGTCAAAATCAGCACAAGCAGTAGTTGACTTGGATTATAATGCTGCAGTTCTAACCAATGCGTTATTAATCTGTGCAAGTTTTTGAATTTGAGCAAAACATACTATTTTTACAGGAGGTCAAAACAGACATGAAAAAGAGTCATATAATATCAGCTCTTAGTATGTGTCTAGATTCCTCTTCAGAAGAGTGAGTTGGAGACAGTCTGTGTTGGAAACCAAGTTAAAGAGCATTAAATTAAATATACCTTCACAACTTGATGTAATACAAGCATGGATTAAAATTTGTGCTGCAGCTGTGTCCAGGAGATACGAGATTAAAATATTACGTTCTACAGACAGAATGAATGTGCTCATTTATGCACCATTGTGAACCCATCATAACACAAAAGATCCAGACCAAAAGAGATAAAAATACAATATTACAATATAGAAAGTTATGACTCATTCAGGATATCTCACAAACATTCAGATAGCTCCTGATATATGATGTTTGATAGAAATTTAAAATTGGATGTCATCAGCATACATACAATAGGTTATCGCCTTATATCCTTACCCATATCCATACAAAAATGCTGAGATAGCTCCTTGGGATACTCCAGAGTACGGCTTTTCAGAACTGTTAAACACGGCTGAGGATTAATGGCTGTTGTTAGCAAGATAAGACCAAAATCTGTGACAGCCGTAAACACCAAGAATTACTTAGTTGCATTTATTCTAAACTATTTGAATGAAGTTAATATCATCCTCCTGGGAGACTTCAACATCCATCTCTCCAACCCTTCCCACTAAGGGAGAAAATAGAGAGGAAGAAATGAAGCTATCTCCATCACTCCATACTCAAGGCAAGGCTGTCAGCTAGACCTCATCTTCTCCCAACGCTGCTCCTCTTCTACTCTCGCTGTGATGCCTCTGGACATCTCTGACCACCACTTCATCTCCTTCTCCATTTCCCTCCCATCTCTCCACCTCATCTGTCCTTACAGTGACTGTCTGAAGGGAGTCTTCGCTCCCTCAACTACTCTTACTCTCCTATGGACTGCATTTTCCCATCTATCTATCGACTGAGCAAATTATACCTTTTCTTCCTGCCTCATCTACTCCCTGGATTCTCTCACAACATCCCTGATATGTGCAAACTCTTCAACCCCTTTCTCTTCCGATCTTCTCTGTCTCCTATTGACCTACTTATTTTCTCACCACTCCCTGACGCTGAGCTCTCCTCTCTGCTTCAAAGTCACACACTCATCACGTGCATCTCTGAACCCCATAACACTCGCCTACTCCAGGAGACTGCTCCAGTGATTACTCTGTCTCTCTCCAGAACCATCTTCTCCCCTCCCTCTCTAAAACCCTAGAGCGGGCTGTTCACCATCAGCTCTCTGCACTTCTATCCCACCATTCACTCACTGACTCACTATGATCCGGATTCTGAACTGCTCACTCCACTGAAACTGGCGGTCACCAACTCCCTCAATCCTGCTCGTACAGCCTTCCACTCCTGTCCTGATCCTGCTTGATTTCTCTGCAGTCTTCATCACCATCAATCACTCCATCCTCTTCTCCTCCCTTCCCATCTTTGGAATCTGTGGCAAAGCTCAATGGCCATGCCTGCTAGGTTAACATAGTGAGGATCTTCATCCACAAATGCAACCACTCCTAACAGGTGTGCCCCAAGGCTCCATCCTGGGCCCCTTCCTGTTCTCTCTACACACGCTCTCTGGGCCCACTCACCGCATCCCATGGGTTCTCCTACCACGTCTATGCAGATGATGCCCCGATCTTCCTTTCTTTTCAGTCTTCTGAGCACCTCACTCTTGTAATACTTATTGTGTAATATATAAGTCACCCTCGATAAGGGCTTCTGCCAAGAAATTATTAATAACAATTATGCATTACAAACTAACAATTAGTCTTTCCTTTAAGTATTAGTCTTAATATTATAGTTATTGTTGTAATTATTATTTATACATTGTTAAGCACAGGGAAAAAAAATGCAGATTTAAAATAATGTATTAATTTTTCATATTTGCAATGGGTAGTAGACTAAATGTTAAGACAGCCATTTTGATACTAACGTCTGTAGAATAAAAAAGGGGTTTAAAAAGCGTTCCTATAACTGCATTTAGTTGATGAAAAACAGGTGACATACTGTGGCAGTGTATCTCTGATATTGGCCCCAGTGCCGACAAACAGGTCTATGCTAAGCAGCTTTGGTTAATAAAAGAGCTAACATAGGTATGGCACACACAGCCGAAGTGAAACCCCAGCCAAGACAGCTGCAGCTGCCTTCCCGAAAGCACCCCAGGAGCAGAGAAGAATTAACTCTCAGTTCTGGGCTCTGTCTCCTGGCATTGCTGTGCATTGTCTACCCACATGGGAGACAAATTGGCTTTGGAATATATTCTGATTCTGTGGGCTTCACAACATTTTGCCATATTTGCTCTTGGCAAATTTTGACAGATTAAAATAGACTCATCTATATTTCCATGCGCTACATTTTCTCTCAAAACAGCCACTTTCTTCATTACATCGAAGCACCTGAGAATTAAATGAATCAAGTTGAACTTATGAGTAGCCTTATTTTTCCTCTCAGTAGGCAGTGAAGGTTTTGGAGACTTTGGTGTATTCAATAAATGGTAGATGATGAATGAAAGTAGAAAACTAAGGCTTATTTTAAGGATTTCAGAACTCACGTGTTAAAATCTAAATAGAGTAACTTTAAATAGATTTTATAGTGAGATTAATTTTCCCTTTATAAAAAAAAAAAAAACACTTGTATTTGATGTGTTTATGACGGGCAAGTATTTTCTTCTTGTCCATTGACTTAAAAATCCATCCCTGTGAGTGATGGTTATTATCTTGATTAGTTTAATCTGGTGAAAGGCACTGTAATATTTTAATATAGTAAGACCATGTTTTTTTGTTTTTAAATGTAATTAATGTGTATTTATTTCTTTACTTTGGAGGGTAATCTTGTTTTTGTGTCTATGCTGGTTAGAGAAGTACTGCCCAAACTTTCTCAGGTCGCGTCACATTTTTAACTTGCCAAACTTTTCAAGGCACACCAAATGTTTTTATAATAATCAGGACTAATATTGTTGGAAATAACGAGAGTGTATTTTATGTATTTTCATTTAAGAACAACATTCATGGATGGGGTACACACACTTTTACCGCATTCTGAAATACCTGATTTTTATTTCCCCTCACAGGGGAGTATGTAGGTCAGTCTAGGTCAGGTTACACTATGACATGTTACCCTATGCATACATATATCTTTATCTTTCTTATTAACATACATTCAAACTTCTAAATAGAAATTACTAAACAGTTTAGGAAATACTGGGTTTAAGGTCTGAATGAGTAAAATCTACTTACACAACATCTAAAATAAATGTAAATTTACCATTGACGTGAACAAATTGGATTCAAAACTTTTGTTTATTTATTTTTCCTCAAACTCTGACATAAAAAGTACTACACATATACTCAACATTATAGGGACTGCAACATCAATATAAAAAGACCATTAGCCACACCTTACAGTGAACAATATTAAGTCATATATAGTGGCTTTCTACATGCATTTCAACTCAAAATTAAAGTTTTAAATATCTTTTTTTTTTTTTTTTTACAAAATTCTTGAATATAATCATTTTGATCTACTTTGTACCCACAATAATTTGCTACGAAGGATTTTACATAATATGCAGAGGAAAACATTTGGCTGCTTAAAGAACAACATATTTAAATTCGATTTAGAGTCGAACAACCTTCCCTGCAGTTTCAGTTTTCCTAGAAAAAAGGAGGACATGCTGACCTGTTAATACACATACAAGACAACTTATGTGTCTTCAGAATATGTTTCATAAAGGACTGTTATCTTTTCGGGAATGTCAAGATATTAGCAAGCCAGGGATTAGAGTGACGCATGAGCAATATCACCCTCGCTCCCAGTCCTTTTACATTTCATTCGCTCCTTTCAAACTTTTGACACTTTCAAACTTGTGTGTATTCTTTGGTAAAGCAGAGGGGTGGGGGTATATTCTTTTAACATAAACTATTTATTTATTTATTAACAAATACACTGACTAACAATGCTACCAATCAAACTGTTTTTGATGCTGTTCACTTTCTTGTTAAAAGTGCCTGCAATGTTGCAATTGAATATTTATCTTTAGTTAAAACTGTTCAGATCTGGACTGTCAGTTCTTAAAAGCATCCAGGATTTATATGAAATGTACAGGCCACAGTACATAGAAGTCACTTCATGGTGAATTGTACACTTGCACAGTTTAGGTGACAAAAAAATCAGAGGACAAAAAGTGATAATTCATGTTGCATAGGCACGCATGGGTAATATTAGCTTAGACAAGGTTGCAATAAGGCTTTCAGCTATGCTCCTTTGAAAATCCTTAAAAAAAAATACATCAAACAGAAATAAGAAGAAGAAGCATGCAGTCGTGATCAGGATTCTCAACTAGCAAGTTCACCTCCGTCTTATTATAAAAAAAGAAAACATATGACTGTAGACACAACATCTGGAGCACAATGCTTTGTGTGAGGCTTTTGAATTGTTTTTGCCTTTATTGTACTTGAGATTAGTCTGTGCGCCTCTATAGCCACACACAGATCAGGTTCCACTGTTCACTGTTCGAGCTAGAGAGGAAACTGCAGAGCCACACTTATCTGGGTGCAACAATAATATGCTACTTTGCTACATACCTGAATATTTATACATGATTTAAAATCGTGACAAGCACACAGGATGTGAAAAACAAATAGGGAAAAGGTACTTATATGTACTTATTTATTTTAAATGTTTAAAAATAGCCACCAAACACTGGTTGTGAAATTCACATTTATCGTTACATATAGTATTTAACTGGTTATAAAAAGAAACCACGTTGGTGGAGTTTAAAAAGTCACTGTTTCCCAAGATAAAACAAATATAGGAGTTATCTGTGCAAATGACTTCAGCTCAGTGCATCAGCCAGCACACAGCCACAATCAGTCTACAACGGAGATTATAGATTTTAAAAGAAATGACTAGGGCTTCTGAATGGACCATAAAGTCAAATCCTTTTTGATAAACGAGCCTTATCTGGAGTAAGTTGAATTGGGAAACGGACTCTGTTTCCCTCAGATTACATTTACAGACAGGAAAAAGTAAGAGGGGAGCTGAGGAATTCAAATAAGGGCAGACCTTTTTCACTAATTTGGCAATTGATAAAGAAACTGGGAAAAAATGGACCTGTTCCAAGTGAGAAGTAAGCTTCCACAGTTTGTAGCTGAAGGTAATTAAACCCAGGGTGGATGTCCTCTGTTACAAACACTTACGAGCGTCTGTCTGCAACTCACCCTTAGCTCCCCACCTAAACGACTCCCTCAACATTTAAGAGGAAGCCTCTAATTTCCTCCACTGTAGTACACAGCACTTCTGGTTCACCACCTCACCTGTGCTCATTTGTAGCCATGTCAATTTTGACAATTGTCTCACATGCAGAACTAGTTAGAATTATTTTCATTTCAAAGGACTGAATATATGGACTCAGTTTGGGGAAAAAACAACTTTGGCACTGAGGGTACTTCAGTATTACTCTAATTGCAAAAAGCTGTAGAACATGAAAAAGAAGCAGCAAGACTGTTTATTTAATATACAAGCTTGCCGTCTATAAAAGGCATGGTTAGAAGACTGGTTAGAAGGCACATCCAGGACCTGGGGATAAATTGAGAAGTCAGAACTAAAGTAAATTTTACTAAGCATCTTGACAGCATTCAATTACATCAGAAAACTAAAAATGCCATGATGCCATTAGTGGAAAACATCCATTTAGGATACTATATATGAACTAATGCCTCGAAGGTATTATTTTTAAAAACTAAACTCGAACAGGTCAGTTCAAGGTCATCAAATGGAGTTGACAAGCACTGTAGGCAAATTACTAAAGCGCATTTTATTCAAAAGCATTTGGTTTTTAAATCCTTTTACATTTTCTGAATAAAACATCACAACATGTACATCATCTTTATGTTTGTTTTTTGAAACCAAAATATGCTGCTGTTTTAACACCTCAAAGGAAGGATTACAGTTGTGTGGGAGTATAAGCTCAATTATAAGGAAAGTCATGACTTCACTGTTTCTTTGATATATACGTGAGCACCCTATTGACCGTCACTGAGAGACTCAAACAATTCCACCTCGGCACTCATTTCTACCACACTGCAGAACTGCATCTGGGTTTACTTCAAGAAAGGTCTTCAAGAAAGTGAACACGCTGACTTACAGTTTATCTTTATTTATAATGATGCATTTAACAGTGCATCCAAGAGAGGCTTCGGCCCCCAGCCTGCGTTTAAACCTGCCTCATGTAATTAGAGTGGTGAATCACAATTGTTTCTCCAATAGTAACTGTAACAAAAACAAACCACAGCCCTGAAAACCACATCAGTTGCCTGTTTACTCCAAGAAGCTCAATGCTCTGCCATGCATATCCCCCACACAGTGGTTGTCAAAGCCTCTTTCATTCCCAACCTTCTTTCTCAAAAAAGTGGAAATTATGTCATTAGAACAAACCCTTTGTTGACAAGAGCAAAGGAGTTAAATTAATAATTAGAAAAACAAGACTCATAATCTCTTTTTCCTGTTACACTTCTGTGTCAAAATGTAAAGAACTCTGCCTGGAACTGGTTTTGGACTCCTTTGTTTTTTTTTTTATTTGTGTTACCCAGAATCATCTATGTGTCATTCCACCGCAGTGATAATTACTGCCACAATGTCTAATAATAATAAGTAGAGAGAAATAGTTCATGATTGGCATCCTACTGTAAATCGACAATAGCGCTGGGGTTCTCAAAGGTGGTCCGCAGGCTGATTCAAATGCAGGTTGATCCAGAAATAATGATAGTATTTATACCTTTGGTTTCAGACATGAATTTATGTTTTACTTATGATAAATAATAAAAAATAAAAAAAAATTAGGTAAAACACCCTGATTAAATAAAATGATAATTTTCTGTTTAATGATTTCCATTCACAATATTGTATTTCTTACTGGCTAGAGTAAACCACTCACACTTAACTGCTGCACTCTGTTAGCCTATTTACAATGCAGCATCATTCGTCCCACTAGGGTGGCAAATGGTAAAGGATAAGGTAAGGTTAGTGGTGGTTATAGGGTTATATTTAGTGGTGAGAAAATATCTGAATGTCACCACCAAAAAAAAAAAAAAAATTAAGTCTTCATATGTTCCGGTAATATGAATCTTTTTTATTACTGGTATTTAGAGATAAGCGAATGGGTTTGGTCAGCAGGGGTGGTGGTCCACAGAAACGTACGCATCAGATGATGCAAAAAAAGTTAAATTTCCCAGCAATGTTATCCCTTTAATGGAAATAACAAACCAGAGTCAATATTTCCAAAATAAGTTGACCATTCATCTACATAGTGGGTTTGTAATGGTGTGCAATCGCAGATTGTGCCTGTGCCAGATTGTGCCTGCTAATAGCTCAAAGTCTTTTGAAAAACTCTCACTTGAACAATGCAACAAGAGAAACTTAACATTGTTGTTAGAAAAACATAAGAACATAAGAACATCAGAAAGTTTACAAACAAGAGGAGGCCATTCGACCCATCGTGCTCGTTTGGTGTCCATTAATAACTAAGTGATGCAAGGATCCTATCCAGTCCGATTTTAAATGTGTCAAAATCTTCAGCTTCAATCACATTGCTGGGGAGTTTGTTCCAGATTGTGATAGGGGCGTCACTAGACTTCATGTTTTAGGGGGGCTACAGCCCCGAATGTTTTATGAATGTTCTCCAGTAAGAGTGTGGGGGGGGGGGTGCCGACAACGTTTTCTCTCATACATTTTCGCACATTACGTTCTTTTTGTCGAGTTATTATAATTATATTCGGGGCTACACTCAAAAGGTTCCTGGCAAAAATGGCTGACAACACCATTGGATTGTGACAACTCTCTGTGTTGTTGTGGTCGATGCCTTTAAGTTACCTATAAAACCTACTGGTCTGTGTTTGAGTGAGTACAGAAGCACGGTTTTGGCTTTTGGTGAAACATTCCACATTGGAGAAGAAACCAATGATTATTATTATTTGAATACTGAAATGATTGACATGCTTAAGGGTTAAACAGAACATTTAGGCCAAGTTTGTTTTGTTTTCTTTTACTTTTCATAAGAGGTGAAGTGCTATCAAGTTTCATGTTAAAACCATAGCGAAGCTCTGGTCTCAGCCACCTCTGAGTCTAATGAGTGGGCAGCGAACCAAACAAGCACACGAAGCTCCTTCCTCCCTGACATCCTGAGGAGGAAGCTGTGGTTCTTCAGCCACATAACGCGAGCCCTCAGAGAGAGTCTTCAGGGGGTTATCGGAGATGGGCGTCAGTCTCCGGAATGCCATTTATTAACACTTTCTCTACATAGGAACCAGTCTCCGAAAACGAGAAGCTTTATCCAGTTCATCAGTTGAAGGTTTTCATACATGTGGATGAATAAAAGCAGTCAAGTCAATTTTACAAGCTGGATACCTCAGTACGTCTCTCATGAGGATCTGGGGAAGGCTGGGAGTTGGTTTAATTGATTTCATAAATATAACCTTTCAGGGCTGTTTAGGTGAAAAAGAAAGACTGTACACTGACCTTTCAAACTCTCCTCTAGGGAAATCTAGGGTCATATTTGGCAGAGATGAGAGGTGCCATGTTTGGTAGTCCCTGCTCACTTCTCAATATCCATAAAACTAACTGTAGGCCCAGCTTCATTGTTGTGATTCATTCCTGAACTAAAGGGATGAGCATTTCAGAGCATGTTTCTCCAAAACAGTTGTTGTGATAATAATAAAATAAAATAAACATAATACAACATTCTACATCTCTCTGCTATCTCCATTCTTAAGGTCAGAAGCAAGATGTTAACATTAGCTGGCTAATCATCAGGAGAAAACGGTTCTTATTCATAGTCCAGGATTTTGTTATTATTATCCATCTCACTTTAATGCACTGATACACCTGGTAATCTACCAAATAAACACTTTGAATACGATGCTGCTGTTGATCAATACAGTTGTGACGGGTGTTTTACAGTTCTCCAAGGTGTTTCGACAGGCGAGACATGATACTAATCCAATGTAGGTTTCGATTAAATTCCATACAGGAGTACTAATGTAGCCAAAGAGCATATACCATATTCACGAATATTCATACCTGAGAGAGAGAAAAAAAAAAAAGATAACCACTTGCTACTAAAAGGCCTACGTAAAGACAATAACTTTCTGTTATTTAATTAATAAAATACATTTATACATAGACTATAATGATGCAATAAATACTTTAAAGTATAAGCACACTTATTTTCATAACATATTGTGCAATAACTTTACCCTACAAAGAAAGCTTAGTAACACACACACAGAAGAGAAGTAACGCAAGGCTGACATTGAATGTACTGGCTTAGTGGCACGTCCTTCAAAATCACAAATATTGATTTGTATTATGGTAGTCGCGGGGAAAACTTAAAAAAAAAAAACTAAACAGGATTTTCAGTCACGATGTACAAGTCAATAAAACAGGGTCTTGAACGACTTGTTTTTGATGAGGCGTCAACCGAAAATAAAATCTTTTCAAAACAATGAACGAACACAGCCCACACTTTCCACGTTTGTTTGTTTCGGGGGGAACAAAAGTTGAATCATTCCTTGCGCGACTGTACCAGAGAGATTACTGCTTCTGTTTTTCTGCCATTCATTTAACAATCTGGTTATCTAGGCTGAACATGCTTTAGAGCACAGCAGGGGCTCCACTGCAACAAGCCATCACAATAAAATGGACAGGAATCCCCCCTTTCACTGGATTTTTGTGATCGGCAGGCAGGCACCGGTAGTTCACGTCTAAGCCACTACTGCCTCAGATAAGATTGTTGGCTACTGTACAGTCCTAGAATTCTACCCAGGCGTGGTGGTTATAATATGGTGTAAGATGGTGTGATACCTAGGTGACCAAAACAAAATTCATAAACAATGGTCTTCTCAAATGATTGTGTCAACCCCCTGTTGAAATAGGCTGTCTACGATTATGACTGTTTGCCGGAAAAAAACACAGGCAGTGGGCAAAGATAGACCATATGCAGAGTTTCGGGAGTAAAGGTAGGATTAGAATTCTATTTAAGCTTTAAATATAAAAAAAACAAATGACACTGTTGCTTTTGATATTTAAATACAAATAAGGAGTAAGATTAATAGCACTAATTAGCTTGTCAAAGGTCTGAAAGAATCTTTCATTTCCAGACATTTCGGCATGACATACGGATTTCATCCAGACTTTGAGGGTGAAGGGATGGAAACGTAGGAGACGGAGCTACAGTAATGAAGTAAACCTGGCATCTATTATTTTGTCTGAAACTTTACTCTGGAAAAAGAAAAAAGAAAAACATACATTGCGATACAGTTGGTTTTTAAATGTTTGGTAAAATATATTTTACCTGTATAAGAGTTCAGCTAAAATCACCTGTTTTCATCTAGAAATAATGGGAAGTCCTGTTCCTAAAGGCAATCATCCCAGAAATAACAGTCAAGCCAAAATAGTAGTTTTACCCTTTCAACAGGTGAGAGTAAATTGTAGTGAATTTCAGAGACAGTAACTCCTGTGACAGAGAAAATGGGAGGAACGGAGCATACACAATAGTTTGGAGACCACAACAATCACCTTGGGGCACAGATATGGGACATCATAGAGGAGGCTGACTCAGAAGTGAAAACTAATCCTGAAAGCGGCAGTCTGTGAATTACACATGTACCTGCATTGTATTGTTGATGTAGTCCTGATGTCCCTGTACGCGTTGAAACCGATGCATTGTTGTTTTAGTGAAAAATTATCAAACGTAGGTAAAAGAGCCACGATGTCATGCTAAATTAAGTGATCTATTGTGAGTCACTGTTAAAACAGAGATTAATTACAACATGCAGGTTTGCTTTCTTTCTCAAATTATGTATTTATTACTCAGTCTATCCACACCTGTGTTGGTGTGGGGCAATTATTGAACAATTTATAAGATGATCCACCTTCTTTTCTGCAATAAAGCAACACATTCAGGTTACTATAATATACTTTGAAGTAAACATATTTTCTCTTGCATATTGGCACGGCTCATTTTCCAACCTGCTGCCTCCAAGCCTTTCCATTGGTTTTACAACAAGCACCATCCCAGTGTTAAAAAAACACTCCCAAATAAACATTGTTCTCACCACCTACACAAGCTGACTATCAAGATGTCAAAGAACAAAAAAACAGTGAGAAAATGGAGAATTGTGGCATTGCGACTATTGATACTTTTAAATCGGGGCGCGTATTTTTGCATTTGACAGAAGAAATAGTTACAGTGAGGGAAAAAAGTATTTGATCCCCTGCTGATTTTGTACGTTTGCCCACTGACAAAGAAATGATCAGTCTATAATTTTAATGGTAGGTGTATTTTAACAGTGAGAGACAGAATAACAACAAAAAAATCCAGAAAAACACATTTCAAAAAAGTAAATTATATAAATTGATTTGCATGTTAATGAGGGAAATAAGTATTTGATCCCCTATCAATCAGCAAGATTTCTGGCTCCCAGGTGTCTTTTATACAGGTAACGAGCTGAGATTAGGAGCACTCTCTTAAAGGGAGTGCTCCTAATCTCAGCTCGTTACCTGTATAAAAGACACCTGTCCACAGAAGCAATCAATCAATCAGATTCCAAACTCTCCACCATGGCCAAGACCAAAGAGCTGTCCAAGGATGTCAGGGACAAGATTGTAGACCTACACAAGGCTGGAATGGGCTACAAGACCATCGCCAAGCAGCTTGGTGAGAAGGTGACAACAGTTGGTGCGATTATTCGCAAATGGAAGAAACACAAAATAACTGTCAGTCTCCCTCGGTCTGGGGCTCCATGCAAGATCTCACCTCGTGGAGTTTCAATGATCATGAGAACGGTGAGGAATCAGCCCAGAACTACACGGGAGGATCTTGTTAATGATCTCAAGGCAGCTGGGACCATAGTCACCAAGAAAACAATTGATAACACACTACGCCGTGAAGGACTGAAATCCTGCAGCGCCCGCAAGGTCCCCCTGCTCAAGAAAGCACATGTACAGGCCCATCTGAAGTTTGCCAATGAACATCTGAATGATTCAGAGGAGAACTGGGTGAAAGTGTTGTGGTCAGATGAGACCAAAATCAACTCAACTCGCCGTGTTTGGAGGAGGAGGAATGACCCCAAGAACACCATCCCCACCGTCAAACATGGAGTTGGAAACATTGTGCTTTGGGGGTGTTTTTCGGCTAAGGGGACAGGACAACTGCACCGCATCAAAGGGACGATGGACGGAGCCATGTACCGTCAAATCTTGGGTGAGAACCTCCTTCCCTCAGCCAGGGCATTGAAAATGGGTCGTGGATGGGTATTCCAGCATGACAATGACCCAAAACACACAGCCAAGGCAACAAAGGAGTGGCTCAAGAAGAAGCACATTATTGTCCTGGAGTGGCCTAGCCAGTCTCCAGACCTTAATCCCATAGAAAATCTGTGGAGGGAGCTGAAGGTTCGAGTTGCCAAACGTCAGCCTCAAAACCCTAATGACTTGGAGAGGATCTGCAAAGAGGAGTGGGACAGAATCCCTCCTGAGATGTGTGCAAACCTGGTGGCCAACTACAAGAAACGTCTGACCTCTGTGATTGCCAACAAGGGTTTTGCCACCAAGTACTAAGTCAAAGGGGTCAAATACTTATTTCCCTCATTAACATGCAAATCAATTGATAACTTTTTTGAAATGCGTTTTTTGTGGATTTTTTTGTTGTTATTCTGTCTCTCACTGTTAAAATACAACTACCATTAAAATTATAGACTGATCATTTCTTTGTCAGTGGGCAAACGTACAAAATCAGCAGGGGATCAAATACTTTTTTCCCCCCACTGTACCTGGATAAGCAGGTACATTCATTCAAATGTCAAAAGGAACTGAACAGGTACATCTTATTCAACAATCGTTTTATTCAAAAGGCAACTGACAAGGTGTGTTAAAGGTCATCCACATTCCAAGAGAAGTGTAGTGACTACGTGCAGTGGAAGTGATGTGCGATGAAACCCAATCGTGACGTGGAAGAGAAACCGATCGTCACTTCATGGGATACAGACGTGGGAAATCTCAAATAGCCCTGACCTGTTAACCGACTTGGTTGTAGGAGATGTAACAATGGTGCATTTGATTTCTTTCTGTATATTCTGAATACATTCAATAGCCTTTCGCTTTCCTACCTCCCACAAAGATTCTGTCAGGCCTTTTTAGCATGAAATAGAGCACGATGCTTATAGATTCTGTCTCAGTACTTTCATGTTATTTTGAGGACAATGTATACATGTTTAAACTCAGAAGACTCATTGATTTTAGATGTTGTAATCAAAGGACTAAGTTACACCCACTCCCCCCCAAAAACTGATTTGAATGAAAGCCAGGAAATATAACAAAAGTATCACATAGAATACTTTCCCCCAAGGAAAGATCACGAAGAAAACAGAGCTCTGTGTAATATGAGGGAGCTCCTAAGGTCTTTACTGCAAGTAGTGTGTGAAGCTCTAACATATTCATAATCAAACTAGTGATAGTTAACAGTGTTAGTAAATAATGTAACTTATTTTCTCTTATCACATCGGAAGAAGAGTGGATTTAGTACGTAGTCTGAGTAGTGGTGTGCTAAGCTTACATTCCAAGTAGGGGTGAAAAGGGGGAAAACAATCTTACAATTTAAAATAAAATAAAAACATAATATTGCCACATCGTATTGAATTATTTCTATGAAAAGGATACAAATAACTAACCTTGGAGATAGAAATGTAATAAAATCTCCCTGCACAAGTATCAATAAACTATTTAACACAGAAGAAAATAAAAAATCAGCAGTGATTATGTTTGAAAACTGGCACTGGTTTGTGCCCCCTGCTGGTGTTTGGGCACAATTACAAACACAGTGCTCTGAGGGCCAATGTACATGTCCTTAGAAGTGTATTTGCTTTTCTGAATTCGCTGTCATGGAAAAGAAGTCAGATAAAGAAAGTGGAAAGAAAACCTCACTCTAACTGCAATATTTCGTACCTACAAAATATGTATTTCATATTAAGCGTTTCATATTCATAATACTACGAAGCATTCTGCAGATTAGGTTAACAAATGAAACAAAAAGCACTTCTATATAGCTGTCTTGTGCGCAGAACTGAAGCAGCTTCTTTAATTAAATGACAATAATCCAGAAAGCTATGTAACTGATTTTCGAGAGGAGAAAATGAGAACTCTGGACCTCCCAGTTTAACTAATCCCATCTGAGATGTTGGGTGACCCCGGTCAAGTCACTTGACTTCTCTGTGCCTCAGTCTTCGCAGCTGTAATAACAATGCCCTATTTGAAAAGGAGAATATGCCATGAGCCAAAATCACATTAAATAAGTAGAGAAAGGAGAGAGAGCATAAAAAAGTATCACTCTGTATTCGAATATAAACTGAAATTTAAAAAATCTTTCAATAGTGCATTCCTCCAGTCATTATTACAGGAAGACACTTGGCTATAAGGGGGGAAATGGAGGGAAACACTACACAGCACTCATTTATGTTCTCCCACTCATGACACAGAGAGGTAGTTCTTTTGCTTTCTTTAAACCACAGATCGAGTTCATAATAGTCAAATATAGCCATTGCATGGATGTGGCAAAATGGAGACCGTCATTCAGATGTAGTTTCATCACTGCTCAAATATGATCAATATGAAGTGGATAGAGAAGGACAAATAAAGCAATATTTGTCAACTGAAATATTTATAACTCGTATAACTCATTGGTCATAAATATGTCACCAGGTGTCACTATAAAGACAGGAAGAAAAGTTGGGTATTCTTTCTGGTCCTCGGCACAGAAATCTGTCTATGTCTCTATTATGAATATTTTAGTTTTGTCTGCGTTTTTGTTCTGTTTCAAACTAAATACAGCAATCCTTACAAACACCGCTAATGGGAAAGGAACAAAAAATACAAATGACTGAAGAATAAAATAAAGAAAAAGACCAATCACGGTGGGGAGAAGTAGTTCCCATGCAGCGAGGCCTTTTTCCAGGTTTGCTCAAAATCAAGCCCAACCTGCCAGAGTCCACCTCAGAAAGTGAAAACACCCCTCAGCTGTGCAATCAAGAGGCACAGCCGCCCTTGCTGCTCTCCCTCACACAGGCCGGGAGCACATTGGGAAGGTCTGTTTAGGCCTCTTCCCAGCCCTCCGCAAAACGTTCCAGAAGTTCACTCTCCCTCCAGACCGCAGCCGAGGCAACACAGGAAAGAGATGTCAGACAGACACAGTCGCTCCATTAAGATGACAAGTCCATTTATCAACAAGAGACCCACTGTAGCGGAGTAATTGCTACCGATCTGTATCCGGCCCACCTGAGAAATCCCTAATCTAGGACTAGTATCAGACAGAGTTTGTCAGTAACCAGTGCGAAGGAGAAAAAAAGAAAAAGAAAGAAAGAAAGAAAGAAAAAAAAAATCAGAATCTGCAGTCTAGACACCCAATTTAAATAACAGAAACCTGACCTCAATCTCTATTAAATAATACATAGACCAGAGTGGTTTTTATCAGACCTTTTGGGGGCTTAAACAATATTTTATTCATTAAAGTGGAGATGTAAATAAGGGCTGACTGTTTAGTCTCATTCCCAGCTATGCAATGAACAGAGTTGTAGCAGCACAAGCCTGCCCTGTAAGGTTTCCCGTCTCTTCGGCTTGTCCAACTGCACATACTTTCACTGAACGTTACTGAAACTTTTCCTTTTGAAAATGAACACACCTGTGTCCAAACCAAGTACTGAAGCCTGCATCTCTGGGGAAGGAAAGCTAATGTAGATATATTTATTACCGGTTCATCAATTCACCAAGTCCAGCAATCACTCAGAAACTTTATTTAACCAGATATGTCAGCAGAGAACAGATTCTGATTTACAATGACCGACTTGCCAAGAGGCTGGCTAAATACAGACGACTCGGACAGGCTTCTGGAAAACGGCTTGGTTATTTTTAACTCACAATATAGAAATTGTTGTAACTTAAATCATACTTAAAGTTAAAGGGAATTTGTATCAATTCTATATATATATATATATATATATATATATAGGTCTGCCGTGAAGCTTTGGTTTCAGGTTAAATGCTTGCCATTTTTGGGCGTCACTTTTATACATTTTTAGTGGGCATAAACTATAAGGAAATCTACCCCGGCTTTTAAAACAAATCTGGCAAAATTATTGATTTCCTTTGGTTGTCACAAATGGAATAAGTTGACGGGGCTAAAACCAAAGCAGACAGCTTCTTCTGTCAAAACAACATGTTATATTTAATACACCATGTGGATTGTATTGATTCACTAAATGTGTAAAATCATAATATTTAATAAGTATACTCTCTAAGCAACATATGTGAAATCTACAGTACACTGCAATCAAACCCTGTGACAAAAGTGCACATTTGTAATGTATTTCAGTGAATTAAAGTGAAAATCTTTCCCTTTGGAATGATTAGCATAATAGGGCACTTAGACTACAATATTCAGCCTCCAGGGGACACTATACGCTATGCAGAAATCCCTAGGAATTGTGGGCCTCTTTCTGATAGCATTAAACTCCTTCAGAGAGGACTGTGGAGATTTTTCACTCCAGCAACAGCCAGCTTTGAAACGTCTCCATCTGTGAATTCAGTCATCATGTCTTTCCCCACCTAACGTTAAAAAGTTATGTACCACACTAGAGCACTAACCCCAGGGGTTACTGTAGATACAAATTAAGAAAAGATGTTGGAAGCACTCAAAAGCGATGTCAAAGCTGCTACTTATTTAATCCACTCAGAACTTCAAATCTCATTACGACGTGGAATCCATCTTCAGGAATGAATATAGACAGATTCTTTGTTTTATTATTATTATTTCTGGCAATACAGGCACACACACTTCTGTACTGCAGTGACCAGAGGTCTATACCCAGATGGTATTAGCTGCACAACAGACATTATAACAAACATATCTTTCAAGAATACGAGTCAGATTGAGCAATGGGAAGGATGCCAGTTCGGTTGTACCTTTCACCTCCAGCCCTCATTCCGATCGACATGTTTAACCCTGTACACTATAACAGTTAAATCTCTTTGATTTACAATATACAATATGTCACACACTGCCAGCTTTAACTCTGAACAGAAGCCATATCTGTATTTTATAGTTTATACGCACAGTAAAACATTGAGTTAATACCACTGAGCACCCATGGTCAAACACTGTTTATTGTGAAGTGAAAACCAGACTGAGAACCACATTAGCTGTAACCTTTAAACTTACAAGGGTAATGGCAGTAAATAAGACTCTTTACATCTCTTCAGAAATGTTCCTACATCCAAGAGTTTCCTCACTGCTTCAAGCCCCAATATATTCCCCAAGTTAGGTCCACATCGGCAGTCAACCAGGCCTTTTATGTATGTCATGTGTAAGTTGAACATTGAGTTTGAGAATTAGGTTTAAAACAATGTTTTGAATATTATTATAATTATTAATAAAGAAACATATTATGCAAATATACACTTACACTATTATACCACATATTTGTAATGAATTACAGTGCCATAGGATATACAATAACTGCATCAGATCAATCAAAGTTCATAATTTTCAGAAATAGTTAATTAATTAGCCACCTAAATCCATCTGTTAAGTATTGGTAGCTAATAAATTGAGAAACCCAATTCAAGTTCCTTTATTAAAGCACACATCAGTCATACTACAAAAACACATATTTTAGTATGTACACAAATAAATTCCTATTAAAACTTCTTCCCTCCCCCCAAAAAAGCATTTCCACATGAGACTCCAAAACTTCATTTTTGCCCTGAGCTGGATTTATCAGCTCCCCAATTGGCAAACAGAGGCAGTTTTGTCTTTAGTCAGTGCTTTTTATTGGAACCTGAAGGTGGCATTTATGAAAAGGGGAATTTTTACTGTGGTACGCTGTTCCAGGAAAACGGGCATGCAAATCTTAAAATCAACCAAAACAAGAAATGTGTAAATGAAATGTGTCCGTGGCTCTAATGACAAAAGATTCTTCATCATAATATAAATTGGAAAAAAAATCTAATCTAATTGAAATCTAGTTTAAAAATATGTTTCAATTCCTTATGGCAGGTTTTCTGTCCTTCTCTATCAGTCCTCTGCAAGGTAGTCCAAAGTCCCACTGTAGCTTTAACTGTAAGCAAAAATGCAAAGTTGAACACATTGCATAGAAATTAAGTTTCCTGTGGAAAAAGGTGAGAGGAAACATTTTTCCTGGTAAAAACTCAAGAGGATGTGGAGGGAGTGGGTTACACGTCCCTTGGCTATGCTGTGGTGAATATTTGCAATACAGCATTAAAAAAAGAAAATACTTCACATGGCAGGAAAATGCTGCCCCCCCCCACACACACACACCAAACATATTGAAATAAGAATTGAGAATTAGATATTTTTCCATAACATAATATGTTTGTTAATTTGTTTGCTGTTCTTTTTCAGCATGCAACTTCTCTTGGTGACATTTTAATCCCCTCAGTATGAGACAAATCTGTATATTCATGGTCAATAATTTAGAAAAACATCTTTCAGCCGTCTACATGAAACCTAGTTTCTATCCAACAATGCAATGTTTTGGCTCCTGTGTTTCAGGGTAAAACAGAAGACCATTTTATCAGTCCAACTTTCAAATATCACAAAGGTCAAGTAATAAAAGTTAAGATTTATAATATCCATACAGCTTCTTGGTCATGTTGGAGTGTGAGCATACAGCATGGACTGCATTCATGAAACCAGATGCTCAACTAAACACAAAATGCAACGCAAGACGTTTATTATTCCACAGGTCAATTTGGGATAACGTATACGTACACTTCAGCATACAGGCCAAGATGAAAATAACACTGCTATGCTTTGTTTCTGAAACGTGTCTGGGAAAATGCCACAGTATACTTTGAGTGAAAGAATGTGGAATATCGAAAATACTTTACAACAAACGGCATTCAGGTCTATCTCTCACAGCTGTGAAAGGGGAGGTCTATGAAGGGTGGCACACAAAAGCCTATAACCAAATCTCAATTTTCCGTCACTGTTTCGGTTGCGAGTGCCGTCCTGCACAAAACCAAGAAACGGGCTACATTTACAGGCTATGTTGCACGGTAAACAAGCATGGAAAAGCAGACACCCACCATGCCTGCCTCAGAAATAAACCATACATGAAAACTTTTGCTTAAGAGACACAAAACAAAAAATTAAGTACAAAAAACGTGATTCTGCCAGACTCACTTTCGAGTTGTCAAACTACATCAACCAGAGACATGTTGTGTCTGCAGATATCAGCTTCTTACTCAACTATGGTGATATCGGATTCTTTGGCATTTGCTGTAGTCTAAAGAGTTTGCCATAAAAAAAGGGTAAAGGTATGGGTTTAGAAACAAGACGTATTCAGTATTCCTCAGACGGCTTTCACGTAAGACTCCCACAGTGGACTTACTGTACTATGTCTAGTAAAACTTGGCTTTTAGTCTAGAAAAAGTCAATAACAGGAACTCAATCATAAATGCCCTGGTTTCCGGTAAGTACAGCACTTTCAGCTGTCCAGCCCGACAAGGTTGGCGCATGTGAGCTTAAATAACAGATGGAAGGTCCAATTTGGCCAAGGAGCTACAGTCATTTGTAGTTTTTTTAATGGGGGGTTTTATTTATACATTTTATGTTAGTTAAAAAAAAAAAAAAATGTCTTGGTCCCATCTGCCAAAATAAGCATAGTTCAAATTCTGAGACAGTTCATGAGCACCAGCAAGTGGATATTTAATTTAAATGGGACTTGTTTTTTAATTCATGAGATAAAGCGCAAAAAGGAAAACTCAGGGTTTGACTGTTTCCAATGTGCGAAAGAGGCTCACAATACAGTGATTAAAACTGATATTTATACATTAGGCCTACATATTACATAGCTCTGCTTGTCTGGTTTCATATGCTGTTTTTCGTTTCTGGAGCCTAGCTTTAAAATGTGTCAAGGTATACAAATGTCTCTCACCAGGCTTTATGAAGGTGACAGGTGACAGTGTACAGAGAAACATGTCACTCAAAACAGATGGCTATATCATTAACCTATCATTTCATTCTAACCATCACTAAATACCACGCTGATCATACTGGGGGTTTTGGTTTCCTGCTTACAAGGCAGACACACTGCTTCTACTAAGGAGAAAGTCCCATGTTAGCAAATTGTTGATCAAGTGTCTACATATCCACGCATGCTTTGAGTCTCTCTCTGGCCAGCAGGGGTCTCTGTTACATACTATTTTGATCAATGGTGCAGCTGATGCTGGTTTCTGCTCCTCTCTGTGGTGTGCTAGGTGCTGGGAATAGAGCGAATACTGCAGTAGCTCACAAATTAGTCTAAATCAGGGGTGAGTCTCTCCAGAAGCTGGGCGTCAATGCGAGAGCTCAGATATTTCCTGTGAGTGCTGGGGTTCGATTTCTGCCACCTCCTTCTTGCCCAGGAGACATGCTACATTGATATCTCCTAAAAAACAGGCTTCCCATCAGATCGCTGGCAGTCTTCATGAGCACATCTGCCACGTCTCTTTGTGGCTAGCTTGGGTCTTTATTACAAGTCACTTTTACCAGCTTATTCTACATAAAAGGAAGAGGGAGGAGCTGTTAGCAACTGGCCTCTTCCAAGTGGGTGTATTGGGCAGTGGACAGCACGCTGTACAAAATGCATGATGATAGTTTACAATCGATGTGAATACCCATGCAGGACCAAGACAGAAAGAATGACTCATCTCCCATGCGCCCGTTAATCACTTTCTAAAAATGTCAAGATACAGTAAGCCAAACGGTTACTGCAATGCAGCTCCTTTAGAACGATCCCAGAATTATCAGCAGTGGATTTCAGAGCTGTGACAGGCAATCGTGATAAGTGTAATCAGACAGAGACACAGTGCCCAGCCAAAACCATGACCGCTTGAGGTCAGGGCTACCTTTACTTGACCTGAATTACTCTACCCACTTCAAGCCCATCCATACTATAAGAAAGATACCCTTATAGTTGAGTTATAGTTGGAATATAGTCTTTTTCTGGCGTTCATTTTGTTGTTTGTTTCTTTTACTGGAGTACTAGTTAGAGTACCTTGCTCAAAAGGTACAGCAACAGTCTTCCCTGGATTTGGACCCACAGCTCTAACCACCGCTACACTTTCCCCCCAGAATTCAAAGCTCATGGTTTTCCATGCTCCCAGAGATGAGAAAATCAGTCCAACAACCCCCGCCCCCACCACTGTCTTATACTTCAAATGAAACCCTGTACATCAGTTTTCATGGAAATCAACCACGTGTTCAAAGTTAGACAGACAGACACAGTCAAAAATTCCCATTGCCCATTTTTGGAAATCTGTTTGATGCTGTAAAAGTTGTGTCCAAGACGGATCAAAATTCCCCTGGAGGAAGCTGAGGGTTTTTTTAGATTCTTTTTTTTTTTTTTTTTAGTTTTGCTTACAAGAAAATACACTTGCACTCACACATTGAATAATAAAACATGTATATGTTGGCTATATAGACCATATTGTGGTGGTTCACAACAGCCTACTTTAATAACAAATAACTGGGACACGCAGGCCACGGCACATTGAGCGCGTTGCTTTTTCTTGCTCAGGGTCAATAGCTTTCAATATAGGTGAGTCTATTGGATACCACTGGCCCCATGTTGTGTAAAAAATATAAATACAAATCTAAATCGTCCAAGTTATTTTAACTGGAGCTTATACTTCCCTAAGTACTCCCTTAGGTGGCCCATTGCTTAAGGAGTAAATCGAATACACAATCATTTTAATATGTCCATATCAAGCGAATTCAAGGTCAGTGAAGCTAAAGCCAAACCCTCCCCTCACATATGTACGAGCTCTGGAATCTTATATTATTGTATTGAAAGTAATACCACACCGAGAAAACCTATCTAGAAATCTAGAACATTATTTTACAGAGCAGCAATACTATCAATCTAAATACTAACTTTCTAATACAGAAAACTAGCAAAATGCACAGATATGCATAAGTAGATCAAATGAAAAACAGGGAAGACGCAAGACTTTTTGTTTGAGGGCTACAATGGGGACCACTATTATAACAAGAGATACCGAACTGGTCCTCCACTTTTCCAGTTGGAATGATTTGAAACCTTAAACTCTGATTTGAGCCTCTCCCAGTCTGGTTAGCTGGACCAGGGCAATATAAGCCAAGAGCAATAAATACAGCAGCAGAATGACCCCAGAGAGCTCAGTATGCTATGAATTATAAGTCAGATGATACTACTGTATGACAAACCATTATACCCCCACATTACACAGAGAATCCTGTAAGACTTTCTACTACAAATAAACCCGTTTGAAATGGTATGTCGACACAGTGTCACTGAAAAACCAAACAAAGTGGGCCGCTTAAAGTAGTTTGAATAATGATTAAAAAATATATTTAAAATGACCAGCTGCCCAAAACATTGCAGAAGAACACACACACATTTAATCTAATAAAACCTTGCTGATATATGGATGGTGGTGTGGTCCAACTCCCTGGTCCTCCAAGTAGTTCGTAAACAGTTCCCAGCTGATGCACTCTTTACGAAAAGTTGTTCGTAATGCAGCACCATTTGTCCCTTGTTGCTCTTAAGTCTCTATGTTCCAGTAAAATTAACAAATTATGTATTACCAGCACTTAGAGATAAGCAAATGTGTTTTGTTACCACAGCTGCTGAGAGGTCCTTGGACCACAAAAGTTTCTATCAGGCTGGCACTATAAAACTGGGCAACTTTCCCCAATGATATAGAAAACCATCCATCAGCAGGTCAACAACAATGGTGTGCACAATGTGCTGTAGTAAGTGGTGTTAGGGTACATTAATTAAGTCTTACTGAGGTTTTATTTATATACTAGAATATATGAGGAATACAATATTTTACTGTAAAAAGTTAACAAGAAACTAAGCAGGTGACTACAAGTAGACTATCCATATTGTTTTTCCCAGGCCACAAAACAAGACACTTTCCAGGGGTGGCAGTTTGTTAGATGAATGGTTTGCTAATGAAGGTTGTTGTAATTATAATCCAGTCAAACCTGATGTTGTTTTAAACAAATTAGGTCTGGGAGGAAAACTGAAAAGCCATTTCAGGACCAATTTCAAAGCCAAACACGACAAACTGAGAGGAAAGACTTCACTATGGTATAAAGCAGTCTTATGGGATGGAATAAACAACACCGCACTGATTGATGAATCATTGTTTTTGCTCAATTTTAAATACAAATTAATTATATATATATATATATATATATATCCCTCCCCCATAACTCAGACATAATGTACAAAGACTGTCCAAGTCAAGGCCTGTATTTTATGATTTACATAATGATCATCATTTAATTGTCACATCATTATTAGGCAGTTATCAGTGGTTAATTAAAAAGTGCAGCAGCTGAACAAAACATTTGCATCAGGACCGTGAATAGCTTTAACCACTGTGACATACAATAACATGCAAGGCGTTATTGGAGAATAAAAGACAGAGGCAACAGTATCATATGGCTTTGGTCCCTGTACTTAATTGCTGATCAGGGGTCATGAGTTGCCAGAATAGTATCAGCTACTGTAAATGGAAGACCCAGCTGTATTACAAGTGCAACAGTTGAGAGACGACCTCAAAGCGCCACCTTCTGTCGGAATTGTAGAATTGCCTCATCTCTGCAGTGCAGTTTTGATAACTTCTGGCAGGGGATGAAAAAACATTATTATTATTATTATTATTATTATTATTATTATTATTATTATTATTAAGTAATAGTGATATGATATTATATTCAAAACTAAAAACAAAATTCACAAAAAATATGAATTTCAGTTTCTTGTATTTGTTTCCTCATACTTTGGTAGTGTTCATTTTTAAAAACAGAGCTTGCAATATGAATATCCAAACTTAAAGAATGTCTATTATTGTAAGACAAACATTTTACCATTGGAGTAACAGGTATCTGCATACAGAGACACATACACACTCAAACATATACCATACTGCTAGATCAGCGTTTTTCAAACTTCTTTGGCACACAGACCACTCAGCCTATGCACACATTTCCGCGGACCAGCCAGGGTCCCACCCCTGGTGACAAAATGCATTAGCTTATCTCTTCATAACAGTAATACAAAATGATTCATATTAACGGAACATCATACTTGTTATTATTATGTTTAACAGAGTGCAGCAACTATGTGGGAACGTCTTACTCCAGCCAGTAGGAAATTAAATATTCTTATTGAAAATCATTAAACAGAAAATGAGGTTTATTTATCAGTGTAATTTACCTCAATTGATTTTTTAAATTAAATATCGAAAGTAAAATATGAATTAATGTCCGAAACAAAAGTTACTAAACAGCGTCACTATTTCTGGATCAACATGCATTTGTGTCAGCCAGCGGATCACCTGAAGGACCATCGTGGAGCACTGGGGGTCCGGGGACCACACTTTGAGAAGCCCTGTGCTGGAAGCAAAAAGACAATGTGCAAACGCCAGAAAACAAACATAGAATTAAGTCACAGAAATTAATTCACTGAAAAATAATAGCCTAAAGAAATGAAATAGTGATCGCTCATTTGGTTACTTCATAGCAACAACATGCTTTGCCCTCTGGGAAAAATAGATGGAAGTGATCGATTAGATAAGAGAAAGCAAGATCATTCCCAACTTATTAGACTTTTCTGCAAGTCAACACTATTCTGTACCTACTTCCAGATGCTTCCACATGATCTTGCTACAGTTACAGAGGAGTGATGTTATTAAAACGAGGAATGCTGGTTACAGAGTCATTTCTGCTAGGGAAAAGACCTTAGTTCCTCTGAATTTCCCTATGGGAATTCCCCTGAGTAGGAGGGAGCAAAGATTATCAATTACCACAGTTTTATGAAGGGGGAAGCATGTTTAAATATTCCACATATATAAAACATAAAATGACATAGAAATTCTATATGACATAGAATAATTATTTCAGAATGTCCATGCTTAGCCATAAATAGACGTTAGTAGTAGTAGTACTAGTACCATAAACTATTTTTCCATTGAAAAATTATTCAATGGAAAGACCTGGGAACATTAATTACTGAAAGCATTAGTCCATAAAATCCCTGAAATTGCAAATGCCAAATGCTGTGGTACACAAATGTAAAACAAAGTGAATGCCCTGAGCCAAGAACTATAAAAATGGGCGTACTATACTGCAGGAACACACGGACACATTAACCTCTATACACACATATGTTAGCCGGTATTAGTTCTACACACTGCTCTATAGTGGCTTCTACTCTGTAAACCTCAAAACATCCACCATACACAACTTCTGGTCTTCTTCCAGCAAAAATATAGTATTAAGAATTTGGCCATGAAAAAAAAATAATTATAATAATTTTTATATGAACCACATGAAAAAAAAAAAAAAACGCAGTAAAATACAGCCTTGCCCACAGCAATGCATTTTTTCCTTTGCTCTGTTTGGTCTCTTGTGACAAGAAATCAGCTGAGGCACCGAATATGAGAAATGAGAATCCCAGTGGGCATGGAAATTGGCAGGAAGAAAGCATGTTTTGAATGGTTGCCTTGGCTACTTCCATTGTTTTGGGATGGGAAAATGCTGATTGGTAGTCTTAGAGTCCGAAAAGAGGACAGGTATAGGGCTTTTGTTAATGATAATGATGGGAACCAAATGCCAGACTAGAGATTCTCTCCATTTGCTACCCATTTAGGGTAATCATTTTAATTATTTGCCTGCACATTCCTACAGAGAAAATATATATATATATATATTTAATTCAATTAATATTCTGAAGACTCAATACGATTCTTCAGACAGCAAATTGATAGAAGTAATAAATCAATAGTTAAAAAATTAAGAACTTATCCAGTAAGCAATGGGCTGTGGTAGCAATTAGTAGTTATTTTTAGTTTTATAAGACAACACTGCTTCTACACATCTACAGCTACACCTGGCATTCAACCTCATGAAAACCAAGCAATTCATCACCTTTCAAGAGCTATGTTTATAGAATGCTATGCTTCCACAGACATGCACGTAATGAAGGCAGACAGCCCAGAGTATCGTGGGATTCTGGAATGTGGGTCTGGTGATGTCGTTTTTGGTTTTTATTCTTCTTCACATTGCCTTTTCAAAGCAGCCTCAGCCATATGCTGATATAAAGTAGACATTTATCACTTTCATTACCAACTTTTTCAATGTAAGGAGAGTCAGACACTAATGCGGCGCAATTTGAGATAGTTGCTGGACGTTGTACTTTGTAAGATGATAAGAAACTGACGCCAAAATCTGTAGCTGGGAAAAGGACACAGTGGAGGCCTTTGGGGCAATTAAAGAATTTCCAAATAGGCTGAAAAAAGAAAAACATATTTCAGTCATCACGAATTGATCATTAAGACCCTTTGTTGTCTTAAAACTTTTATTGTCCTATCACGTAATACTTTTTCAGCACAAAGGGCTCCCTCCCACCCTCTCCTACATTTTATTTCCAGGCTAGAAGGCAAAAAAAATATGAAAATTTGAAAGGGGGTATAGACTTTCTATAGGCAATGTTTTTTATATAAACACACAGTGGATTTTGGTTAGGCCCACTGTACAACTTCAAAGCATAACATGAATCTGCACAGTTACAAATAAAAAAGATCAAGGCATGCTGACATAACTCCAGCTTTACTTGGGATAATCTGATCACTACCTTGCAAGCAACAAGTTATGATTATATAATGATGTGGAGCTATTTGTGCAATGATGTTTATTGGGAATTAGCTGCAAATTAATTTCTTTATTGAAGACTGGAAGCATTTTGACTAATTGAACTACTATGTAAGTACTCACATCTTTAAATATGAATTATTCCTAGAATCAAGCATACAACCACAATGTCACAAAGCATCTAAGCAAACTGCTGCACATTCATGCCATTCTCATGTGTGGATGGGCTTAAGTAATACAATACCATGCTTTTATTGTAATAGACTGATTCCTGTGAGTGATCTGTAAGCAATTTGTGTCACAACAGCATTAGAGCGAGTTCCTTGGGTGCCAATAGGCATCTTCAAAACTGTATTTACAGTATACTATAAAATCGGTATCAGGTACATACAGAAATTCATATTTTCATTTTAGTTCAGACAAAACATAAGTAATAATATCGATAAGCAAAAATCATGATAAACATTTCTGTAGGTATCATGGTTACATAAGGCTAGAGTGTTAGGGATGGCATTTATTTTTAACTGACCCATTATGAAAAAGACAAAAATGAATTTGTACAGATTGTACTGGAGTAAGACTCTTTCTATGTACCTTGCAACTGCACTTGATTCTGAAAATCATACTGTAACATACACTACAGTACATTAGCCTATTCACACAAGGCTGTGTAGGTGAGTGGAATGATTAGATGCGCAAATGTTGGATTGCACTGGGATCGAAGTGATCACTAAAGATTGATGATGTATTTCCTTAAATTTAAATGTGGGATTGTTTGCACAGTGAATGTGTAGGTCTTCAATTATGCAGGATGTTATGATACAACACATCCTGAAATCCTGAAAGAAAATATAGCTGGCTTTTGACATCCACCCTTATTTGCTTTACATGTTACAGTCTTTAAAGTTGCTTATATCACAGAAACGATCTGGACAGGTGCAATACATCTAACTTATGCACTGTAATGGTTACAGGTATGGGGTGCCAGGTAGAGGATTTGGAACTACCACTAAAAGGACTTCAGCTGTAACACATTACTGGGATCCAGTGCACAAACACCCTGAATCCTGTGAAGGCACTGAACCAAGCCAAGGTATCATGGAAAAAGAAAAAATAAACCTATCAGCTTGTGCACAAGTTTACAATCTTCCAGAAGAGCTCTTTCCATCCATAGAAAACAAACTCAGATGGAAAAAATAACGTTTAACAAATACAGTGTTGGTTGTGACACAAAACTTTGTGAAATGTCCTGATATTAGGAAAATAAAGATAAAATCCAAAGTCTTAAACTTAAAACAGAACACGCACATGTACTGAAGCTCCAAAGGCATATTATTATAATAGCATAAGACGTATATTGTTTGTTAACGTTTCGGCCAGTTGGCTTTATTCAGAAGAATATCGATTGATGTTCTGATGAAGGCCGACTGGACGAAATGTTAACAAACAATACGAGCCTTATGTTATTATAATAATAAATACATTTGTGGAGCTTTAGTACATGTGCTGGTTCTATTTTTTGACTAATTTATCTTTGAGTTGGCACCTTATATTTTGGTGTGCTTGTTTTCTACTTTTTCACAAGTTTTTTTAACATTAATCTCAGACTTTGAAAATTATATACCATATACTTAACACTAAAGATCAAATGTAAAAGGTAGACTTTTACTTTCTGACTTGCTCTGTAATCAATATCGTTGTTCATCCTAATCAGGGTAATCACGTGATCTACTCTTCCTGCTACCAAACCTTCACATTCGTCTGTTAGTGTGGGTGATGTTCTTTGCTCATCTTTAGAAAGTTAAAATCTTTAAAAATGCTTTGAAGGCTATAAAATTAACTTATGCTGGTTTGTAGTTTTCCTCATTTTGTTTTAATGAGTAGCTATAATTTGTGCAGGTGGTTAAGTGATGTCAAAACTGTTTCCAGGGGACTATAAACGACGAAATAGGCCACTTGAACAAACTCTGAAGATGTAAACTTCTTCTAGCGAGGACTCATGGGAATTTTTCTTTCCCTTTGTCATTAAAAGAAAAAATCTCCCAAAAGGGTAAAGAAATTATACCCTAATGGGTTATGATGATGGCAAATAAAAGATGTGCAAACAGCGTTCATCTATAAAAATGTAATATTTGTATTGTGTGGTTTTTGTCGGTATTATGCCATGACACTTTTTTACGCTATGCATACTGGCGCACACCACTCCACTTTAACCACTGTTCCATAGCTAACTTATAGTAAGGAGTCAGTATATTTGCCAGATTCAAATCTCCATACTGAAAAGTCCTGAAATGGATAACTAACAAAAATCCCCAGAACACTACTCAAACAATCTGATCTCCATTGTCAATCCTCAAAGAAGCTGGTCACCACACCGTGTTTACAATGCAGGTCAGACCTAAAGAGGCTTCGATCCGACTTGCAGCATGATTATCATCAACACTGTGGATCGTGTTTACATTGCAGATGGACCCAAGCCATTTTAGGTCCAATCTGTGTGCATACCTCCTAAATACAATAGCCTACATGCTGGGTGATGTTATAATGACCACCCATGACCAATGAGTTTTCTCCTCTGTCACAGTATACCAAAACAATAACAACAACCTTGATTTGAAGAGGTTAATATGAGTACATTCATTATAAATACTCACGACGAAAGGAATAAATACAATTTTAGTCATTATATGAAATTACATCATATTTTACATTATTAATGATTCAAGATGACAAATGTTGCATAATCTTAATATTATTATTAATTGATTTTTCTGGTTAAAATGTTCCAAAATGGAATTAAGATAAAATTAATGTAACATACATAGACCTATACTCCCATCTTTGCACAACATCCTGCTTTCTCTTGCTGTAAAATGTTGCTTGACAATAGATTTACATAAATTAATGGAACGGTGACCTAGAGGGTTTGTTTTCAGTGGGAACAGGATAATATCTTGAAAAATGCTCCTTTGAGAATGAAGTCAGCCAATTCAGTACAGTTTTGTGCTCTGTATTGCAACACACACGGGGCAAAGCATGGCCCACCCAGTCAGAAAATAAGTAATTTATGGATTCTGAAATTATGCATGGTTCACATGCAAACTCTCTTAGGAGATACAGCTGTTAATTTTTCAGGCAACTCACCAACTATACTCAGGGCCGGCCCTAGCCTTTTGGGGCCTTAGACAAGATTTGATTTTGGGGGGCCCCCACCTCGCCACAAAACTTTTCAGTGGTGCCCATCTTTACGGCGGAGAGAAAAAGTTTAGGTAAAACTAAAAGACACACAAACATTTAAATAGTGCACATCACAGAACATGTATTGAACTTTAACGTACACGGAAATAGATTCAGTAATACCTACAAATGTAAATAGTGCACTGTGCACATTGAAATAACACCAATAACTAATAAACAGTTTAGGTAAAAAAAAAAAAAATACTGAGTACTGAAAATACTAGGCCTATATTACAGTGTGCACATTAAAAAACTAAATTAATTAATATATACTACTGTAGTAGTTAACTACTAGTTAATTATTATCATCACTTGGATGTCAGCTGGCAGGAGGCGAGCTATCAAATAGACACTCCACCACAAAACCAGTCACATCACCAACAAATTAGATTATTACTTCATCTGATTGAGCTGGATTATTGCTTTATATATTAATTTGTTTAGATTCTCACAAAGTTATGACATTTTAAAATCTCACTACTTACAATATACAAAATGGTTATTTAAGATCCGCTGACATTCTCTTCATAAACTCCTCAGCAATATACACTTATATCCATCATATTTACATGAAATTTACCATCCCTAACACTGTGTTCAAGCCACAGATGAAATGCCCCTCTCCCTCTCAGGTTTAAATGGTCTCAATTTATTGCACTAGAGGAGCTGCTGTTTCCTGCAGCCTTGCAAAGGGCAAAGGAGCGTCTTGTGCATTGCGCCTTGTTGTTTCATACTTTGGTTTAATGATCTTACCAAGTGGTTTTCCACGTCAGTAAATAGAAATGTTCGATAAAGTTAGGATTACAACATGATGTATACAGTAGAGGTGTAGACTTGAGTCAAGTGACTTGGGACTCGAGTTGACTAGAGTCAGAATTTATGAGACTTGAAAAAAGCTGAAATGATTTAGACTTGACTGACTTGGCAATCACTGACTTTTGACTTGACTTGCAGGTGTTTTACTTGGCATGACTTGAAACAAGAAACTCACTTTTCTCATTTTTATGTTGTTTGTTATTGTACATTTTTTGTTACATTCAAATGGATGCGCGGCGGATGAATACAGCACTAAATGTGTTAGGGCCTGTCATACTATGTGTCCTTGGGCACAGACTCTCACCAAAGACAATAGAGAGCTGAAGTGGTGTCGTCACTTTGTAGGCACTAGCGTATGCAAATTAACTTCTGGTTCCTAATGCAAAAATCCAATTAATTTATCCCACAGAGATTCAGAAAAATCTAGGTTCAACACAGGTTTATGTTCAACACAGGCTTAGGCCATCTTATACGTTTTGTTGTGGAAGTTACCCTCTTTCAATACATTCAGCCATTATAGGTCTTGAAGCACAAACTTACAGACAGCAAGGAAAAGCTAACAAAATGCTAACTTTTACAAGAAAGGGACTACAGCACAGGCGCATGCGTGTAACGTCTCCTCAACTAGCTAATGTGTCCTCACTGTCCCAAGCACGATCACCTAGCTAGCTCAGTGGCTAAGTGTTTATTTTAGTACTTAGCTAGCCTGTTATCTCTAAACGGAGTCATAAAGTGCTAAAGTTGCTTAAAATATGTATCAAAATGTATCCCCAGCCTGTGTGAAGGATAAACCAGCATCCTTTTCTGGGCTCTGAAAAGGAAAACTCTGCCATCACTTGTTAGTGTGGCAGTGAGTGCATTAGCTGTACCAGCAACAAGTGCACCTATTGACTGGGTTTTCAGCCATGGTGGACTAATTCTACGACCACATCGTGCACAGATGAGTGACAGGGTTGTGTCCAACTGTCCAAGCGCAATCTTCTGTAGTACACATACAATGCTTAATTGATGCATGAAGACATCTAGCAACAAGGTTGATGTTCTTCTACTTATGTTCAAATTAAGGCTCAGTAGTAGGAATGTGTCTTTTCTGCTTTGGTCAAAAAAGAAAACCCATATTCATATTTTTCCCTTGGATTTTGTCCCATAATTCACCTACATATATATATGAAATTCAAATACATAAATCATGAAACACCATATATTTATTTGTATGTTTATTATTCCTACCTCCCTCTAACTTCTTGCCCTTCTGACGACACTTGATAGGTTTCTTGGTGTGGCACTCTCTGTCTTCAACTCATCAAAATTATCCCATAATGGCTGATGCTTGGGCTCGTCCTCGTCCTACCCATGCTCCCTACCCTTCAACGCCCTTTTGACTCCAGCTCCTCTGGCTCTCACTGCCTCAGTTCTCTTCTCCTAGATGTTGTTTTCTCACAAGATCACACTCACCGCTTCAGAGTCAAACTCTCCTTTATCGTTTCCACTTTCTGCCCACCCCATCCTTTGACCTCTCCATTTCTATTCTACCTAGACTCTACATTCCCAGTGTAACTCTCCTACTGTGCTAAGAAGCTTGATGTCATGCTCAGTCTTTGCCTCTTTACAACTCTTCTACATCCTGCATTGTCATTTTCTTAATTTCCCACTAGACTAGACTACTGCAATTCCTTTCTGCCTGGCCTTCCTATAGCAGCCTACTGTCAACTCACCCAAAAACATCCCTGTGCCATTTTCTGTACTCTTCACTCTCAAGAATTGAATAAGAGAAAATACTACAGTCACAGACAAGTATATGCCTTTGCTTAAAACCACATTCTCGGGAAAACCCTTAGTACTTGCTCGGGCTATATAAGGAACCTGTGAAAGATCACGTCTCAGTGCAGCTGAAGATTTTAGTTTAGTTCAGCTGAAAAACTGGTATTTTGAGCAAGTGCTGGTGAACGTGTTTTCCAACCACTTTTCCAAATCAGTACTGCCTGGCCAAACAGCGTGTGGACATAAAAAAAAAAGACTTTTTTTTTTTTTTAAACACAAGCGCCTATATTTTGGAATTTTTTCAGATTATTTCTAATATTTGACTTTGACTCAGATACCTGTTCAGTGTGGATAATCTGTAATACCTAAGAAAGCTGAAATGTCTGTGTAGAAATAAACTCAATTTCTTAAGAAATGAAAAATGAACAGGTGCTGTCAGACATACTAATAACCCTGTATTCAGAAGCTGGGGAACAGGTGTATGTTCATGACAAATACCAATTTTTGAAGATTTAAGACATAATGCAGTACGCCCCGTAATTACAATGTTCAATTGAAGAAGGTGTAGGCCGCCCACACACAAAATTGGCTGAAAGTGTGTAAAAGTTGAAAATGAATGTCAGCGATCAAAGAAAAGGATTGCAAAGTTGTTTGACAGGTAAAGGTGTTCCTTTCTTGTTAAAGATCTAGCAAGCCCTCGGAAATATGTTAATTTGCAAACCGGACCAGTGGTGATGTCAATGCATTTCCTGCTTGCTGGTGAAACAAGTTTGGCAATTTTAAGTGGATGGAAAGGATTTTCAAGGGCACGGTTTTTCACTGTTTCATGGTTTCCATATCCAGCTAAACCTAAAGTTCATTGCTGCAGTATTGCACTCACCCAACTGAAGTGACAACAGATGATAACTACTCAAAATACAAGCAGCTATCTGTCTGTCCTCCAACATGTTCAGGGAAGAAAAAGAAAGAAAGAGAAAGAAAGGTAAGCAATAAATGAATAAAAAACGAATAAATCAATAAAATGTAAAAAATGTCAGGACGTTTCCATTGCCTAAAAGGTGAAAGCTTGAGGTCAGTTAAATTACTTAAGAAGCTCTGAGGACTATGACACACGGTTCAAATGTGAAAAGCTGGCTTGCTTCTCAAAATACTGTGAGAACGTCCTTTAAAGAATCTTTACACAAAAACCTACCCACAAATGAATGAACATAAATACATGCAGACATGTAAATGACAGAAAAACATAATTGTCGGCCTTTGAAAGCAGGGGCGTAGGTTTTGTTTCAGAACTGGGGGGACACGGTCAATATTGGGGGGAGGGAGGATATGTCCCCTACAGTTATGGAGCCGGGCATACAACGTTGGAGGGGACAACTCTCAACATTGAGAACCTACGCCTTTCAGCTCAGGATGATTAACTATCGTCACAGTCAGCTGTGAGGCTATAATGTCCACTACCTAACGCATTAATATTAATAAATTAGATATATAAAAAAAAGAAACTGAAAAACATCAGCATAGTGAATAAAGTTATATCTATGTTACTATAAAATAGGCTTATTCAAATGAGGGCAGAATCATTACCAAACAACTCCAAACCACATCAAAATTTGGACCTAGCTGAAAATCTGAAACACATGTACACTATCGAAATTTGATTTAATAGTATTGGAAAGTGGCTTCTGACAATAATTTAACCGGCATCAGGATACAAGCTAGTACTTAACGTGTTTGTGGATCAAAGTTTTAATTTAGTCAAGGCCTAAGTCAGTTTTGATATGGTTTGGACTAAAACATTCAAATGAAATGTAATATTACTAGTTTATTTTTAAAGCACTAGACTATGCTGTTTTCCATCACTGATATTTTCAAATATAACCCATACAGTCACATAGCAAATGTGTGTGTTATGGCACTTGTCAGTCGTGGTGCAAGGTTAGTAAGTGGAGATAACTTTAAAACATTCAGGCTGTAGCAACATGATATGGGGTGTAGCCTTTGTGTCAGAGCGCAGAAGCTTGTCAAATACTTTGCTATGTGGCTGAGCAGCATTTATAAACATGACAAATTCCCAACTAAAAGCCTTAATGGAGTAATTATTATAATAATTCATTATTATAATTGCAGTAGTTTCTGAATGAGGAAAATCAGTACGATACCAATTACCCACACATTGTATGATCTCTCTTCCCCTGACACTACTCCCATCCTTTCTTGTATCCTTGCCCAGCTGGTTTTTCTAGATTTGCAATCTTATTCTAAGCAAGGACACAGATACTGCTTTCCTATTGCCAGTCACCTCCTTTAAGTGATATCACATAGCAGCTGAAAATACAGCAGTTCTCTGTTTGAAAATGAAATGTGTGTTGATTATTATCATATATGCAGATCAAGATACAGTCTTGTAATTTTCTGTAAATGGGGAATGTATTTTTTTTTCTTAATTATTATGTAGCCTATGTATTGATTGTTTTACATTTCCAAGGTGGATACATTAAAGGGGAAAAGAAGAAGAAGGGTAAGGGAGGAAAGTCATTTTTTCCCCACAGAGCACAACAACAACAAAATAATTAAAAATTAAAATATTTACTTGCACAGGGCTTTCTTTAGGTCCACAATAACCAGTTATTTCACTAATCTGATCTACCCAAGAACCCTGTTGTTTTAAATGACACAAGCCGGCAATATCATGCATATCAGAACGTCAGCGATCACTAGAATTCCATTGCGATTCGATTGCTTAAAAGAAATAAAAGATGAATGAATTTCAAAAAAGTGAAAACATGAAGTCTGCTGAATTGCTAATGACAGCATCCTAATATAAAAAAAAAAAAAAAACAACATGCAATCGCTTCAAATTGCATGTGTGTGTCTGTAATGTGAAACTGCATTGAGAAGAGCAGTCTGACCGGCGCATCTCTGACCGGTGTCTTGGCTCTTGCTGGCCACTCACCTGTCCAGTGATGCCGGTGATGAGAGCCACTCTCTTTGGCGCTGTGCCCTGCTGCCCATTCATCCCAGAGCTGGAGGCTGCGTCTGTGCAATGAGCCATTGTAGCGACGGGATTTGCATGCAAACGTATTCACGCAGCTCGAAGTGGTGCAGGTTTGTGTACTTGTTTCCTTATTGCTAGATCTAAAGTTGCGGCAAATGCGCGTCACACTGAAAACAACAGCGCAGCAGCCAATCGGAGCTGCGCCCTGCAGAGCCACCGAGTCCCATAGACATCACACCCTGATAGAGGGGACGACCAAAGCGTGTGTCGCCAACTAGAGGTGGAATGTACTGGGAGGATTGCACCGGTTCTTCATAATGAATGAAGCCCAATAGATTGCATAACATGTATACAAAATCAAATTAAATCAGTTTCCACCTTGAAAATTGAACTTATAAAGTAGAAGTAATGTAAAGTGTTAGTGTTGAACTACCAAAAAGACCATATAAGTTGTCTGTACTCTGGTCTTTCTATGTGACCGTTTTTAAAAGACTCTCAGAAATGTATCTAGAATTAAAAACATAATATTAGGAAATGTCAGAGTGTTTTTGTAAATATAAAATAATTATTATCAGGTACAAATGAGTAACATAAATGTGATATATACCCATTCACCACAGTGGTTTTCTCTATTTTGAAATTCCTGAGAGAAAGGCGACATAAAACAATGATGCGACCAGGATGTGGTTTTACTTTTAACAAAAAAAGAATATCCTTAGGCAGAAGTTCTCAAGCTAACCTCACAATAATGGCATATGAGAGGGAGCCTTTATATAAGGAACATGGTGAGAAAATTCTTGTTAAATCGTGAGTGCATTTGGTAGATGAGCTTTGGTATAGACACTGTGGTGTGTGTGTTTTTTTCTAGTTTCCAATATTAAAAGATTCTAAAAAATAGGATTACATTAATTGCACTGCTTCTCTGTAATTGAAAACTCTGGAATGTTCTTTGTTTAGTACATTCACATCATGGGTGTTCAATTACATTCAATATTCAGCAAGTGGGTTTAATAGTTGACAGAAGCAGCAGTATAACCTGGGCTAGCAGAAGCTGGATATTGGTATAGATAGTATTTATATCTTGGCAGTTACAATTTTCATTATGGTTCTAACAAGATGGATTTTATTTGATTATTTAATTAGTGAATACAAGTTTTTCATTTAATTTAACCAGAGTCCTCCACCTGATTCTAAAATTCCTACTACTACTACTATTATTATTATTATTATTATTATTATTATTATTATTATTATTATTATTATTATTATTATTATTTTCCTTCCATATGTGATCCTGGGACAACTGTTAAGAACTCTTAAGAATCAGGAGTGTAATTTCCTTCCAAATCAATAAATGCAAATACACCATAAAAAGTCCTCCAAAAAAGATCTACAGTTCAGATTTATGAGCTCTAAGATTAATGAATTCAATATATTCTTTGGAGAGAATTTGAATACCTGGAATTGTTCCCTTTTCTATAAAGAAAAAAGGTTGATTAAGATAACTTACATTTTCTTATTGAGGAAATATGACAATTGGAAGATATACTTTAAAATAAATGTCTGCCCATAGGCACTGACACACTTCTTTATCTATCATTAGAAATAAAGTTCATAAGCATTCAATTAATATTTCAAAATTGAGTGCTTTGGGGGATGTAGAGAATCTGTTTTATAGTGTGCTTTTTATTATACGCCTCACTAATCCAGGAAAGGGAAAGCACATGTATTGGTGAAATATGAGAAATTCAGATTAACTCTGGATTGTTTCTCAGCCTTATCCTACACAATGAATCTGACACCTCACCACATTCTCCCTGTTTCTGACCAGAGAGCTGTTTTTATAGCCATTCTTTGGATGTTTTTAATATGGAAAACATTTTGTGAGTTAATTGAGAAACGTGCCAAGCAGGTTGCCAGAAATCTGACATTCAAAGAAAATGCCAACATATTCGGCTTCCAAATACTGCAACACACTGGTTTTCCTGAATAAGACATAATTTGTGGGCAGGGGGTGTTCAAATAGAAATAAACAATATTGTACTCAAATTATGACATATGTAGGTGTCTCAGGACTACATGACAGTTATGGTTTTTCACCCTCATAACGTAATGGAGACTAATTAAAGCAAAATCTAAACAAATAGTTGACTGGCTGGAGGTAAATGAGGCCAGTGATGTAAGACCAAATAATCTCTCTTAAGATGTTGAAAGAGTATGATCAAACACAACCGAATGATTAGAAACACGCAAAGTAACCCATTTCAATCACTTATGCATGCTAAGTAAGATTTGCAAGGAAGAACGCCTTTTAATAGTACATTTGAATTCCACTGTTTAACAACCTCATTAGTAAGAGACATTTGCGCCACTTCCCACTGCTTTTTCCAGTCTGTTTCTGCACATTCACCCTTGCAGACTAATTTCCCAAACTAAAATACATATATATGGCATGACAAATGATGTAAACACACATGGGAGGGAAATGGAAGGATAAAACATTAAACAAGAGGAAAAAACAGGTAGTTTAAGCTTATCCTTTAAATAACCAACATCTGTTATTACAGTAAATTGAGATAAAGAAAAGATTTGGATTAGAGGAAATGTATTGTTTATCAGTTTTCTGAAAGAGGGCTGAAAGAGAAATTAGGCCTAGATTCAAACAAAACCTTGGCCCACACAGTCGCAAAGTAAAAACCCAGGCCTGGATGGCAGGTTTACACAGGGTAAAGGGAAGGACCCTCTGTCAAGTTAAAAGCCACGTATCTCGTTTGGAAATGTGAAATTGTCAGTTGACTCCATGTTATTGATTTCATACTGGGCTTAAACTTTATAATTCCTCTTCTTTTTTTATATGCAAATGCCTTGAAGATTTCCAGAGAAAACTCTTCTTCATGGAACCCTTAAACAGCACATTTGTGGGGGGAGAGAACTCTTTGGTTTGGCTTGGCACCTTGTGAGCCCCACAGAAGCAGCACATGAAATTCCCTGAACAAACACAATTAGAAAGTGAATGTCACCCTTTCCCTGAGAAGTTTGCCATGGAAGACATTGTCAGTTGACCAACCAAAAAAATGCTGCCATGAATCCAGCACATTAAATCTGGGCTTTGTCTAATGTTATAAGTTAATTAGAGAACATTGCAATGCCTGTCGTACAGATAGGCCTATTCTATTATTACACCAAATTTACTTTACACGATCTATTTTGGAAACAACGCATTTTGAAAATACACTTGCCAATACACTCCAATTGCTGTTTGTTTACAGCACCTGTTGCAGGAAACAGAAGTGAAATTTGAAAACAGGACTGAGAGTACAACTAGGACAATGTGCCTTGCATCTAATTTGAATTGATAGAAAAATCATTAGAATACTGTTAAATAATATTTAACTTGTAAAGGCAAGGACTGTTCTCATGATACTTGATTCTAAACTATGTGTACTAATAGACTTCCCATGTTTCTACTCTTTGACTTATTCACTGTTCTTAAATGTTAGATGCTTCATTCTTGATTAGAATAAGGTCAACCTTTTTGTTTCATGTGAAAATATAGCATGTGCTCCAATGAGGGAGGCTCTTTTTAACAATAAATGAAAATGTCCATTAAGTGTGAAATTCAAGATTCTGTGATTTGAAATAAAAATGTACCACGAACCCCAAAATACCTACCTACATACATACTTATATGCATACATACATACACACACACACACACACACACACACATATACTACACACAGTACATAAGAAGGTCAAAAGTAGTACTTGGATGCAAAATATTTTTTAAACTGTTTATATAAAATATCTGCACTTTCAAATCAAAATAAAGTGATTTGGTTACATAAATTGGACTAAATATCTCTTTTCTTGTCTCTTTTGAAAAGCATGCTCTTTGTCTCAGTTTCTGTCTTGGTTCTCATATCCTGTGCTTGTGTTGCTTTTGCAAAACATTGCTTTGTGAAGCAGAATGCTGAAGGATTTCTAAATATGAAAATGTCTCTATTTCAATAAATATTCAGTCTGTGCTATTGAAAGATATCTGTGGTACTCTTGGTCTCACTTCTGCATTGGCTCTCACTCTGACTGCAGAGTTGAAGCTACTAGTGGTAGTAATAGTGATGCCACATAATATTAAAAATATAGCAACTTAGAGGCAAGTGATGAATTACTCTCGACTGTTTGTGAATGGGAGGGCAGGGGGTGAGTCAAAAGACATTTATACATGTTAATTATGATATTGTGTTTCAGCTGCAAAGCATGGGTCTTTTTACAGTCACAGTATGAAGTGCAGAAAACATTAATAACCTTCGACATTTCTTTCATCAAATTCAATTATCAATGGTTCTAACAAAACTTTAGTTAAGGTAATTTTAACAAACTTTGGTCTACATGTCTGATCTCATCAAAAGTGCAAGGGTTTACATAGTACTGTAGAGGGCTTTACATTGTTCAGGATAAAATGCAGAAGTACAATAAATGAAGTGCAACAGAAAACATGTTTAAGTATGCATGTAAAATAATATGGTATTATTTAAAAGCTACAGTCTACTAATTCTGCCTGAGTTTGGACATTGGCTTTATAGCATGGTCAGGCCACACACTGTGCTATTAAAAGTTACTCAGCTTTGTTTTTCTTCAACAGCTCAAAAATAAATACATCAATAAACGTTTCAGGAATTCAATGAAAATTGATATTGGCAGCTTCCACTGAATTCCCAAGGCTTTAAAAGACCTTCCCAATGTCCTGTTAAGGATGCTTCTGTGTGGGATAGGTTGTCCTTTGGAAACCATTTTCTTCTCTGGGTACTTGAGTTGTTACAAAACACACATGGGTTTGGAACCTCATGCCATGTCCAAATCGTCAATCAATATAAGATGCACCTTTCAGTATATTTCCTGACAAAATGTCAAGAAGGAAACATCCCTGAACTATTATCTATTATATTCTGGTTGAATTTGATCTTGATCTTAAAATAGTTGACAAGTAAAAATTGAAATTCTTAGTTACGGATTTAGCTTTTACCATTTACTGACAATTAAAATCGTGCAGGACAACACCCTGATGACATAAACACTGCTGTATATGCAACTAGTTAACAAATATCAGTTTTTTTTAATCACTGTCTGCCAATATTCTTCTCTGGGTAAGCAGTGAGCACTTGGCTTAATGGCTTTCCTCTCTCCCTGGAGAGGACTACTGACCCTAAAATAACTCCTCCACTGGCTGAACGTTTTGTTTAACTTGTGGTGCCTGCGGTCATACCACCTTGGATGGATTCTGAGCTCATAAAATCCCAGGAACTCAATAGGATTGGGCCTGACTGATATTTGGATAGAAGACCTCCAAGGATCACTAGGCAGTAAAGGAAGTGGTGATGGTGGCTTTGAGTGAAGTACTCGGCCATCTGGGTCAAACTGTGCTTCCAAGCTTCAAGGGAACATTACACACTACTTGCTTATCATTATGTGCTTTGTTATCAGTCGAGGACTTTTAACTCAAGCATACCCTTATACTAATTCATTGAAGTATAACATGGAAAAAAAAACACAGCAAAGAGTAAGAAAGAACAGCTTAATCATGGTAAAGCATGGAAAAGCATTGTAAACCAGGAAACCGTAGAAACCATGGAAAAACAGAGTTCAGGCATGGGATAACATTAATTAGGATAGGCTGGAAAACAACCGTGTTAGAATGTTTTATAGTTGAAGATTTTCAAGTACTATATTGTATTATAACCAAGAGTGGCAGTGCAGTATAGTATGGTACAAACCCTTCTCATAGCAACCTAGTTAGATGTTCCTAGATGTATGTTAGGATTTTGAACAAAAACTTTGTTGGCTATTGGGTGATATACAACTCACACGACAATAAGATATTTTGTTGGGTGTACGAAGCACTCAATCTATTTCATGGCACATTCCATATTTCTCCTGGAAAGGCAATAGAGAAGAATGCTTTTTTCTGTAATTCACTATCCAAGTAGCCTTATGTCAATTGAAAGCAATTACGGCCGTATGTGTTATTTAAGCCCGGAAGCATGCTTTAAAAAAAGAAAGCAAACGCATTGAAGAATTGAAGAATATGACTGCAGCAGCTCAAGTTTCAAATTAAAAAACAACCCCATTAGGGCAGAGGGTCTTTCATCTCTCTTCCAGCCTGTGCTTTGGAGTCTGCAGCAGCACACCCACAACAGACACAAGGGCAGACTCTCCTATCTTCAAGATGTGCTATCCTAGAATTAATTCAGACTCTGAATGAGGAAGAGATTATTGCTGCCATCATGCTCTTGATATGCAACACATAATTCATAATCTGACTATATATGCCAATGAGTTTATTTTAAAGTGAAAAGCAAATTCATTTTTCAACAGTCCACCTTTTCTTTTCTTTTTTAAAAGGTACAACAGGAATTACAACATTACAGTATGATATTTGATTGTACTGGTAATTGTGGAATTATGATACAGTATTTTCTCCAGTTCAAATTACAATAAACATTGTGTACAGTATTATACAGCCACCCTTGACTATAACAAAGTAGTCACTAGAAGAAGCTCACAATTAGAGTTGGACATATTCTCAAAATCTGATTTCATGTGTATGAAAGTGGTTTGAGAACAAAACAGGACATAGTCAGACATTCACCAAACAAAACTTTCAATCAGGTGTATTCTCCCACTTCCAATGCAGAGGAAAGGGAAATCCTACAAATAAAGTCACTGTATACTGTGTCCATTTTCATCAGCTAATCTGTAAATGGCTTGGCCAAGATTTACGTTGGTCTGATACAAAAAAATAATAATAATACATTTGAAATACTCATATGGACCCCATCTATGAAAAATATAAAATAACTAAAGCAAATAGTAGTAAAGCACAGTGTGGTGTAGATCTAGTGTAGATTCCCAATTTCCCCCCATCTGCTCCCATACCCAACTGTAAAACTCAAGCAAGTGGGAATTGTATCGATGAAAGGAAATTAAAAGAAAAAGAGTATTTTTATGTACAGCGTTGCAGTTGAGCAGTAAGTTTTGAAAGGTAGAGGAGATCCTGTGAAAGTTTCAAGAGCTGGTGTCTCCATCTGCTGGTACAATCACAACACTATATACTCTTAATTTATAGACAAATCTGACAGGCACTGCTAACCATATTTCCATGTATAGCCATATTATTCAGTCTCCAATTTGTGTTACCTTCACACATTTTGAAACTGTCTGCGGTTGATTAACCTCCATAGAAAGCAAATTCAATGCTTATCTCAGCAAATTAAGTGTTGGAGTTATTGGTTAAAAGCTGGGGAAATTACTGTTATTTGCATTAAATCTGTTAGAGAATGCATAGGGACGAGGGAGATTAGTCACCTTCCCACAGTAATGCAAAAAAAATATAATTTCATGTCTGTTTTGTCTAACAGAACATTAAAGAAAATTTGACAGCAGTGAATTGAGTGGGTGGCCAAAACTTATTCAGTTACATTTTACTGAAAAAGAAAGTACACATGTTACAAACTTGTTGAACAAGTCAAAGGCTTCCGACTGTGGTCCAGATTCAAAAATTCTTATATCTGATCTCATGTTCCCATTGCGCTCATATGGTTTGGACAGGATGTACTGTCAGCTAAAACCCTCCTGGAAAAGACCTCGCTGTCACACCAGACTGACCTGCTGTGATTCTATCAGCTTGACAGACGTGGGATTGAAAAGACCTTGGCTAAAAATAAACCAGACAGTTAAGAAAGCATTATAAACAATCAAAAGCAGCCCGTACAGATGCTGAAACAAAACCTGGAACATTAAAAAAAAGCCGCTCCTGACCATGATCTGTTTTTATAAGGCATTTTAAACACTGCACAAGTTACTCACAGGATGCTTACGGGACAGTCTTGCTTACACTTGTAGCGGCTACTGTTGGTGTTTTTCTTGTTTTGTTTAGGTTTTCCGTAAAGACTGGGTGAAACCTATATATAACAGAATCTAAGAAAGGAAGTTTATTGACATCCCCCCCCCTCCATAAAAACCCAAAACAACATTACTTGATTGATTTAGGTTTTGTTATTTGTGTGCAAACTGTATAGAGAGAGATCTTCAAGAGAAAGGTACTTGATCAATGCATACTACCATTGCTCAATTATGGCTCTGGTCACGAACAGAACAATTACACAGAAACTAGAAACTACACAAAGAACAATGGAAAGAGGTATGTTTGAAGCAACAAGACGAGACAGAAAAACAAATAGGAACAAACAAAAGTGTCTCTGAAAGAGTGAACATGCTAAATGACAAAGGACTGGACACATTGCAAGAAGAACAGATCATAGACGGACAAAATAAGCTATAGAATGGATCTGAAAACAGATTAAAGCATGACCTAGAAGAAGACCACATAGAAGATATTAAGATGAAATAAGATTTGCAGGTGTGACCTGGAAAAGAGACAATGTACATCGAAACTATTGGAAATATCTTGGGGAAAGCCTTCTAGGAGAATTGATTAAATCACTACAGCATTATATACATACAATTGAAGTATACATAAAGTACTTCGCATATATAGCATGATTATCAAAATGGATACATTAAGAAGATGCCTATACGAAACCTGATGAAAATGTGATGTCTAAATAACTTTATGTTAATATAGATCAAGTACAAAAGAAACATCTGAGATTTGTTGCAGTCGGTATAGCAGTGCAGTTACAGTGAACTTGAGTTTGTGTTTTTACCTTTTTTAAACCAGAATTTAAAAAAAAAGATCTCAACAAAATCTTATTAAAATTTGGTTCTAAACTGAGTGCTTGTGTGTAATGTTAGAAATATGTACCTTTGATCCAAGAGGCCAAGAACCTCACTTATTTGAAGAGCTCAGCAGTGCTTTGTGGTCTGTCTCTTTACAACACGATCCACCTCTTCAGACAGGGGAGCAAAATGAATGGGCTCCTAAAAATATTGCATGTTCTGACTAAACAAGAAAGGATACGGGTGGAAGTCATGGATGGCTTATGAAAATGGGCAAACAACTTACATGATAACTGCAAATGAGATTGATAAAAAGCCAGTTAAGCTTAAATGTTTTCTGAAAGGAATTCCGTGGGAAAATATCTGACTCTGTATTGTACAGTAAACTATGTCAGACATGTGCTCTGGACTTTTAATTGTTAGTTGTCTAATTCAAAATGTGTTACAGGCTGCTACATTTTTATGTTACTGGCCATAAAAACATATCCCATGTTGTTCAATTGGTCTCAAACTGTGAGGACCTAATGATTAGTGAACAAAATGAAATCTTAAATATGTACAGTATCTCTTGACAGACAATAAGATTGAGCTCATTGTCTTTGTTTTATGTATTTTAGTAGAATTGTGTGGAGGGGCTGATGAGGTGGATAGTGGAGTTGCTGTTTGTGTCCCTGACATTAAAAATAATAATGTAATATTTCAGAATATTCGATTGTTAATCCATGTATAATTAATGCGGCCCCAGTTGTTCCAGACACAAGCATTTAAAAGATTATAACATTTCCCACCCCCTTTTTCTGTCAATGTGCCTGAATGTGTGAAGGCTACCTTTCCAGGACTTCTATTTTGAACTGATTATGTGGCCACACTGCAGTCTCTGGGAGATTAAATCTTTCTCAAAACCCAGCATGGACTATAGATACAGACGGGTGACAAATTAAAGGAAAACCTGAATAAATGAGTGGAGGAACATAACGAATGCAGATGCCTCCTATCAGGTGAACTGCATGATACAATTATGCAATTAACATCCTATCATGCTCTGTGGCATGTACACAAATGCTGAGCAGGCCCAGTTGACCTTTATTTTGGATCAGTGACTTTTAAAGAGGCGTCATTATTGGGGCGCGAATGGCAGGAGCTTCAGTCACAAGACGCTCAACTGGCTCGTGTTCTCGACAAGTGGGCGAGTGCATGTGTGGCGACACCAAGAGAACGGTGCAGGCCTGACTGCTGGACCCCTACAGTGAGGGGGTCCGGAGGCTCTGTTATGCTGTGGGGGGCATTTTCCTGGGATGGTTTGGGTCCACTTGTCCCCTTAGAGGGAAACATGCAAATCATTACAAAGACATTCTGATCACCTTTATCCTATGGTGACACATTTCTACCCTGATGGGAGTGTCTCTTCCAGGATGACAATGCCCCATCCACAGGGCATGAGTGTGAAAATGATGTGAATCATATGCTATGGCTTTGCAGTCACCAGATCTCAACCCAATTGAACACCTATGGGAGATTTTGTACCGACGTGTTAGACGGCGCTCTCCACCACCATCATCAAAACACCAAATGAGGGAATATCTCTTGGAAGAATGGTGTTCATCCCTCCAATAGAGTCCAGAGACTCGTAGAATCTGTGCCAAGAGCACTGAAGACACACTGAGACACTTTATGTGGGTTTTTCCTTTAATTTGTCACCCATCTGTATGTGTTGAAGACAATTGCTTTAAAGGCATAAAACGATCTGCATCCAAAAAAGAAGAAGAATTAAAAGACAATACAAAAATAATATGTGGTTTTGTGTCACCCCCCCTAAAAAATACCTCCATAAAACATTTTTTCTTATATTCATGGAAGAAGATTTTACAGACAGAAGACAGAAAACTGAACCGTTATTAACTGAATTATGACTCTTGACTCAGTGTCCCAAGCATCTGTTGTTTAACTTTTCAGCTAAATACATAACTCTCTCTAATTACATTAATTGTATTGCAATCTTTCAGCTCATGTGCTGATTTGTTGCATCTCTTTTTACATGATGGCATTATGGGAAGGGTATGACTTGTATACATAACGGAGGCTGCTGTTTGTAATTATATAATGCTAAACAATCATCATTGTGGACTTAGCTGTAGTGAACGTCTTTATAACAGCAGCACTGGCCAGCGTTTAATGGAAATATCATGGAGTGATCTCTGTGCGCATTCAAAAGCCCAGCATACTGATTTCACTGCGCTGGTTTCATGATCAGCCATTACTAACATAACATAGTTGGTTTCAAACAGTTAAGTACAACAAGCTTCTTTTCAGTCCACAGTGATACAACATTGGATTTCTGATACAATACAGGCAACCATCATTTTAAAAACTTTCACTCGAGATCAGCTCTGAAGTCCCACTATCTCATCGAGTCTGGACATATGATGGGCGCATAACGAGAAAGCAAATTGCACAGGGAGGATGAATGGAGGCCACACGTATGAAGAAGTTTGCAAGTCAGCACCAAGCTTAGTGTGTCTCTCATGCACAAGGGACTTTCCACTATCACTGACGATATGTTCATCCCATGACATCATTGCAGATATATAAATTACATGTGCTCCTCATCTTTATCACTCCCTGTTTCAGATAAGAATGAAAAACAACCAGAGAACAAGGACCCTCACCTCTTTCCTTGTGCTAGAATTTCTTAGTAAGCCTATTTGATGCCTGGCATTTCTCCCCACTTTCACCCCATCATTTGTGTCTTTATTCATTTAATTGTAGTCTGTCACATTTAACTTTTATCTCTTTGCCTGTTTATGATAATATGTATGTCCATAAATCCAAGTATCTGTGCATTTTACAATACTACTACAACTAATAATAATACTGTTATTATTTTTATTATTATTATTATATATACTATTTGTAATACTATTAGGTGTATTTTATGCAGAAAGTGGTTAACACGAACTAGTTTAACAAGCCATGTGATTGAAACAGTGTTCATGTCTTTGCTTTTAGTACGCATGCAACCTTTTAGAAGAGAGAGAGTTGTTGTTGCCAATGATCCTTTGAGAACAGCTCTGATTGGCTGAAGTCCCGATTCCAGACCTGAATTCAGCTTATGGTCTTACGTATTCCCTGTCTGTTTTTATTCAGTGTGTCAGACAAATTGACTCTTTGACCTAGGGCAACAGATTGCATATGGTTATTAAGTAAACCACTGTTGTTTCTTTCCTTTAAATATATATTTTGCAACAGTGATGTCAAATATAAATATTAATGGTCAAAATAAATGTGCCATTAAAGAATATAGTGACTCTGACCAGACGTACAGCTGTGCTGGAGACCATTCAACCAACACATTCAACCACATTTGACTTTTAACAATTTATAAATAGCTTTTCTATTTATAATCTTGGTATCACTTTATACATGAAAAATGCAGTACATTCAGAATACATTTGTATAAGGGTGTATGTGTGTATCCAAAACCCAACTTCTAAAATTGTGCCTTTTTGGGTAATAGGAACAAACTGCACGGAACGCACCCAGAGAAGCTTGTAGTCTGTCACTTGCTGTCTCCCACAATGCGTCTCTGCAACCCTGTTTCATTTTAAAACTATGCTGTTCATCTCAGCTATTTGAAAGCAGCATCCTTGATGTCTGGATTTCATGGGAATGTTTCACACCACAGTTATTTCTAACTGTTAACTGTTATGCACAGGGTTATTTGTCTTGGCCGAAGGAGATGTTTTGCTAGTCTGACAGAAAGAGCCTTTTGCTGCCATAACTGCAATTGGACGCAGCCTGATCATCTATCATCCGTCCAGAGCAGGAAGGCAAAGCTGATGGCTACACATTGTGTGAGGCACTAAGTCGTTGACTGACCTCGAAGGGGATCGTTCAGGGCAGTCCTGGCGAAATAAGTTCAGCCAGAGCCAAGGCAGGCAGAGAAATCTTTTGTGGGTTTAGTTAACAGGACCTACACGTTGAGATCTGAAGAAAGTCAGTCATCACAGGCTTTCTTATGAACACAAGAAGGCTTTTGTGTGGCCCAGCAGGCTCATCATATTGCAGGCCAATACCTTTCCATTTTTGGTGCATTGCGATTATCTGCGTTTGGTGTCTGTGTGATGGGCATGTGTGGGATCTCTACCTCCTGGACCTGCATCATATTGCTTTTGATTTGTGCTGCCAGGGTACATGAACTCAGTAAATGGCTAACAGATTGGCACGCCTTTCTGTGCAGCTGGACTCCTAGGACAGCTTTCTTGTGAGCATCACAGAGTAGATTAAACACAAGAATTCGTAAATAGCCTCATGACATGAAACGTAGATGACTGGCCCTTAAATATGGTGCTGATTAAGAGTGACACCAGAAGTCTTCGCTTGACGGATTCTGGTTTCTTTAGAAATCAACAAGGCTTCTGTCTATCTGTTTGATCATCAATAGGGAAACACAGCAAGCTCCAAGTCCAGTTGTTCTCCTGTACTGAAATTAGTTCATGGAAGAATGTGTGTAGTTTATTTTCTGTGCTTCAAAATGTTCCCAAGAAGAGATTAAACTTAGTCTGTTGTTTTCCTTCTTAGTAACCATCAATGCTCACATTTCAATCACAAAAGATGTTGTTTACAGTAAATTTATCATTTCCTACCTTCATTAATTCTTAATTAATTGCATTGTTTTCAATTTCTGTATCTGAATCCGTGTTCTCCTTCTCCTGTTCCTGTGCAGCACAAAGCCAAGCTGAATAACCCATTGGTTGTGTCTTGTGTTGTCTGTGTGAGTTTGTCAGGCATATTTTCCATGTATTCTTTGGAATCCCTTGTAATTTAACCTCTTGAGAAATTTGAATGTATTCTAATCTGTCTGGCTGCTGTCTCCTACAGTGCCTTTAGTTGTCCCCCCAGGGGCCTCCATAATAATTTGGTACAATTACAATTACAAGTCTCTCTCTCTCTCTCTCTCTCTCTCTCTCTCTCTCTCCCTAAAAAAAAATAATAAATAAATATAAAGTTTATTTTATTTTTCTCTCCGCCATCGCTATTTCCATTGTACATTGAAATTGTTCAGCAGCATCCTCTCTTTTTACTGTAATTTCACTGTAAGCTTCTCAAATGTTAGGAAGTCTTAATCCTGGCATAAAAGCATTTAGGTTTATTTATTTTGATTGAATCTTTTTCCATGCATTAAAAAAAACACATGCAAGAAATAAACATTTGCATCATACACAAATACTTTAAACTAGCACCCTTTGCAAAACTACTGAAAGCTTAGGTAGACGTTATTATCTCAACAAAATGGATCTTCATGTCTATGTTGTTTTTATTCAGAAATGTTTTTTTTTTTAATTGGAAATAATTGAATAAAAATGCAGTGTTTTGATAAATGATAAAAATACATAGTGCAGTGTAGCTTTCTTTCGAAAAAGAGAACAAGAACGCATTGAGAGAAGAATAGTCATGGTCAAACACATTCTGTGCACCATCTGGTGGCAAAAAGTAGCTCACTGTCTGATCCTACCTATCTCAGAGTTTGTGTGAGTTTTTGTGTTTCCTCTTCGTGTCTGAGAATTTAGATTTGTGTGTTCTTTGTCAATGACTAATGCTTTGAATATTGTAAATAGGCAGATAACATAATTAAACTATGTAGGATTTTCCTGGGACTCCTCTCATATTGGTGGCTTCTAATTGTATTAAATGTTTTATGCTGCATGTTGTAAGTGAAATGGTATGTTCAAGGGAATTTATCTGTTTGAAATTTAGTGGGAAATGAGGCCACCCATGGTAAAGTAGGAATAGAGGCCAATATTAACTGTATACATGGAGATTCAGGAAAGAAAGAGCTGTGCAGGATGCTACAGCCAGACTTCAAAGTCCCAGCCCTTGGGAATGTGGGGATTTGTACAATGGCATGAAGCAGTGTGAGAATGACACGTATGGATCTAACCGGCCTGTTCTTATTTGTCCACTGTTTTCAGTTCATACTGCTTGGGGATGTCAGATGCTGGTGTATTTAAATAAGCCAATGCCAAGCACATGGCCTTACCTTGAGCTTAACCTTCTCCTATGGAGTTAGAGCTTGAAAGCTGTCTTCATTGTCATTATGATTGATGATGGGTCTTTCTGGGAAGACAGCAGGAGGGTGCTCAGTGGAGCCCTGGCAGTGATTTAGTCTTAACCTTTTGTCAAGTTGAAAAGTTTAATGGGGGGAGGAAGAGGGATTTGAAGAAAAACATACGTATTTTATTAGCTGTTAATTAAGATTAAAATGTGTATAGTAGTGAAATGCGAGTAAAAAGGATTGCGATATTTGTAAGGAAACTATTTAGAAGGAAAATAGACAATTCAAGATTTGAGTCCATCATTTGAACTATAAACACATTGTTTATAAGGTATACTGTAAATGTCCCTAAATATATGTATATAGACCCTTGATAGGGGCTGTAGCACAAACATCCTTTTATTTGTGTCTCTCTTTGAAATTAAATAAAGTAGTGTGCGTGATCTTATTTATGCTCTTTAAGCACCTACAACCTGTTCACTGAAGTCCTTGTTTCAGGATCTCAATTCAGAAGCCAACATTTTCATTAACAACATGATGCACCCATCATAAAATAGCAGGTTTTGTATTTTGAACATATGGAATTGTTTGTGTTTCTTTCTAAATGCATTCACCTCAAATTGCTGTAGAACCAATTTGATTTTGCACTTTCTATGACTTCTGAAATGTACTGTTATTGAAAGTATGCACATAAGTGAGCGCGTTTTTAGATTAAGCTAAATCTGCTCTTGAGTCCTGGGATATGTGGCGCCCTGTGCCAGACTACCACTGAAGGGTAACATCCATTAGTCATGTACGCTCAGACTTCGTGGAGCAAGGTTAATCCTAATGAGTTAAGATTACACACTCTGAGTTGATTCACTGACTACAGGAACTACCGCTTACTTAAAATGCATGATTTAAAACGTTCATTCATTTGATGAATACTTACTTAAAATTTGAATGATCATACTAATCAAATAAAGTAGGCTCCACCCATTGCCTTAGAAATGTACTCTTTCATCAATAATCTCAGGTGGCCCTGAAGGGAAAAGTGAAATTAAAAAAGAGGTGGAGAAATAAAAAATATAGTTTGAAATTTAAAAAGAGTGTCCTAGAGGGTTGCATCTACTTTATTGCGACTATTTGATCAGGCTACCTAAATTGTAAATCATGGTTGTTAAAGCACCAGTATCCTGCAATGTTAACATAATAATGGAGTAGAGGAAAACAGGAGGTTGGGATCACTTAACATATGTAACCTTTTAACACCGATTTTGAAAAACGACATCAATGCAACATCTAAAATAGGCTTCAGGATTTTTGGAAATTGCTTTTATTTCAGTAACATCGCATCGGTATGAAGTAAACAACAGAAATAGCTGTTCTGTGATGGTGTTTAACGAGGTTTAGCTCTATTAGCAAATAAGAGATCACTCTGAACTCATTTTCTTCAATAACAGCAAGACAGCAAAACTTAATAACCCTGCTCCTTACCCAGACCCAGAATCATGACATCTATAACACGATTACTAAACGTAACGATTGTATTAGTCTTGCAAATACAAACCACCTGCCCAAGGCCTGAGAACTCGCTGTCCCCTCGGCCGGCCACGCAGGCACACCCATTTTTCTTATGATGATGATTATTATTTTACTAATGTGAAAGCTTTAAAGATTCTTGAGAGACAGCGCAACAGCGATGCCCCTTTGAACGGGCCCATATTTTTTAATTATACACAGGAAACTAGTGTTACAAAGGACATTTTCAAAGCAGAAATGTTCCCTGGCTCTGGAGGAGGCTGAGCTGCTGTGTCTCTGAACTTGCTGGAGTCTCCCTTTGTGTGTGGGTGGTAGATGTATCAGCTGACAGTGGAAGTGAGAGCGTGAAGCGGGCCACCCAGGTCCTCAGGTCACTGCTGACAATGTACTTTCTCAGAGCTGAGGTGGCACCTGCCCTCCCCCTTGCCAAAACAAACTTCATTTCTTGGTGTTCGGGTCTTTAAAGGGTTGCCCCTTCAGCAGCTATATTGGCTTGGCTCCACATAAAGAGTCTCAAATGACCACAGCCCCACATTAGGACGGAGGCTTCAAGCAAAATGGGCTTTCGTTTGTACATTTAGTGAGAACTGATAGGCCATTTTTGACTTTTTCTCACTAAGAATCCTAAATAAAATAAATCACAACAAACAAAGCCAAATAAACAACAACAACACAAAAATGTAAGCAAATTAATTTTTGTGCTTTGCTCTGGTGGTCCTTCGCTGACAGGAACTCAAGTGCTATTTGTTATCTTTAGGCCCGATAAGTACATCTGGTTTTGATTGCGCTCGCAGAGATCGCCTCAAGAGTTGAAAAGGGGGGCTCTTTTTTTTTTCCCTTAAATTGAATTTCTCACAATTTCAAACTGGGACCTGTACCAGGAGAGGGCTGAGCCTGTCATACAAAACTCCATTTAGTTCTTGGCCCCTGGGCTCAAAAACCTGGCACAAATCAGTTTCACCTGTTTGGCTAAATGAGTACACGTTAAAAGTAATAAAAGCTATTAGCAAGATCAGATTTGCTCCGCATGTGTTCTGATGTAAAATTTGGTGAACTCCTCCTGACCCTTGCTGTCACTTTTTTGTTTTTTTGGTCAGGCTAAATTATTTACAAAAAGCTGCCAATTCCTAAATAGCTTTTTCATGGCATGTCAGTGGGACCCTTCGTGAAGCCAAACCTTTTCATCTTTTGCTGTATTTTTACCTAATTGGCTCTGCCACAAACACAGCATGGAGAGCATTTAATGGCGTTAGTCAGAAGGCGAGTCTGTCAATAAAGACTTCAGAGACGAGGAACGCTAATCTTGTAAACCACATGCATATAAATGTCGCACCTTTTTGTGCCACATCCACTAAAAATGAACTCAGGCCTGTAGGTTATCATGACTATAAAATGTAACCCGGCCTCAAAGCAATCATTTTTGCCTGTGGTTTTCATTAAACCTTCTATTGTTTCCTCCTGGTATGTACATGGAGTCAAATTATGTTGATAGGGATAAATTTCATCCGAGGCCATGCTGCTCCTTCATAACCTGTGTTAATATATAACCTGTGACAGACGGGGAGTGACAGTCACCTGTTGGAGTTTGAAGGCTGTAAAATCCGCAGCAAATAAAAAGAAAGTGAAAAGGCAGTGAAATTCAAGAGGTGAAAGCGTGGATCAAGAATTCTTCACAGCATCTCTCCTGCAACACTGCAGCCATCAGTAAATCAAGCTGAACATCTGTACTAGGAGAACAAGTAGGGCTTGTGGAGTTGAGAGAGGCGTGTTCTGCTGTAGCTATATTTAGGTACTTCTTTTTTATATATATATAAATATGTCTGTACTGCAGGTACATCAGAGCAATAAAATCCTGTTGTATGGAGAGTGAATTGTGTAATCCAGATCAGTCAGAGCTTGTTTTGGCAGGTGTTGAGTTGGGTTCCCTCGTTGGGAAAATTAGCAAGAATCGTGTCATGTTCAGCAAAGGATGAGATTGGGATCCACAGGCTGCACAATAGCTTTTGATCAAAATGGAAAAAAGGTAGAAAGGAGAGTTTGTGATACAAACTGATCAGCAGTGATCATCTTCAATAAAGTGGCTTAGAAGGATAATTCTATAGTGCTAAATTGCTGATGTTTATTAATACAGGCAAACAAGTTTAAATCACTCCTGGTTTCCGGGTGGAAATGCATTTGGTTATTGGTTATAAGAAAAGAAAAGAAAATGAGAAAATGTTATGTTATGTTACTCCAAGTGGAAAATTAATTAAACCTAGACACGTCAGGAAAGCAAGCCCATCTGCCATCTTTATGATTGTAATGTAGTTTGTGCTTATTGTAATAATGGGAGCATCACCTCCACATACGATATCAAAAGCAAATAGTAACAGATAATTAAGCAAAAGTTTTGAAGGCAAAACTAAGATTATTGGAGTACATGAGAAACAAAGTAAAGCAACGCTATGCACTAATATTTCCACTTTGATGTACAGCAGCTCTTTCCAGGTCACACCAGCAAATCTTATTTAATCTTCCCATCTTGAATGTAGTCTTCTATGTCTTTTTGTCTCTTGGGAACAATTCGATCGCTCCTTTTGTCCATCTTTGGTCTGTTCTTCTAGGAATGTGCCCAGCTCATTTAAACATTTTTGTATATATATTGTAAAGTAGCCATCTATCCAAGTACAGACTGATATTATTTTGTATTTTTTGTTGTTGTTACGTAAATCAACATAAAACTTTTACTCATCTTAAACTGATTAATTGAGATTACAAAAAGTCATACTGACTTTCAAATGTTTTGAAGACATAATGGTTTATTGCTTTTTTTCTAATTTATTCTGCTCAAACTTGAGCAATTAGCTGATTAATTAAATACACAGCCTGATAAATGTAAACAAGCACTTTACTTTTGTGATGTAAGATGACAGATATATTTTTCCCTTTCTTTGATCTGTGTGGTGTAAAGATAGAATGTCTGTCTTCAAAGTCTGGCCTGCGAACTTGTAGACTTAAGAAAAATCCATTTGGGTGCTGATAATGGGAAAATTGCGAAAGATAACCAAGTCTAATTTAACTCAACAACTTTGTAACAGGATAATTGGCTAGATTTGATTAAGGAAGCAATTTTAATAAGGCAGTGAACTCTGCACTAAACTAGAGCGCGGGTAAAGATCTCTCACCTTCCTGGCTGACCTCTCAGTGACTGCAGTGCGAAGACACAAAGATTTTGTGTTCTCTTGCAGTCCGCCCTTCCTCTGACCTCAGCAAAACCCTTTAGCCTTTTTTCCCACATAGCTCTGCTCAAACCCACTGACTAGAGTTTTGGTTTATTTTTTCAGGTGAGCAAACTGTATCGAATACTGGTTTCTCAGTTGCTTTTAATTAGGCTTCTGGAATCTGCTCTTTCATCTGAAGAAAAATCTGCGTCAGCCCACGACTGGCTATTGCAAATTTTACACAAATAATTTAAAGGCATAGCACTGGGCGGAAAGAAAACGACCTAATTATGAAGACTTCAGTCTTCTGGTTTCAAGGAACCACAACCTATAATGGAAGGAAGCCTTGTTTATGATAGCTCCAGCTTAAAATATTTTCCACGTTAGCTTTCCCTGCTACCCTGCAGGTACAGTTTGAGGCTATTCTGAATTAAAACTCAAGGCTGCTCAGGAAGGTGACACTGCATAGCAAGTTTATTGAATTATCCCTTTCTGTGTTGCTTATATCAGTCTCAAGACCTTTTCTTGTCAATATCTTTGTATTTTGTATTTTAGTTGATGGCTTGTTAAACCCATTAATATTATAATAATAATAAACCATCTTTTTCATAGAGCCTCTATAGGTAAACAACAACAATAATAATAATACCATTACACTTCTCCTCAGACAGAGGATGAGAATACATTACAATACATCTTCTAGTAATCTTCTAATATAGTCTGTCTAGTCTAGGAGATCCAAACTATGACATTTATTGTGTAACTTGTTAAATGCTAATTACTAACTAGCCTGGGTTGAAATGTTTAAGGATGGATCTGCTAAGGTTTTCATTTCATAGTCTTTTTGTTTCATAGTTCATAAGATTGAACCTGAAGCCATCACAAAAAAGCTATCATCCTGAGATGTGATGAGCCGTAGGCTTCCTTCAGAATACCAGATGTACCTCTTGTGCTATATACTCTATTCATGATGAATCAGTATAGTTCAGGTATAACTGTTAAAGCTTCCTTATACTGTAAATCAGGATGCTATGGCCTTTTTGTGCTTTATCTACTAGGCCTTCATAAAACAGTGTCAAATCAAACCCTTTCAAAGTTATTAACTTAAAGGTCTATTAGGTCTTGTGGATGAATTATGGTGACCTACTGAAATAAAAAGGATTGAAACATTTTTCCTTCTGCCTGAGTGAATCATTACCTAAAATCATGAGAGAAGCTCAGATTGCTCATACCCCCCCACCTCCTTGACTTGCCACATCCTGCCGTAAGTCAGCAATGTCTTGTGCCCAACATATGCAGCTCCTCCACAGCAAGATTAATTCCCAGATTTCAAACAGCACTTTTAAGCATACAATTTCATCACATGAAATTCATCACATCAGACACAACTCTTCTCTTCTTCAGTTTGCTAGCTGGTGTGTTTACAGTGACTGCTAATACAAACGGCCTGACCTTTCATATATGGGATTTGCAAAGTAAGAAACTGTCCCTTTCCAATAAATACCCCACAGAAAAAGACTTTTCAGAGCAAGTTGATAAGGCTGCAGATAGAAAGAAACATTTGAAAATGAATCCCTTTACATGAAAGAAGTGCATTTAAGTGAAGTAAATTTAAACAAATACATTTAAGAAACTTGAGTTAACTCCTAAAGTCCAGTAAATGCTTTCTTCCCATCAAGAAGGTAAACTTCCTCTAGTTTTTGTTGTGCAGATGAACAGGGTGCAATGACAGACGGTCTAAATGAATTCTATATTCCGTGAAGAAGCTTGAATCAAGCAGCATAGTTGTCTTTCAGACATGACAAACTGCACACTGAAACATTACTCAAATTGTGTGGTATCCATCCCCAAGGATTCGTTGGCAGTAATTTCTCAGGTCGTCGTTTTCAGCACCCTGACCTCTGACACATATTCCTCATTCCTGAGGCCTTTTTCAGAAATGCACTTAAAAATGAAGTTTCCTAAATAGCTTATCTTGTTTAAACCTCTGCCTGACTGGAGGAATTGAATGGGCTCAAGGGTAACAGTCTGAATCCAGGCTGTGACCTATACTGCCTCCCAGTGGCGCTTCACAGTTGCCTGAGAATTGGAACGGCTGTTGAGGGTTATCATCTGTGATCAGTGGATCAGTTTGCTGGCCAGGCATATGAGAGAGTGACTGGACATCCCCAGTTATGTCTGTGACTGTCCTCTTGGGGACAATAAAGCCAAACTGATGGCTTTTCAGGATCAGTCTATGATAAAAGCTTGGCAATGCCCGTGTCTTAGGGGATGGATAAATGTTGCAGCAGTTAGTCGAGCAAGATAGAAAAAGGCAGTTCCAAGTTGTGGATTTAAAAGTGGAAGAACAATTACAAAGTGAAAATATAATTTAAATATTGTCATGCATTTCTTTATTTTACTAAAAATTGTATCTTATATTTCTCAGGTTGAATTTAGGCTTGACCATAGTGGCATATTTCACAAGGCATTTGCTGGAAGCAGTTTTGAGTCAGGAGTTTTAGGAAACCAAAAAATAAATAATTCCCAGCTCACAATAATTGCAGATAAGGCCAGCTGTAGCACATCACTTACTTAATATTCATAATGGTAAGGCTGTTAGTCTGCTCAGTGTTTTTATAAAATGAGCAGTGAGTTAATTTATTTGGTTGGGAAGAGTAAATGATAATAACCTAGGTGTCTGAATCAACATTGTTCATTTAAGTAGTTTATAATTATAACAAAGACATGAATTGAATTTTAAACAGTGATATATTACTCCACCAATTAATACATTATTATTATTTTTTTTATAACTACTGTGACTTTAGGAATTACTTGTCAATCCAAATGTAGTTTATAAAGATCCTTCTGCAACACCCCTGATAAATACTTACAGCATCTGTTTGTGTGTGTTTACAATAAGAAAACTGACATTCGAGTACATTCTTTTATTTTGCTTTAAAAAAAACAAATCAAGTCATTTCTCTGTACTAATATTGTTTAATATTGTGTTTTTTTAAATACAAAGTTTCTTACAATGTTCTTACAATGAACAAAACCAGTTGTAAACACACGATGAACAATTATTTTGAGACAAAATCTGAAACCGAACACTTGAAAATCACAAAGCTTTTCAATTCAACAGGAACATTCTGCATGAAAGGAGAAAGAAGATAGGGGAAATAAACTCCTGCTACATAGATATAACCTTTACTTTGAATTATTGTTGTAATTATACTACAAACGTATGGAGAAGAGAGGGGGACACTGACTGAAGAATACCCATTTTAAAATGTTTATTTGCATTTATCTATATTGTTAAAAAATATATTTCAAGGATTTAACCTTTACAGAAAACCAGAGGGATATTTCTCCTGACAAATAAAAAATACTTGTTTAAATAACACATGGAGTGAAAAGCCTTGTGCTTTAAAAACATTCAACCATGACAAACGTTTTACCAAGAGATGCATTTACATCAAATTTCATCTTACATCTATAAATGTAAATAGGTAGTTTGCTGTTGAACAATGAACCTTCATGGAAGGTGAGATTGGCACTCTATAGTTCAAGAATGAAATTATGTAGATACAGTTCACATAGACTTTAACTCAGTGGGTTAAAATAATGAATAGTCTTTGACCGGGTAGAGCAACACTTGCTGCCGTGCAATAGCGTGTATACATTTGCAATAATAATTTAATTTCATTAATCAAAAAGACACCCTTGACCAAATTAATTTATACTTAGAATATTGGGGGGGGTTTATATAAGACATTGGATCAAAAAAATTAATTAGAGGGAATCATATTTGCACAAAAAATAATTTGTAAGAGTTATCTGTTAAAGAATAATTTAATTTTGCTTATTCAATTCGACTATTAGTATTAAGGTTATGCATATATATATATACTGTGACACTTTGAGAGGGCTTAGGACAGGCGCGTTCTCAGAAAGCTGTGTCCCTGAGCAGAGCGAGTAATTAGCTGAAGGTGTGCGCAGGGGAGAGCTGCTCTGCTTACATAGCTCCCATTTTGTACCACACCCCAAAATGTGTCACAATATCTTTACAAAAATGTACACAATTTGCAATATCATAAAATAGGGGCAATCTACAGTTTTATCTGTATGCTAATTATACACATGATGGTATGCAAATTTGAGAAAAGTCTTATTCATCATATAGAATAATACAAAACAATAATGCTACTCTCTTTAAATTAAATAAACAAAACCAGACCAAAAATCTGTTTCCTTGTAACACATATTCAACCAACCGATTTTTTCTTTTTAATACACCAATACAGGATTTGAATGCCTGTTTGTTACAGTAGCAGTGATATCTGTACTAGAATATATATATATATATATATATATATATATATATATATATATATATATATATATATATATATATATATATATATATATAGATAGTCAACGGAAAAGCTTATTTGAACATTTACATACATTATAGGAAGGAGATGTAGAACATAGCTTATATGTTGTTATTTTAGTGTTATTTTCACTCAGTGTTTTCTTAGTGAAGTGACAAAGTATGAATGAATTATATCATGGTAACTGAATTAATATTTAGCTTTCTGTAATATCTGATCATCATACAGTACTATGCCCAACCTTTCATCCCTCTGTGATCCCTCTGTTTCTATCTCAGCAGCTTTGTGTCTATGCGATCTACTCACAGCAAAACATTCAGAGCCCATCATAGAAAGAGCATCGTTACTTCTGTCCAGAATCTCAGTGTGCGCTTTATCATCACTGTGCCTGACTCTGCATCATATACAACTACACAAGTTCAAATAGACTGTGATATTGGAGTTTTAAAGGATTAGTAACATTTGAGTGGACAGGATAGTTTCTCAACTACTTCCTGTCTTTTTGGTTTATTTTTGTAATAAAATGTATATGGGTAAAAGACACTTCAATCCCAAATATTAGGCAGCTTGTCTATAATTTGTATGTTTCATTATTTCCTTCACACAGCAAATTCTTTTGCATAATAATAATAATAATAATAATAATAATAATAATAATAATAATAATATTAAAAAAAAAACTATTCAGGTAAGACTTTATTATTTTATATAATGTAAAATGTACTGTCTGTACATACATATTAAATATAATATTTGAGATTGGCATCTATAAAAGCAAGTCGATTAATACATTAATATTGTTCCTTAAATGATAGGCTTAGAGCACCCTGATCACCCTAAAACACTAAAGAATAAAGTGCATGGCAGCATATACAATTCTATCACACACATTCAGTTCAGTCCTCAACAAATAAAATGAACAACACAAAGAGAACCAAGAAGAGTTATTTCCTGTGTAATGTTTGTTTCATTTGCAGTTTTGAACCCCGCTGTCATTATTTTATTTGAATATCACCAGTTCTATAAATAGTGTATGAATCTACAAATATTTTGCTGTAAAAAATACATGCTTTTATAATCTGAAGAGCGCCATTAGATTTACTAAAAAGATATCCGTGTTTTAATGATTTTTTTGTTTTTACAGAATAACCTGATGATTCCAAATGCCGACAGGAAATCTAGTTATTTTTAACTACATTCACACTGCAAGAGACACATGGCATGCACATATAAATTTACATTCCTGTAAAAGGAAAACTATCAGACAACGCTGTTTTTGTAGAAACATACCATTATGAGTTTTACTGAGTTCCATAACAGCAGTCAATGAGCCCCAAGTATAAATATGTCACAGGATGTTTACAGCACAGCATTGTGGGATAGAATTGGGGTAATTTATTTTGTGAGAAAGAGATGTCAGTTAATGCGATCATATCTTGCTTAGTGTATATTAAATAACAAATATTCTGAGTCTTGGTGGTCGGTGCTTTGGAGCCTTTTGTGGGAAAGTCAAGATCTAATGTAACTCTGATTCAAAGGTTGAGCCAAATTATATCTGAAATTGTGCCCTTCCTATACAGCATTAATACATAAATCAGTTAACAATTTTGACAATTAACAAGTGTTGACCAAACCTTTACCTCCTATTTTTAACAAAAACGTTAGTCACTGTTGTGATAAAATACCACTATTCCTCATCCATCATATAAAAACTCTTTCAGTTAAATTGCCTAGGAATAAAGATGCTTTATGAAGACCCAGAATTTCTCAAATACATACAGTATTTTCAGTCAGCAGCTAATGAGCTTTTTAAATATGAAATATAAATATAAATAAATAAGTGTTAAATAGATGTATTGTAGAACATTCAATTCTTGGTTTCTTTTCATAAGACTAATGCATTTTTAATAGTAACAAAAATCTATTTTCTTATTTGTATTATTACAAGAGAGCATCCCTGTTTATTTTATTTTTTTAATACAGCTTACTAACAATGTCGCTCACTCTTGGTAAATACTGCTACGATCAAGAACCCAATCAAGATATTAGATGTGAAAATGTAGGGGTTCCCCCGGCTGTTTAAATGCAGTACAGTAACCTACAGTTTACATTTAGTGTCTTTTCAGTGAAAAAATGCAGTCATTGTTATGGTGAGGTAGTACAGTTTAACAGAAGGAAAGAAAAGACCCCAAGTCTATCCCAGAATCCCACTGTTAAACACCAAATAAGTTGAACCATTAGGATATTACCTGTGCATTTCTACTGGCAAATATCAATGCTGGATTCTGGCACATATATGTGCTGCACTGAAATCCAGCAATACTGGATGCACAGTATTTCATACAACTTTTGACAGTACTTCATAACATTTCACTATAGAGATCTGCCTTGACTGTATGATAACCTTTTTAACTGAACTCTATTCTCTTTAATTGAAAGTTCGTCTGCAACCTCATTACGTTCTTCACAGGAAATGCCCAGGACTATATATTGTCATTTCCTGGGGTTACTTTTAATAAACTGATAAAATAGTAAAATACTTGTAATAAATATGACTTGTTGTAACTTATTTGCCTATATATATTATATGCTTGTTTTCAAACCTACCACTGCAAGATATGTTTGAAAATATCAGTAATTACATAGTTCAGTTCCAAATGATGTTGAATTCTGATTTTAATTTCCAGTAATCATACAGGTGCAGCAGTGTTGGTCCAGTTGACTGAGGCTCATGTCATCAGAAGAGAGATTTGTAGATACCTGTTGCCAACAGCAGACAAAACAGGTTTAGAATATAACAAATACATTATACAATTATTTAGGGTAATTTACTTATTTTATTTATAAATGATCAGGATCTGGGACATACCTTTTTAGGTTCCAGCAGGCGGAGCATGTGAAGAATGGCACTTATTTCGCTAAAAAAGTAAAGAACAAAAATAAGGGTTTGCAAATGTAGTTTTTGGGAACATTCTGTGCTGTTCAGAGATGAAGAGAGGGATGCACCTTAACATGGAGTCCGTAGTGAAGATTGCGGTCTGACAGCCATGGATGTTTCAGAGATTCGGCAGCACTGATCCTCCAGCTGAAACAGAGCAACACAAACACTCATAGGCAATGGTTTGGGGAAACATTAATCTAATACTCCAAAATAATTCTGCAGTTTCTATTGTACTTTCAAAGAAATATATATTGTATAGCATAGCCTTAAAATGTAGATATTCTGCATTTGATTTTCGAGCTTTATTAATACTTAGTGAGTGAGAGAGAGAGAGAGACAGAGAGAGATGAACAAGAACTTAGTCATACTTCAATTGAATGCATGGCTCATTATTATTAATTTCTAATAGTTTACTGTTATTTCTTTAGCATGGGTAATTACCATTTTTCTTTGACAAGGAGCTTTGAAATAAAGTCCTTGGCTTCTTCTGAGATGTCTTTAAATTCTTCATCTTCAAAGCTCCACTGGCATGACAAAATGTTATTCAGTGTTTCATTGTCATCATCCCCAAGGAAAGGAGACAGACCACTGAGCCTACAGGGGAGAAATAGTATCTTGTTGAAAATAGTGATACAGTGGTAACATTAGCATAACATTAACAACAGAAAATACATGTTGATGAATGTATGTTTTAGTGGGTAACCTGCTCTCCAGTTCTAAGGTGTTTCAGTGATGCACATTTGTTGAGTGAGGCAACAGACCTGTTACTATTTTCACATGTTGAGAAGGAATCAGTGCTACTGATGGAGCAGCTTTAGTAATTCAGTCAGTAACCAAAGAGGTGCAGCTGATGACTTACAGCATATATGTAATGACTCCTAAGCTCCACATATCTGTTGGGAATGAGACAAAGTCATAGTTGATAACCTCAGGAGCGAGGAATTCTGGTGTCCCAAAATTCACTTTTAGCTTTTCTCTTGGCTTGTATCTATAGAAGGAAGAAAAAAAAGTGTATAAAAAAACGTAATCATGCCATTCTATATATATAGTGGCATGTGTAGCAAGCAGTTCATTTACTCTGCAGGCAGTTTTTCATTTAATAAAGGTGAATATAATTTCATGTAAAAAGGAAAAAAATATACGTATCAAAATACACAGGCTGTTTTGACATTAACATACACATACACAAAATAACTGAAGTCCTAGAAAATTGATTCATCCTCAGAAAAGCCTGAAAGACACTTCCTGTACAAGTCAAATCCAGTAGATTCATCCCAATAAAATAAAATGACCTACAAAACACAAAGTATGATGACTGTGTCAATACTGAATTGAAGTGCATACCTTCTGGCTAGACCAAAGTCGATGATCTTTATCTTATTCGTAGCTCGGCTCACACACAGAATATTTTCAGGCTGCAGACAAAACAAAGAGAGATAATTGTTTTATATATAAATCAATAACGTAGCACAAATTAAAGTATAGAGGATGTCAGCAATTGCTTTGCAGTTGCATAAAGACATTACAAGAAGAGTTTTACCTTCAAGTCTAAGTGCAGAATGTACATTTGGTGCATGTACTGAACACCTTCACATATCTGTTTGATGAAGAGGATTGTGTCCAGTTCAGTAAGATTATAGTTCTCATCAATGATCCTGTCGAAAAGTTCTCCTCCATCTACACTGCAGTGAACAAGAAGATCAAAGTTAGAGCAGACTAATCTAGTTCCAGCCACACCACAACTAAAATACTAAGGATGTGTTGAAAAAGGGTGAATTCGTATATAAGTATGTATTTTTTGCTCTGCGTACCAGAAATATGAATTAGTATATATATATTAAAAAAAAATTATATATATATATATATATATATATATATATATATATATATATATATATATACACTCACCTAAAGGATTATTAGGAACACCACACTAATACTGTGTTTGACTCCCTTTCGCCTTCAGAACTGCCTTAATTCTACGTGGCATTGATTCAACAAGGTGCTGAAAGCATTCTTTAGAAATGCTGGCCCATATTGATAGGATAGCATCTTGCAGTTCATGGAGATTTGTGGGATGCACATCCAGGGCACGAAGCTCCCGTTCCACCACATCCCAAAGATGCCCTATTGGGTTGAGATCTGGCGAATGTGGGGGCCACAGCAACATTTTTCCAGTCTTCAACTGTCCAATTTTGGTGAGCTTGTGCAAATTGTAGCCTCTTTTTCCTATTTGTAGTGGAGATGAGTGGTACCCGGTGGGGTCTTCTGCTGTTGTAGCCCATCCGCCTCAAGGTTGTACGTGTTGTGGCTTCACAAATGCTTTGCTGCATACCTCGGTTGTAACGAGTGGTTATTTCAGTCAAAGTTGCTCTTCTATCAGCTTGAATCAGTCGGCCCATTCTCCTCTGACCTCTAGCATCAACAAGGCATTTTCGCCCACAGGACTGCCGCATACTGGATGTTTTTCCCTTTTCACACCATTCTTTGTAAACCCTAGAAATGGTTGTGCGTGAAAATCCCAGTAATTGAGCAGATTGTGAAATACTCAGACCGGCCCGTCTGGCACAAACAACCATGCCACGCTCAAAATTGCTTAAATCACCTTTCTTTCCCATTCAGACATTCAGTTTGGAGTTCAGGAGATTGTCTTGACCAGGACCACACCCCTAAATGCATTGAAGCAACTGCCATTTGATTGGTTGGTTAGATAATTGCATTAATGAGAAATTGAACAGGTGTTCCTAATAATCCTTTAGGTGAGTGTATATATATATATATATATGTATGTATGTATGTATGTATGTATGTATATATATATATTTTTTTTTTTTTTAATATATATATACTAATTCATATTTCTGACAAAAAAATCCACAAAAACGCATTTCAAAAAAGTTATACATTGATTTGCATGTTAATGAGGGAAATAAGTATTTGACCCCTTCGACTTAGTACTTGGTGGCAAAACCCTTGTTGGCAATCACAGAGGTCAGACGTTTCTTGTAGTTGGCCACCAGGTTTGCACACATCTCAGGAGGGATTTTGTCCCACTCCTCTTTGCAGATCCTCTCCAAGTCATTAAGGTTTCGAGGCTGACGTTTGGCAACTCGAACCTTCAGCTCCCTCCACAGATTTTCTATGGGATTAAGGTCTGGAGACTGGCTAGGCCACTCCAGGACCTTAATGTGCTTCTTCTTGAGCCACTCCTTTGTTGCCTTGGCTGTGTGTTTTGGGTCATTGTCATGCTGGAATACCATCCACGACCCATTTTCAATGCCCTGGCTGAGGGAAGGAGGTTCTCACCCAAGATTTAACAGTACATGGCCCTGTCCATCATCCCTTTGATGTGGTGCAGTTGTCCTGTCCCCTTAGCAGAAAAACACCCCCAAAGCATAATGTTTCCACCTCCATGTTTGACGGTGGGGATGGTGTTCTTGGGGTCATTCCTCCTCCTCCAAACACGGCGAGTTGAGTTGATTTTGGTCTCATCTGACCACAACACTTTCACCCAGTTCTCCTCTGAATCATTCAGATGTTCATTGGCAAACTTCAGACGGGCCTGTACATGTGCTTTCTTGAGCAGGGGGGCCTTGCGGGCGCTGCAGGATTTCAGTCCTTCACGGCGTAGTGTGTTACCAATTGTTTTCTTGGTGACTATGGTCCCAGCTGCCTTGAGATCATTAACAAGATCCTCCCGGGTAGTTCTGGGCTGATTCCTCAGTGTTATCATGATCATTGAAACTCCACGAGGTGAGATCTTGCATGGAGCCCCAGACCAAGGGAGACTGACAGTTATTTTGTGTTTCTTCCATTTGCCAATAATCGCACCAGCTGTTGTCACCTTCTCACCAAGCTGCTTGGCGATGGTCTTGTAGCCCATTCCAGCCTTGTGTAGGTCTACAATCTTGTCCCTGACATCCTTGGACAGCTCTTTGGTCTTGGCTATGGTGGAGAGTTTGGAATCTGATTAATTGATTGCTTCTGTGGACAGGTGTCTTTTATACAGGTAACGAGCAGAGATTAGGAGCACTCCCTTTAAGAGAATGCTCCTAATCTCAGCTCGTTACCTGTATAAAAGACACCTGGGAGCCCGAAATCTTGCTGATTGATAGGGGATCAAATACTTATTTCTCTCATTAACATGCAAATCAATTTATAACTTTTTTGAAATGCGTTTTTCTGGATTTTTTTGCTGTTATTCTGTCTCTCACTGTTAAAATACACCTACCATTAAAATTATAGACTGATCATTTCTTTGTCATTGGGCAAACGTACAAAATCAGCAGGGGATCAAATACTTTTTTCCCTCACTGTATATATACACTCACCTAAAGGATTATTAGGAACACCTGTTCAATTTCTCATTAATGCAATTATCTAACCAACCAATCACATGGCAGTTGCTTCAATGCATTTAGGGGTGTGGTCCTGGTCAAGACAATCTCCTGAACTCCAAACTGAATGTCTGAATGGGAAAGAAAGGTGATTTAAGCAATTTTGAGCGTGGCATGGTTGTTGGTGCCAGACGGGCCGGTCTGAGTATTTCACAATCTGCTCAGTTACTGGGATTTTCACGCACAACCATTTCTAGGGTTTACAAAGAATGGTGTGAAAAGGGAAAAACATCCAGTATGCGGCAGTCCTGTGGGCGAAAATGCCTTGTTGATGCTAGAGGTCAGAGGAGAATGGGCCGACTGATTCAAGCTGATAGAAGAGCAACTTTGACTGAAATAACCACTCGTTACAACCGAGGTATGCAGCAAAGCATTTGTGAAGCCACAACACGTACAGCCTTGAGGCGGATGGGCTACAACAGCAGAAGACCCCACCGGGTACCACTCATCTCCACTACAAATAGGAAAAAGAGGCTACAATTTGCACAAGCTCACCAAAATTGGACAGTTGAAGACTGGAAAAATGTTGCCTGGTCTGATGAGTCTCGATTTCTGTTGAGACATTCAGATGGTAGAGTCAGAATTTGGCGTAAACAGAATGAGAACATGGATCCATCATGCCTTGTTACCACTGTGCAGGCTGGTGGTGGTGGTGTAATGGTGTGGGGGATGTTTTCTTGGCACACTTTAGGCCCCTTAGTGCCAATTGGGCATCGTTTAAATGCCACGGCCTACCTGAGCATTGTTTCTGACCATGTCCATCCCTTTATGACCACCATGTACCCATCCTCTGATGGCTACTTCCAGCAGGATAATGCACCATGTCACAAAGGTCGAATCATTTCAAATTGGTTTCTTGAACATGACAATGAGTTCACTGTACTAAACTGGCCCCCACAGTCACCAGATCTCAACCCAATAGAGCATCTTTGGGATGTGGTGGAACGGGAGCTTCGTGCCCTGGATGTGCATCCCACAAATCTCCATCAACTGCAAGATGATATCCTATCAATATGGGCCAACATTTCTAAAGAATGCTTTCAGCACCTTGTTGAATCAATGCCACGTAGAATTAAGGCAGTTCTGAAGGCGAAAGGGGGTCAAACACAGTATTAGTATGGTGTTCCTAATAATCCTTTAGGTGAGTGTATATATATATAAACTTGTCAAGTTTTGAGTCTGAACACCAGATGTCACTACAGAGCTTTTTGTACATAACATATTCAACTGTCAGTAATACTGTGCTAAAAATACTGTGATGATGGGAGATAAAAGAGAGATAATACTCCATGAAAATTATATTTATTCAGATAGTCTTTGGGACTTGATTAAGAGTAACAAACTTAACTAGACAGTAACCAGTACTTACTACTCCATCACCAGAATGATGTCATGTTTAGACTCATAGGCTGCATACAGCTGGATGAGGTTGGCATGGTTCAAGGCATTCATTACTTGGATTTCATTCTTGATTTCCTCCTGTTAATGAAAGAAACACCTAATGGGCATCACCATGGTAACAACTTAGACATTTCCAAATATTTGTTTGGCCGTTGCAATACATCTGTTTTCTGTGCAGGAAGGTGTTTCCATGTAGTAGGGTAGTGTGTAATCATTTACAAAAATAATGATATTTTGAGTTAATATAATCTCCTTTTGCCTTCCAATCCTGGTCAAATTAATGTATGTGTTATTAATTAATTATGTATTATTATGGACTGTTATTTCATAAAATGCTTACTATTCCTATTCTAGGAGGCTTAACAGATTCTAATAAGGAAGTATATCAGAGTTTCTGATTGGTACAAGTTTAATTGTACAGTAGGATGCTGCAACAATGGGTCCCCTTTGACATTTCAGCAAGTGTGGCCTCATTTACCTTTTCCTTTCCGTTTCTGGCTTTGATGATTTTGGCAGCTAGGGTGAGCCCAGAGGAGTTCTCAATACATTTGTGAACCTGGCCAAAGCGACCTCTGGGGAAAAATAAAATAAAATTAGAATCAACGAAGGAGAGGTGATCTTCTAACTTGGCAAGACTGATTTTGTTCATCCATCCAAATGCAGATGGTTATTCCTTCCCAACTGGGCCAATTTGATTTGCTCGGGGTGCATAGTATTTCAAAGAAAGTATTTGTTGTTGTTGCTGGGAGATTATATTGCTGCTGCTTTATTGCACTTTGTGAAAGTCAGGGGTCAGTGACTGCTTTATCAGGCTTTGAGTAGCCTGCTACTGACAACGATCCATACAAATGTTGCTAATTATAATGATTACGTTATACACATATTAAAACAAGGTCTAAAAAAAGCAGAGTTCATAGCTGGAAGTGGTTGACAGGTGTCCATCAATACCTTTCTGTGTTATCAGACCAAGTCTAAAAATAGAAATCACAATTTATTTGCCTTGAAACTCAATGAAGGATTTGCTAGTACCTCCCAAATATGTTCAAAAACAGTCGGTTGCATCAATTACTCAAATGGATTGCAGGATATCCATTTAAGAACAAATCATTTGAAAAGACCCAACATGCTTGGATTTCTCATTTATTACATGTATAATACAAATATGTTTTTTAAGTTCTGCCCCACATACACACACTCCTGGGATGGGTGTGTTTAAAGGAACGGATTATCACTTAGTGATGAAGCTTAACTGGAAGTGGGTATAGTTTCACATACCCGAAACAAGTTGGTCCAAATAACATAGTTGACTTGGGAGTTATGAATACAGTGAGGCTGCAGGTTATGCAATCTGCCTTTGTGGGATTAAGGTACCCCAATCTGTCCCCCTGTGTCATACATGGATTGACTGACAATAGCGTGATAAGATGCTTTACCCTCCAAGAATCTCCTGTTTGTTGATAGTGTAGAAGTTGGTGATCTGAACTGGTTTGGCAGAGACCACACGATGATCGAAAGGAGCTCGCGGTGGCGGGCTGTTATCTAAAGGTGTTACGAGAGAGAGAGAGAGAGAGTTCAGTTGTTTCCAGTAAACATGGGTCTCAAATGACAAAATATCAGGCTCAAATAATTACGTTTCCCATCTGTCTGCACATAGAGAAATAGGGTGATACACATGATATGAATGACAGAACGCACACTGAAAAAACAAATCTTCTATGCTTGTATACATTACTGGATTTTTGTCCATCCCTTTTCTGTTTATTAATGTTGCTTTGTGCAGCAGAACTATGATAATTATAAGGAGGAACAGAAAACAACACTTTTGACACATTGAATCCTGAGATTGTGCTGTTTTTGTTGTCATACTTTTGGCATCACTGCACTCTTGCCAGTTTTATAGCAGCTTAAGTAAAATCAAGAAACCTCTTTCCTCACCAATGATGTACTCCATTTTTGGTTCTTCTGTTGACAGATTATTATTCTCCTCTTCCCCTTTCTCTGTATCCACGGCCACCGATTCCAGCTGGGCCCGTGCTGTGTCCTCCTCCTCCTCCTCCTCCTCCTCCTCAGGCCCTACGTTTTCTGAGTCCTCCTCTACCCTGCTCTTCTTGTGGTCATCATTCACCAAGTCCTCATCAGTGACCCTGCGCTTGCTGCTATTGGCCTCTGCACTCTGGCCTTCTTCACTAGCATAGTTCGTCTCCACCTCAGAAAAGACAGAGGCTATCTTTTCATTGTCTTCATACCTGAAAAAAACAGCATTTCCTCAAAATGAAAAACTGGATTTAGTCAGCACTTGTGACCAATGTTGTGTTATTTAAAATGCTAGTGCATGCAAGGTAAGGACTAAAGTACCTCTCCAGCATCAAAGTGCCTTTCTGGCTCAGGTCATTCGAGGACTCATCTAAAGGCTGCCTTTCAGGAGGAAGCTCTCCTTTTTCTGCAATAATCTCAGAAGATGTTTCCGTGGCAGCCTCTTCCTCTTCAGATGCTTCCTCTGTCTCAGCTTCATTTTCTTCTTCATCATATTCTTTTTCCTCCTCTGCCTCCACATCATCTTCGTCAGAGACGGCTTCACTGCTCACCTCCTGCAGTTCCTCCTCTCCCTCTGCTGTTGGAGCCACTTTCAGTTTCTCAGACTTCGTCTCTGCCTCAGGTCTCTCCCTCAGCTTCTGCACTGTAGCTGCTGCTTGGTGATCAGAGTCCTCAGGATGGGGAACATCCAAAATGAAATCAACCAGGTGACTGGCAGCGGCAGAGACCGGCAAAGCCATAAACTTGCATTCTGTGGTGGCCTCTGTCCTCTGTGTGCTGTCAGCTCCTGCTTCCAGGTCCTGCACCTCTGATGAACGCTTTCGTCCGGATTTTTCAGCATTCTGTTTATTAAGCTTTTGAACTTCTTCATCCAGAAAGGACTGCTTTGTTTGAGCAGCTGTCTCTGTGAATGACCAAACAACTGGAAATGAATATACTATCACAGCATCAAGCGTTGTTGTCAAAGAACATCACCATCAATAGCAATAGATTGATGCATGATTTTGGTTTAATTATGGAAGACTGAAGATTTTGTTTTACTGTTTATAGCAGCTAGAAAGAGCTGTAACCATTTTCAAATCACACTTTGATCAAACAGAATTAATTTGGATGAATTATAGATTTCTCTTTTAACTTGGTTAGTATGATTTAAATATATTCAAATATTAACCATCAACTCTGTAACAAATGTATTTTTACAACATAATTAACATTTTGGACATTGACAGCAACGTTTGGGTGAATAGCAAGAGAATACACAAATAAGATGAGCTGAGACTGTTGATACCTGTCGTATCGGGTGGCTTCTTCTTTTTTTGGGATCTCAGACCTTTAAGACTCAGACAGGACCTCTCCTTCACATCCTTTCTTTTGTGATCTCTTAGCTGGAAAATAGCATGTAAAATGTAAGATATACACTGTTATATTCTTTTTCAATTCAATTTATATAACATAAAACGTTAGAAAACACAAAAATAGCAGATTTCTGTCAAAAAAATATCTCTCTCGCTTAAAAAAACCCCAAAAGAACATAATCATAGTACTGCTCATCACTGACTGTAAACTCTATAACAAGTAAAATACACACAAGACACCATGGGCACAGTTCCCGATCCTTTAATGCCAATTATTGGACAGGTGGGATTACTCTGAGGGAACAGGGTACAGGATGGCACCAGTTCCTTCAGGCTGTGCCAGATCTCAAGATGATGACAGACTTGGAAACCTGAATCTTCCTGGGCACTTGACTGTAAAGTGATGTTAAACATATCCTCATACCTACTCAGACTGTGTACTGAATTGTATCACTGAGGCCAAGACAGAAAAAAAGAGTGAGAAAGCTTTACTATGAGTAAAGAATTATTTCAATATGAGTTCTATTTCAAACTTTTTGCCGACTTTGCTGATATATATAAATATTTTAATCTATGTCTAAGGCATGAATTTAAGAATTCACAAAACATATAAAAACATGACAGGGTGCTATATAGTCAAACACCTACAATGTTTCCATATTTACGAGAAACAAGGAAATGCTTTGGTCCGCCAAGTTTTGTTCTGGTTGTTGAGATGTAAACTGCTTCCAAGTAGCTGGTTTCACAAAATGCTGAAGTGTCTTGCAGCCCTTTGGGAGTTTTAGTAGAGGTAGTTTTCTGTTAAAAACAAGATGGCAGTGCTTGGACAGGTTAGCGTGCATGCATTGTCAGCAGCTATTAGTGTACAATGAACTGAACATATCAGGTTACAAGGTTAAAAATGAGGATGGCAGAAACAAGACAACATGTGGGAAGGAATACAATGCTGAGGGTAGGTTCACTAAACAAGTATTAATAGAGGATGTTTCCCAAAGGATACCAGGCTAAGATTAAAACAAACAAGCAATGGAAATAGGTGAATTCAATGTGTTTAGATTACACACCCTCCTCCTCATATACCTCCCCTTAAATTTGATAGTTCCTTTCTAACTCTTTATATCTTCTCAACGGAAATATAATGCTGGTGCAGACAGACCTCCTCCAACCCCTCCCTCTCTCCCTCACAGTTTGTCGTACATGTGTTTAAGAACTCTGCCCAATGACTTCACTGCAGAGAGGACTTTCATTGCAACATGGTGGTTTAAACACTCCTTTTAAGTGCTCAGTAACAACGTGTAAGGCCCAGATAGTGCTGCCCACAAGACCTATCGAATTTGCTTCTCACGGCGTAAAGCTGAAGATGCATATCTCTGTAAGAAAACTCTTCCTTTCGAGCCTTTCTGTGATGAAGTGCAGTGTGTTTAAACTGGTAAACCCTGACAGAGACATCTGGTGCTGTTTTAGGGTGTGATGTGAAGATGAGGCAATACGTTTGCAGCCAGCGATTGCAGACGTCCCTATGAATAGTGCTGGATGTACACTGGAGACAATACTGAATATAGCATAACAATAAATTGAGTGAGAAGTACGGTGGAATTACTCAATTTAGCAACATTTTGAGAAAAAAAAACACCATCAACAACGCAGTATTACTGTGTATGTACTCACACCACCTCAAGCTCAAGCTCTCCAAATCGGATCTCCTCTTTTTTCCCCCCTCTTCCTCACCTTCTGCTGACCTCTCCCTCTCAATCCCCTTGGAATCCACCACACTCTCTCCCTCTTCTTCCACTAAGAACCTAGGAGTCACCCTCAATCCTGCGCTCTCCTACACCCAGCACATCACCACGCTGACACGCACCTGTAGATTCTTCCTGAGCAACATACGCCGAATCGGTCCCTTCCTCACCAACTACTCGACACAGCTGCTCGTCCAGTCACTGGTCCTCTCCTGCCTGGACTACTGCAACTCCCTCCTGGCCGGCCTGCCTGTATCTACTACCCTCCGCTCCAGCTCATCCAGAACTCTGTGGCTCGTCTGGTGTCTCTCTGCCCTGATTCACACGCTACTCCACTGCTCCGCTCCCTCCACTGGCTCCCGATACCGGCACGCATTCAGTTCAAGACTTTGACCCTCACCTACCGCTGTCTTGACCACACTGCACCAAGCTACCTTCAGTCCCTCATCTCTCCATACATCCCCTCCAGACCACTGCGGTCCTTCGGTGCCAGAAGACTAACTCTGCCTCCTCTCCACTCTCCTTCTCATCCCTGCCCCCTAAGTGGTGGAATGACCTTCCCACTGAAGTCAAAACAGCAGAGTCCTAGACCTCCTTCCGGCGCTTACTCAAGACACATCTTTTCAGACAGTACTTGTAATTTAGCCATTTACTCTCCTGTAAGATAGCACTTTACAACGTTTTATCATACTACTTGCCTTGCGTTACTAGTACTCGTATTGTTTATTTTGATTTCCCCTTTCCCTTGGCCCTTTTCTGTGACCTAACATCTTGTCTGCACTCATCAGCTTTTACAATCCAGGATGTAAGACCCCATATATTCTATAAATGGGAAACTTGTGTAAATTGGAATTTGTAAAATGTATTATGCTTTGAATTGCACTGTATTATGTAAATTGGAATTTGTAATATGTTTTATGCCTTGAACTGCACTGTATTTTTGCACTTTGTATTGCGCTTATATTTTGTAAGTTGCCCTGGATAAGGGTGTCTGCTAAGAAATAAATAATAATAATAATAATAATAATAATAATAATAATAATAATAATAATAATAGAGTTACTTATTTCTAGGAATGATTTTTGAGCAATACACCATTCCATGATGCACTTAGGGGGTTTCCCAAGTAAAGATAATTGCTTAATTGGACATAATCTCAAAGTCTCTCATTATTCCCTGGTAACTAAATACAACATTATTCTACGTAGCAAACAGGCTAGAGGACAGCTTACTCAGCTGCTACAAATTGCCTTCCACTGTCTTTTGTGATTCGAGCTGTGGTCCTCGAACAGGTGGCAGACGGCCTGAGATCTTTCTCGGGGGTCAACATACTGGCTGCCTGACCTGTTTCAATGTGCCAGTTGCATCAAGGTCATTGTTGCAGAGGCTATAAAGGGAAACACTTTGATATGTGTGACTGAGGGGCTGGAGATGTACAGCAGAACCACAAAATCAAGGCAGCCCACATATTCTCCAACATCAGGTGAAGTTGCAATTCTAAAATTAGAACACACTTAAATCATAGGGGTTTGGCACACACATACTTTTTAGTAAACTCGTGAAATCTAAAAAAATAAATATTAAAACAAATGTTATAGGATTCCTCTTTAGAGTAAAATAAGAGTCCTTCTCGCTGCTCTGCAAGAACTACGATTAAAGGGGAAATATCAGTTGCCTGGCAATGAGATACTTTTGTATCGTTTGTTTTGCTTTGTGAAATGCCAAACTATGAATTTCTACATAAATGTCAATAATCAACCTGTACTCATATCCCAAGCAACAATAACATATTTGAATTATACAAATCAGAATGAATACATTAAAATTATATTCTATTAGTACTGTGATTAATGCATCACACATTTAAAATTGTGATTTCTGTGCTTGTTTGTTTGTAAGGTATGGGTACAACTGCAATGAAACGACAACTTTCGTGACTCCATTGTTCCAGTAATCATTGATTTATGAATAGTTGCATCTAAATAAGATCTTAAAATCCCATTAAACATTCAATATGTCAATACAAACCCCTTCTCAATCATAGCATATATTACGTTCTGAAAACAATATTCCTTGTTCTGTAAGCATTATTCAGAATGTCAACTGAGTACAGCTGACACTTCACAAGTTTCTGATATCTGATCCGCACTGTGGAACAGAGGCCAGAAAAAGGGGGCTGCCAACTTCAGGGACTCGGCTCATTTCAACACATCCTCCGACACATTACTCGGCCAATATCTTAATACGCTTGGATTCTACACTGAGCAAAATGAGGACATCAATTGAGTGTTTCCTTACTTTTTTCCGTCCTGTCCGTAAACAACTCTGGGACTGTGTTTCCAGTGAGCAGTAAATGGCTGATTTTCTTACTGCTTAAAACACCAAACCTAAACATGGTCCTGCCATGTGGAGTCACTTTGATCTGGTAATGGCAACCCTGAAGAGTTTTCCTCCCCAAGTCCAGGAAGGTGTAAAGCCCAGTGGATTTCACCCCAAGGGAAAGCTCAGCAAGGAAGTCCAACTATGATCCAATACCTCATCCTTACAAAATGTACTGACATCAACTGAAATGACCCTATTAGGTCTTCAATTCTTAGATTAAACCACAAGGTGATTTCTTTAATTGTCTTTCTTTATTGTTTTTATTTTTTTACATTCTCTTGAAATCTGGTTTAAGTGGGAAATGATGATGTAGCTGTCTTAGTAAGTATTGTCAATTGTCTTCAATAGAAACAAATGCATTGCATTGTATGTATTTTTCAATATGGTCATAATCAAATCCAGTTAACCCTTTACAAGAAACATCCAAACTGGTTTCCTTTGCTTCTCAAACTATAAATCAACATTTTGTCCTGTTTAATAAAGCAGTTTCTGATCTCACTAGTTTTTGGATTTGACTCAGCAATAGTAATTAGTAATCAGCAACTGGAATATGTCTAATGTTTTCATATTTTTGAGACTTTACTATACAGCTATATTTCAGTTCTAGTAACTGAAGATGCTAAAGCACATCATGGCATTTACTTTGGGAGTTTAATGTGCTTTCTGGTTATCCTCTTCCACTGCCAGCTCCTACTGTGTCAGACAGGTTTGAAAGGGAACTTGTGCTAGCATTTCAATACTGTATGTGGGCCTGTTTTACTGATATTAGTAAGATATTTTCAGTTGCTCTGCTTCACACCTTTGATTTTATAAATATTCCTATTCAGTCATCTTAAACAAATCAATGTTTTGTTTAATTAAAAAAATAAGAAACAAATAGTACCTGATGCATGTATTGGTTAGTTATTTTTTTCTTTGCTTTGCAATGGGTGTGATATTTGAAGGGTTTGGTGCTTAAATATAGAAATCTTATTAAACTAATTAAAGATAATATAGACAAGAAGCTCAAATCTTATGGTGGAAAAGTATACTGTTTCTGTGCAATTATAATGTTAAAGGTGCAGTTTTAAAATTGCTTCTGCTGTACTTTTTAGCAGCTTCTGGGTCTGTGTTTTGTGTCCACAAAAGTACCACTCACATAAAATATACAAAATCACTGGTTATCTCTTAGTACCACATAAAATGTACTGTATTTTCTTTGGTGCACTATAAACAATGTACACATTTTGTTTAGTTTATTTTTCCCAAAATGTTAACCTGAGTCACTTTTGCGTCAGCAAAGAGGAACTCAAACTGACAGATCAAGAGAATACGCTTTCGACTATCAAACAATGTATTTGAATCCTTAATGTACTGTTCAAGTTCTAACAAAGATACATGACATCTCTACAACTCACCTTATCAACTCTCTTGTTGGACACAACCACACTCTTGTCAGATGATGCGTGCCTCTTGACAGTGTGTTTACACTTATTGTCTTTCTGTTTTTCCACAGGAGAAGGAGAACCACCTTTCATAGAAGATTGGCCTTTACAAATTAGCTCCATCAGTCTCGAATGTTTCACTGTCTCCCCAATAAAGCTTATAGCCTGCTGGATGCTGATGACAATTTTCTCCATCCCATCCAACCTTTTGGAGTGCTGCTCTGCTCTTTGGTTTACAGCTGATAGTATGCAGGTCATTTCATTGCAGATTTCTTTCATCTCGATTGAGACTTCCACCTCTTGTGGTTTGACAACCTCGATCACTTCTTTGTCTACCTTTAGTGTCTCCACTTCCTTTTCAATTCCATCAATGTCCTGGGACATGCCGTCCAGCTTGTGAAGGACCTTCTCTTGGATGTGGATCAGTCTGTCCATCTTGTTGTTCAAGGAGTCGATCTTGATGTCTAGGAGGTTGAAACTGTCAGTAGATGGCTTCTTTGCCTCAACTTGTAACTTACGGGGTGTGCTGTTGGAAATGGCAGGCCCTTGTTTGTGCATGGGCTTGTGGTCATAAACCTTTGCCAATGAATTAACTAAGGTCATACCTTGTTTAGCTTGTGCACTCATTGTCTCGATTCAAGATTAGCCTTCAAAAAAGGATCTCCAGTGCAAAGACTGTGAGCTTTCAAAGTCCAGTAGATATCAAACAAACTATTTTTCCAGGAAAATAAAACTAATGCCAAAAAACATTAGCGTCCCTCTTCCCCCAATTTTCCAGGGATACTGATTCTGTGAGGGATACTCACAGAATCAGGCTTCTTAGTGCACAGAGATACACAAAACAAAGCCTAAGTGTGTAACATAATCCACCTTTTTAGGATCATTGAGAAGGGTGGCCAAATGATCTAGACCCTGTCCTTGTTCCCCCTGTCCTCCATTCAAAGTGGCTGCACCTCTCTAGACCTGAGCGGGTATTAAGAATATAAAAGACCACCCTCCCAAAATGCAGACCATTCATCTACGTCAGCAAAGGAATGGACAAGGTTATCTGAGCCCACACTGGAATTTGGCAATGGGCAAGTAGGATGACATTTGAGATGCTTAAAGTGCTAAGCCATGCTGGCAGCCCAGTTGCTAGGTGTCAAAAAAATTGAGAACATATAGTTTGAAACATGATCTTTTGTTTAAAAATTAAATAAAAATACACATTTATGTTTAACTGCAGTTAAAAATCAGTTAAAAAGAAAACTTAAACTGAAAAATCTTTGAATACAAAAACAAGTATACATTGCCTATAGGGGCTCTTAAATTAGAATCCGGAACGCATGATGTGATTGATTTACAGCCTCATTGTGGGGCTTGTTATAAGGAACAAGTATAAACGTGTCCCTGTGTGCAAGAAAGAGGTTATTTTTATAATTCTTGAACATCTTTCAAATACAAAATGTTCAGGGTCGAAATATTATTTTATAAACACCAACCTGCCAGGAAAGAATATTAAAAAATACTTCAATTACAGCAGATGAGCGACCTTGCTGTCTGTGCCCATGATATTCAGATTCCTTCCTTGTTTACAAAGGACACCAGAAGTGTAATCATTATGTTCTTCCACTTCTTCATGCAGATGAAAGTCCACTGAAGCCAGCTGATCATGACTTATTGTCTATTGTGAGGTTTATCAATCAATACAGGTTGGCAAGTGTGGTTTCTATAGTTTTTCTACCCAATATTAATGATGTGGACCAGTTTCACTTTTAATGTCTGGTTCTCAAAATCATTACTAATTTCCTAGTTGTGTATGTGTGTGTATTTTCACAACATACTTAAATTAAACAAATGTATTTTTTTTATGATTTTGGTGTGTGAGTTCTGTAAACTGACAAAACAGAAGATGCTACAGAAGATACAGACAATATTCATTGTGTAATTCTTTCAGTAGACAAAGCTTGGAACCTCTCACAAGACCTTAAGCCATCTACAGTTAACATGTCTGGCTCCACATTCACTTATAAAGTGTAATTGGAACCTTTTAATATGTACCCAATAAAAACACTTAATGGAGCTGCACAAGAACACCCCGTAAAAATAGAGATACATTTAACATATGTAGTTGTCATTAACGTAGGAAGCAACCAATTGCACTACATTAGTCGGAGAAATAGGGAACTACAAGAACGTTACTAATATCTGTCCTCAGGAAGACTTTTTAAAAATCTTAACAGCAATGTTACAGCCTCAGAGAAGATGTGCCATTCGAACATAAACACAAAACTGAGGAACAAGCCAAGATTGAATCCATACATTAAGACCTGCACAAAACCTAAAGCGCAACAAAGAGGTAAGGCTGTCCTATAGTTGTACAAATACACACTGTGTTGACTTGTTTGTGGAGAGTGCTAATCCAAATAAAAAGTTGATTTAATTAAAGTAAAAATCCATACAATTAATGCACACAATTATATTAAAATATTTATAACAAGTCACATTGCTGTAATGTTTTTAAACTGTCAATATTCAGTGCATCAGTGATTATTGTAAAACCTTTAAAACAAAATCAGTTAATCTGTAATATTACTGAGATTCTGAAATGATTAAATGATCAGCTTTGATATCATGAAAAATCCTAATAAACAAATATACAATCTGAACAGTTTAAGGGGGTAAATGTTGATCAGTATCAACACCTATTTCTCACATACATTCCAATGCTACAATTGACAGTAAGTTATGTACAATTATTAAAATTGAATTTAATGATTTCATAAAAATAAGATGCCAAGAAACAGAAAATCTGATCTGTAGTGGTATGTGTTGTTGACATGGGGAACTGCCTACAAACTCTGACACCCAGAGCCTGGCTCCGGTTGGAACTTCTGAAAATAGCTTTACGCTGACAACCTCCAAGGCTTAGGGGCCCTGTAATGGTCAGGGTTATTGAGATCAGGACTGCAGGGGATTGGACATAAGGTCACATGTTTGCATTATATATATATATATATACACACACACACACACACATATACACACATACAATACTGGGCAAAAGTTTTAGGCAGGTGTGAAAAAATGCTGTAAAGTAAGAATGCTTTCAGAAATAGACGTTAATACATTATATTTATCAATTAACTAAATGCAAAGTGAGTGAGCCTTTGCTTTCAAAACAACATCAATTCTCCTAGGTACACTTGCACACAGTCAGGGATTTTGTAGGCATATAGTCAGGTGTCTGATTAAACAATTATTCCAAACAGGTGCTAATGATCATCAATTCAATATGTAGGTTGAAACACAACCATTAACTGAAACAGAAGCAGCTGTGTAGGAGGAATAAAACTGGGTGAGGAACAGCCTAACTCAGCTAACAAGGTGAGGATGCTGAAGACAGTTTCCTGTCAAAAGTCATACACCATGACAAGACTGAGCACAGCAGCAAGACACAAGGTAGTTCTACTGCATCAGCAAGGTCTCTCCCAGGCAGACATTTCAAGGCAGACAGGGGTTTCCAGATTATGAACTTTCATTGAATTGGGAGATGCTGTCTTATTGCTTTCACTCTTATTATATAAGTAAAGGAGTACGTCAAGGAGACCAAAACTCTTCATGAGTAAAACAAAAGTCAGGTTTAAAAGTCAAAAGTTATGTCTACCTTGGACAACAAATCAGCACAAATGGAGATATTATGGAAAAAATCAAAATAAGAGTAAAAATGGGATAGAGTGCATTTGGATGAAACGGCACACAACTACCAATCTACATATTTACCTGACGAAAAAGTATTTGAGCCTTCATCCAGCAGTGGATCCATATAGGCTGATGGTGATGATGATTACATACTTTGCATCAAATTGATTAATGTAAATAATTATTGTTTAATGCCTGTTTGATACATGTGTTACTATACAACCTCTTGGAGTCTGGTGAAATTAAAAACAAGATGTGGACAAAAAGCTTGGTTTTAACCAGGGCTTGCACAACCATTAGGCAAACTAAGCAGTCACCTAGGGCACCATCATTTTAGTTTAAACTTGGAGGGGGCACCCATTGAGTTCATCTAAAGGCATCACTTACGCTTGCACCGCTTCTGTGTCTAATGTTGTACTTCCCTCTTATCTGTAACCCAATTACACTACCAATAATCCAGTCTAAAATAAGTTTTTTTTGTTTTTTATATATTGTGAATACTCCCAACTGTATTAACTAAAGCCATATTAAAAACTGTGGTATGTTCAGTTTTATAGTTTGGACAGTGCATCTTTAAGGTGATGCCACAGCAGAATGTATTAATAGAGTCTTTATGACTTGATGACTTGATTATCAGCTGTCTGTCTGATCTGTCTTAACTTTCTGTCTCCTTCAGGGGCTTTGCTCAAAAAACCCAATACATAATCTGTTTGGCTTGGCTAAATTGAGGTCTCTACTATATAGAGAGTTAAAATATGTTTTCTTAATCACTGAGTCCCAAGCAGTTAGATTTCTTATTTTGGGATACTGATATGTATATGTCTACTATTACCAAAATGTGATCGTATCACTTACATAAGTATTCCAGCATGAAAAACTACAACCCTTTCAAATAAAATATTGTTGAGATTGAACATGCTCCAATCACATGACCGCACACGGGAAAGAGATTGAGACAGATGCATACATTTACTTTAAGCTAAACAAAACATCTATTTTATGCCTAAAGCTTGTATTTAACAAGTCAAGTATAAAGAAGAAAATAATAATAACCATTTGTGCAACCCAGGAGTAATGCAGGAGTATTCTCTGTATTTCTATGATGCAAATTAAAACTAAAATAAACAATTGTATGACCATCAATAGTGTATTTATCAGTAGCATGTCTGTCAGAAACAGTTACTAAAAAGACAATGTTCTAATCTTGGCAATCAGTGTTTTATGAAGTCACTTTGGAATTGATAACATGGAGGAAAGCCTTCCTGTAACACTTAAGTATGTTCATCAACCTCTGTACGATGAATTGGTTAGTTTTAATTTAGCTGTTATTTTTCAAGTACATTGGATAATTGTCTGTCTCCCTGACAAACGTATCAATTAACTATTTATTTCATTGTTGTTTGGCTTGTCACTGTTGAGATATAAACTTTTATTATACATTATTAAAAAACAGTAATATAAGGTTTTAAAGTACTCTACCTTTTCTCTTACAGTTTGTATTTAGCTGAAGGTTAATACTGTTCTATGATAGTGACAAGATACTGGTTAGTCAAAAGGTACAAAATGTGTCCCAATTGCTGCAATCATCCAGGGTTCTATATACCACCCGAAACAGGGGGAAGCTGCTGCCACTTTAAGACTATTAGACACTGAAAAGAATACACTGATGCAGTGGACTTTAGCAGAAAGGATATTACATAATCTGAAGAACACATTTATCACCAGTCCTGCAGTTTGAACTGTAACTTGAGCAGAACCAATCGTGAGTTCCCTGAGGCATTCTGTGGTCTTTAAATAGTAAGAATTGCCAAGTAGGAAAAAGTAATTAATACCTGGTGAACTTGTGCTGCCATCATTGAAACAAGCACAAACAAGTCATAAACAACCCTGTCATTCTGCAGTGTTGAAGAAAGTGGAGAAAACTGTGCATTTAGTATTTTCTAATATAGGCATGTGAAAACCAACTTGCAGTCAGAAGCAATTACTCAGAATTAGGGTTCTGCATTTTGCATGACTTACAACTTAGTTTATAGCCAAGTAATGTAAAATGCAGGGTGCTACTCATTATTACATGTACGGCATTGGCAGGTTCTCCTGAATTAACCCAAACAAATCTTGCACACGAGCAGCAAATCTTCGCAAACAACACTTGTATTGTACTGAAATTATGTGCATTGTGTGATTATAATGTATTAGGTGTTTTGGTCAACATCATTCACACAGAAAATCTGCAGTGGCACTTTTAGTTCAATCTCTTTTCCCATGTAAATAAAAGGGGTACATTTAGACTGTCTGTTTGGAATACGCTGCAGACAAGCGTGACCTTGGTGGTATTAGTTGCCTGGCGGGAATACAGAAATGACTCCTTAATATGTGCAAAGCATCCACCAGAACAAATTGTCCTGGTACGTAAGGTAAGTCTATACTGTTTTTTTTCCTAACCACCCAGCTCAGATGACTACTTTTGCATAAACTGAAACGTGATTTACGTCAATAGGTATAACAGCTGCCAGTTTCAGGCCCAGACCAAATACAAACTTCAACCCTCCTGCCAGTCACAAATACTGGAGGGTTGGTGTTTGGTAGAAGGAAGCATCCTCTGGCAAACACAAAGTTCCCATCAGCTACTATTATTTTAATTAGTGAATGACAGGTGGGTCAACAATTTGAAATGGTTTGGGAATTTAAGTAAAAGATCCTGTATACATTTGCATCAACCTTTGTTGTATATATAATACCTATAAATGCTGGTAAGAAGTAATAACAGAAGAGTTAAAGTCATTAAATATGTTAAGGTTGTATGACTGGATTATACATGTGTTAGTTAACAATGTATTAATTTAACAATTATTGCTTTAGACCTGTATGTTTTTGATTTTTTATAAATATTAATTTAAACCAAAACTATTTAAAACTGTAACCACCCTTTACCACGTTAAATAAGTGTCCTCTACCTCTACTGCCATGCCTTTTTTTACCAGCTTGTATTCAGCCATAGTTGCATCATCTGCATGTAATCAGTAGTGTCTGAGGGCTTCAAATCAAAAATGGCTATAGCCTCTAGGAGTATGTGTTGTTCTTGGAATGTATAAAATGACATAAGATATATATAGCCTGTGATTGGCTGGAAAGTCATTGACATAACCCAGTTCACACTCCAAGCAAGACATAAATTCAGACAACATAATTATAAATAATACAAAACTAAGTTCCACAATAAGAAGTACAAAGAAAATATTTTAAGATGTTCATAATCATATGGGTTATATAGTTTCTCAGAAAAAGGTGGCTATTGGATTAATTTAGAAAAGTTAGATCCACTGATTCTTCTTTATTTTCCAGAATTCTGAGTTTGATACGTGCAGTCACAACCAAATGTCATAATAATAATACATGTAAAGATTAAAGTTTGTCCTACTTGGATCAGTGTACACCAGTGTTGGTAAATACTAACAGATACTACTATGGTATTTTCATAATTATTTTCCTCAAACACAGTACATTTATATGAGGGGTCATTTAGGGACCAGGATAAATGCTATTATTATAGATACCATCAATTGGGCTACCTTACAAATGCCTGATAGAAAGCTTAACCCAGTATAATAATAGATTTAGTCAAAGGGCATACCTCCTCATGCCACTGAAGGAATTGTAACAAGAGAAGGTTTGCCATCTTCATCATCTTGATGAGGTATGGACTGTGTTTTGTGTCACATAACAAAGCATCACTTTCTCACTATGGATCAGAATCTATATCAACAGCCAGGGTCGTCCTCAGCCCTTTCTTCCTCTGAAATTGGTAAGGTGTGAGTGTGTATTGGATAATGCTGTCATTTTGCCTTCATCTTCCCATGCAACCTTCATCAGATTAGTAAATTCCACAATGTTAACCTTGGCACAATTTTATTGTACAAAATTGCTCCACAGCAAAATGGTAGTTATCCATCTGCTTTCCAGTATATCTACACATATTACACAGGTCCTTGTAGACCTTGATATTGAGCACCACATTTTTGAATGAAAGAAAAGGAACTCTTGGGTGGTTAGCATAAGCAAATTACACTCTTTTCACATGGACATTTAACTCCCATAAAACTGGTATCTGTTATAGAATTGTGCAGTAAGTTATCATGGCTCCACAGAAGGAGATCAATTGAAGAACAATGGGTTTTATGGAAGAGAGACACCATGTTTCAGGAAGTGAGAATCATGTTGTGTAGTACCAGTGTTAGTGTGGGGATTTGCTGGAAAACAAATAGAAGATTTAGTAAAAGCTAAATATCACTATATTATTCAAGGTCATTCTTAGATCTTAGGCTTGGGTTTTTGGACGGTAACCCTTATTGAAATCCCATTTGCAACCAGGCTTTAGCTTCTTGACACCACTTTGTTCAGGCTAAAATATCCTAGTATACTTTGGAATCCATTCCATCTAACAGGTTTTGCCCCAAAGCAAAACAGACCCACCTCCATGATTCATAGTCAGGATGCAATTCTTCTAAATATGACATCTAACTTCCCAAAGCTAAACACATTATTTAGAAGAGGCTTTATGAATTTTCTTCTGCTTTATTCCACCAAGGAAACCACATGCATGTACATGTTGTTGAATGGGATTGGTGGAAACATTGATTTCTGATAATGCCATAGTTTCTTGAATATCCCCTAACTTTCTGTTTGACATGCATATCTGGGTAAAGCTTTCTTACACAATCTCTCTGGTAGGGTATTTCATCTATAATGGACACAACTGTCAAAACTGGGATGTTAATCTTTTTACAATTTGTATTTACACCTGCAACTAATCTTAAAGGGGTCAATAGCCCCTTTCTTAGGATTTATGTGGCTCCTGTACATTCCATCCATTTAAGAGTGGTAAAATAGTTACTCTATTATTCATGATTTAGTGGATGCCTTTATCCAAGGTGCCTCAGAAATCCATTTAAAAATAAAAGTGAGTGCAGTGAGAAAGATACAGAAATGGCATGATTGAAAAACTACACCTTACCCTGGAAACAAAACATTAATGTGTCTATAAAGACACAACACCTAGCCTAGTGTAAGTACTGCTTGGCCCCAAAACTCAAACTGTCTGAGGAGGCGAGCTGAAGAAATATCACCACTGCAATCTCTGTCATAAACTTGCTGAGTACAGAGGGTCAACTTGACATGTTCACGGACGACTTTTTTAAACACCGCAGCTGTGAAAAACTGTATTATATAACCTTGGTATGCTACTTCAGAGAAAGTGATGCAAGTGAAGAGGTGATTCACAGTAAACCGTATAGCGCAGAGGCACTGAGGAACTTATATATAGCTGTCTTATAATCTTCTTGGAAAATTAAATGTATCACAATGGGACTTACTCTGCTAAAGTGGATAACAGTGTTTAGACAGATAATTTATTTTGCATGTTTTCTTTTCTCATATTGAAACAATTTCTATTCAAATAAATAAGCATGACATTATTAATTTTGTAAACACAGGACATTGTGACAGTGTGAAAGGACAGGATCCCAATTGCAGTGTTGTGAATGGGGCACTAGGTTGCTACCAGCCTCATCAGCCTGTTGTGACAAACACCTGAGGGCATAGCAGCCACACCACACCTGTGCTCTCCCTAATATAATCCTCTCTTTTTCTATATAGTAGTTCACTGTAATGGGATGTAATGAAGCTCAGTGTTCTTTCCTTTTTTCCTTGATTATTGAATTACTTATTTTTGACTGATAAATACATAATTAATAATAGTGATACAAAATTCAACTGTGTATTCTCCTGCATCTGTTCATATACTGAAAAAAACATACAGACTAGCATACTTCAACTTCAGAGTTTGTCAGTACGTCTAACTGCCCATTCAAAAAAGAATAATTGAACTCCATTCAAAGTTTGCTTCACTTCTTCCACCAGAAGAGGGCACAAAAGCACTTTGATATTGTTGTTCTATGTGTGATCTTTACTAGCATACTGAGTATTTATAGATCGGTCCACTAATTTTGGATCAGTTTATGGCAGTGATATTTAAATTCTGCATACACCTTTTTAATTTTGTCATAAAATTGAAATGTCTCTACTACATTTACAGTGTAATTCATTATAGACATTCACATCAACCTCACTCAGAAATAACACTGATATCAGCATGCTACTGAGAGAGAGCTGACAGGAATGTCATTTGCATTTCTATTGTAAAAATATTGGAAAGTGTTTGATTTTCGGTGTGTCCTAACATTATATTTAAATGAAGAGAGAAATCAACAGTTAAAAGCCTTTGCTCAGAGTGCAGGCTTGGTCTGAATCATGTCATAAATTATTGTGACCAAGTTTCAACCAGGGGGCAGTATACACTTTTTTTTGTTTTCAAAGCTCAGCTTGCTGCACAACAGCACCTCCTGTAGCATATCAGGCACCTGTACATCCACAAAGTTAAAAGTGAGAGCTAATTAGTCAGCTCTGGTGTTTGACCTGTCAAGAACGTAAAAATTAAAATAGTGTCCTGGCAATGCACCCTTCAAAAGCTGTTTGTAAGTTTCACACATTACTACAATAGTAACAGCAACTGAGCTGATTCATAATAAGAAATTTCTAGTTGCTGTGGTATGAAAGAAAAACAGTTGACTACTCTAAAATAAATAGATAAATAATATAATATATATATATATATATATATATACACTCACCTAAAGGATTATTAGGAACACCTGTTCAATTTCTCATTAATGCAATTATCTAACCAACCAATCACATGGCAGTTGCTTCAATGCATTTAGGGGTGTGGTCCTGGTCAAGACAATCTCCTGAACTCCAAACTGAATGTCTGAATGGGAAAGAAAGGTGATTTAAGCAATTTTGAGCGTGGCATGGTTGTTGGTGCCAGACGGGCCGGTCTGAGTATTTCACAATCTGCTCAGTTACTGGGATTTTCACGCACAACCATTTCTAGGGTTTACAAAGAATGGTGTGAAAAGTGAAAAACATCCAGTATGCGGCAGTCCTGTGGGCGAAAATGCCTTGTTGATGCTAGAGGTCAGAGGAGAATGGGCCGACTGATTCAAGCTGATAGAAGAGCAACTTTGACTGAAATAACCACTCGTTACAACCGAGGTATGCAGCAAAGCATTTGTGAAGCCACAACACGTACAACCTTGAGGCGGATGGGCTACAACAGCAGAAGACCCCACCGGGTACCACTCATCTCCACTACAAATAGGAAAAAGAGGCTACAATTTGCACAAGCTCACCAAAATTGGACAGTTGAAGACTGGAAAAATGTTGCCTGGTCTGATGAGTCTCGATTTCTGTTGAGACATTCAGATGGTAGAGACAGAATTTGGCGTAAACAGAATGAGAACATGGATCCATCATGCCTTGTTACCACTGTGCAGGCTGGTGGTGGTGGTGTAATGGTGTGGGGGATGTTTTCTTGGCACACTTTAGGCCCCTTAGTGCCAATTGGGCATCGTTTAAATGCCACGGCCTACCTGAGCATTGTTTCTGACCATGTCCATCCCTTTATGACCACCATGTACCCATCCTCTGATGGCTACTTCCAGCAGGATAATGCACCATGTCACAAAGGTCGAATCATTTCAAATTGGTTTCTTGAACATGACAATGAGTTCACTGTACTAAACTGGCCCCCACAGTCGCCAGATCTCAACCCAATAGAGCATCTTCGGGATGTGGTGGAACGGGAGCTTCGTGCCCTGGATGTGCATCCCACAAATCTCCATCAACTGCAAGATGCTATCCTATCAATATGGGCCAACATTTCTAAAGAATGCTTTCAGCACCTTGTTGAATCAATGCCACGTAGAATTAAGGCAGTTCTGAAGGCGAAAGGGGGTCAAACACAGTATTAGTATGGTGTTCCTAATAATCCTTTAGGTGAGTGTGTATGTATATATATATATATATATATATATATATATATATATATATATATATATATATATATATATATAAGTTATTGTTGCTGACATATGCAGATTCTTCTGTGTGTTGACAGTAAAGTGGCATTTGCAATGGTGTTTGTAAAAAAGGATACAAAGGCCTAGATTAAATCATCACCTACCTGCCAATTGCAAATTCCAATTCCAGTGCTTGATGACAGATTTCTATTCAGCAGAAATAAGATGCCCCAGAAAAAAGAGAAAGCCACGACCAAGTGATTATTGGAATTTGCAATGGAGTCGATTGTGAATCCCTCAAACTCAGGTATTGACTTTTAAAATCTGGTATAAAACAAACAAGTATCACCCCACATGCTGAAACATTAAGCTGTTACAGTAAATACTTTCTAGTTTGATTTCTTGTTTACATTTCAAATAAACTGATGTGCTGACAGGTAATAAAATAAGCCACTAGCTGCAAACAGATCTTGTACTGAACTGATTAAGGGTCATCCAGTTTCATCCGTTCTGTTACAGGCTGTAAACTGTACATGCCACCATGGCAAAAAAAAAAGCCTGAAAGCTCAGGCATATGTTTCAACTGAAAGGTACCAGCTGTGCTTCTGAAATGTATTCTTTCCTGTTCGTTGTTGGACACTATTTTACATCAGATAATAATAAGCATGCTTTCAATATGCAAGCACCACTGACTCTTGATTTTGTACACAACGTGAAAGCCAAACACTTGTATTGTCCCACAGTGACCAGAGAAAAGTTTGAGTAGCACAAATCCAAGATCTATGATCCTCCGTCAAAGAGATCTCTACTGTCCAGTTTTAAGTGTTCAAAGTGTGCACAATGTTAACAAAAAATACCAAATGTTATGGGAGCATGCATTGAAGTGTAATGACATATTTTTTTAAATAACATGCGGACACCTGGTGAAAATAACTGCTTCCACCCACACATTTTGAGGCCTCTGTACATCATTTTATTGTAGTAAGAGATAATTTCAAATGGAATCATGTCAAATTGAAGAGATCATGACAAATTGAATGTATGACATTCATACATAGCTTTTTTATTTGGAATTTGTGGATCAGGAGAGATTTCTACATTATGTACAATGAACTAGGCCTACAATCTTAAAATAATGTTACAATTTGGATAATTCTTCCGTCCTTGCCTTTCTCCCACATTTAAAAATAGCACAATCAGTACAATGCTTTAATTTGTGAATGCTCGATTATTAAGAATTTATAGCCCAGTAAAATATATCGAGTTCAAGACCTAGTACTCGTTTACAGCTGGAAAGCCAGGCAGATGATATTGACACTTGAACTAAGTAGTCGTCATTGTGTCGGATCGCTTTCCAATACCCAGCAATGTTTCCATTGTGACGGGACACAGCCGAGTGCCAGCAGAAAAGGTTACGATGTGGAGACAGGATTAACTGAGCTGTGACTTTTTACACACCTCTGTAGCACAATTAATGAAGTTATTTGTGAAGCAGCTGCCTGTTCCCATAACAGGAAAGGCTTGACAGGAAACCTTGGAGCCGACCACAACTCTTTCTGTAGAACGCCAAGGAGATTTAACCAAAGACATTTGTAACTGCATTCAGTAAATAAAAAGTGTCTCCAAGACACAAAGGATATTCAGAAAGCTTTTTGTTTGGAAAGATTAATTTACATAGAAAACCTAAACATGCTGGGAAAAAATTACTTTCATCTGAAGAGATCATTTATAACCAATACTCGGTTTCATCCTGAAACTGACCTGGTGTCAATAAATCAATAATGCATGGGTAATAACAGTTTAACCCCTTTATTAACACAGCCCACTAAAGTTTCCTAAAACTATGTTTTTTATCGTCTTTACATGTTGCTCAGAGTATTAGTAAAATGTATAGAACTTTTCCAGTTCAATTCTACCATATAAGCAACTTTTTAAATTGCAGGAAAAACAGTCAAGAGTTATTATTTTCTCCTTTCTAACAAAAGATTATGATGTTGTGAAGATCGCTTGTGCAAATAAATAATCCCACACTGAAACACAGAAAACATTGCAATATGCAATATGCAACAGTGCAATCCAACATTTGCTTGACTAATTCCACTTGCCTACACTGGTTTGTATAAACAGACCAATGCACAGTAATAGGCTATATGTTACAGTGTGTGATTTTCAGAACTGCATTTGTTCTCAAGGTAAATAGTAACTTTCTTATTCCAACGCAATGTGCACAAAGTAATGTGTTTTGTTTGTTGTATACCAAGGCCCATGTAAAGATGTGTAAAACTTAGTATTCATAACTTGTTTGTACTAAATTGGCACTATATAATTTCAATGAATAGCATTAAGAAATTCTAAAATAACTTAGATAGTCACAGGTCAATACTGCGAGATTCATAAGCTAACAATGCTTTTTTGGAACAGTGGAACTTGCTCTCTCAGCTGTGGCAGTTGTACAACAATATCAGCATTGCTTACTTATTTTAAATCACAATGCAATGTGTTCCTGTTTTTGGCTGGAGCCTTGAAAACCGCACGTATAATTCCAGCTTGAACAATTGAAAGGTTCACTTTCAAAGCTGTGTAAAATTGTCTCCATGCTTTCCAACTGCAAATAAACCCTAGCTAATGTTAAAATAAATATAAAATAAAAGACAAGACAAAAATAAAATCTCTTTTCAGTGCCTACACTGTATCTTTGTAGAGTATATGGACCAAAATAGCCCCATTAAAGATTTGGCATATGCAGTCAGACCTTGGATTTGAAGCACAGTCACACAAACACCTCCAAATGCTTGATACAAACAACCTCACATGAGCTGGGAGGCTTCCAAGTCTGGTGGAATACCCGGTATGCAAAGAGTGTTACAGTTAGACCTTGGATTCTATGGGTTTTCTAATAATAAAATTATACAATCCAAGAAATCAATGTTTGCCATGGGTTCGGTGACTAGCAGCTCATTTTGCACAGCTGTGGCTGGGAGTGTGTAGGAATCCCAACAGTGCCACTGGTATTGAGCTGCACACAGCAGGATTTCTGTACAAGCTCTCTTGATGCCAAAGCTGTGTTACAGGAACTCATCTTACATAAGAAGGATAATCTCATAAAACCTGTGGTGCTTTGGGAGATGTCATATTGCCGAGTGAGCAGCGCTTTTGCATTCAGTTTGAACGTTTTAGGGATTCCTGGCTTGTTAAACCCGTCAGTTTGGACATCTATGTGGAACAGTAATGCAAACTGTACATTTTCTTAAAAACAGGAGGTAAAACTATTTTATTTAAACATTTTCCGGTGCGCTGCTAAAACAATTAGAGTTACATTTATGAAGCATGCAGTGGGTAGATTTTTTATGATAATTATGAAAACAATATAATAAAACTAACAGGAGATAAACAGCAACTTTATCATAGTAACAACAGCAAACAAATATAGAAAACAAATGCATTATAAGCCTTTATTAAATGTAATTATTGCAGTGTAACAGGACTCAATGTGGCAACAGTGTAAATGATGCCTGATTAAAATGTTAATGTCTTTCTGTTTAAAGGCTACTTTAAAATCCTGTCCCGTCTCAAAGTATCCCAGTGAACACAGAGCCATGCGATCACAGTACCACTGAACAAAGCTGCAGCGGGGAAGACAAATCCCGTGCTCTTTAGATGTAGTTTTTTCTGCTAGCCAGTAGGTATTGAAACGTCACATCCTGAAACACCACAGAGCTCTCCTTTGGGATACAGAAGCCATGATTGTGATGACATTTTAAATTATTTAAATTTTAAAAGTTATTCAAGTTATAGAAAGGAACAGAAAAATCACATATTAACCAACCAATCTAGTTAGTGCGCTAGTTCCCCTTTAACCGGTTTCAAAGGTAGGCCTACAAACAATTGTATGAAACCATTACACTTATTAAATGTATTCATGTTTTGTATATGTAGATCCTGGTAACGTTCTAGTTATTGTGGCTGCACTTTATACAGAAACATGATACTGCAATAGCAGTCAAGTGGTATCCTTTCTGAGTCCTGTGCCCTTTCACAAGTGTCAAATGCCAACAGTATGATAAGTTTAACCCTCTAAGCTAAAACATTATTGCTCAACCATAAACTGATTTGCATTGTTTTAAACTTTGGGGCCTTTCTACATGGTGGTGGCTTGTACCCTTTTTGTTCTGAAAAACAAACAATCCAAAAAATCAGTAATCAGTAATATCAAGCTGCTTAAAAGGCCATTTGTATCTGTAAAACATGATCAGCTCTCACTGCCTGAACTCTGGTGACGTTACACACACGGAGCATAACACCTTACATCTCTCTCCCTCCCCCTTCATATTTCTGTCTCTCTCTCTCTCTCTCTCTCTCTCTCTCTCTCTCTCTCTCTCTCTCTCTCTCTCTCTCTCTCTCTCTCTCTCTCTCTCTCTCTCTCTCTCTCTCTCTCTCTCTCTCTGCACAGTATAGAAGTGTGGAAGTACATGATTTAGCATTAAGTAACAGCCTACTATTCAGTTGACTTTTGATTGCCAAGATTAGAATTAAATTGGTTAAACATAAGGGGTTTAGCAAAAAGGCTCTAATTTGCAAACAGAAGGTACATAATTTCATAAGACCATTATTCAATTATCATTACTATCTACTGCTTTTCATTGCAACTGCCATTTCAATTAGATGCATTGCAGCTGAGTGAGATCTACATATTCTTTCAGAAAAGGACTGTTCACAAAGCAGGAACAGGAAAAACATGCTGAATTTCATTGTTGAAAGAGTGCCCAGAGACAAAAATTGGATCTTGCTTCAGCCACTGATTCCTTCCAACTTGACTTCTATTTATTTTTTATTGTAAATCATGATACAGGGAAAGATTTGTGGAAATATTCCTTGCAGGTCATAGGCAGGAAATGAGATGGGGGAATTACTTTAGTGTTGTACAGTTCAACACTAACAGAGTGCAAAGCTTCAAGCCACAAGAATATTTACCACAGTTTCTCACTGAGCATTGAGATATTTGCTTCAGAAGCAACCAGCACATAAAGGTTGTAAGAAGGCACAAAAGCAAACACAAACAATACAGCACAAATCATTACAATACAAATTAAGTATGATATCGAATAACAGAAAACAAAAAACAAGACACATAGGGCTGGTTTCACAGACCCAGATTAGCACAAGTAAATGCATGTATTTTCCTTTTGTTGACCAAATTACAAGAAATTAGATGATTATACACAAGATTAAAAAAATATTAATAATATGAATATGTGCATTTTATTTTTAAATCTTGTTCTATTTATTTCATTCAATAATTATGAATTAGTATTCTGCAGTATGACAACACTTTATTTAACTCAGTTGCTGAGCACCAGAACAGAAATCACTTATTGAACATAGAAAGTAGTACATACCTTTAAAACCACGAGTCATTAATTTACAGAACATCACTATGTAAAAACAAACACCTACACATACATGCACACATGCTATGCATACACATACACATATACATATATATACACATATACACAAGTTAACAAAACCATTGATGGAAGGAAAGGAAATATGTAGAGATTTAGATGTAGAATATAATTTCCAAGGCCTACCTGGTAATCTTCAGATATAAGCACCGTGTAAATGTCTTTTAATTGCTTCCTTGCAATATTTTGTATTTTTAAAAGGGCATTTTTGCTCCAAGACATAGTACACATTTATTCTATGGTCAGGAAGTTGATAAAAATATAGCTTTTGACATTGTGTTAATTTGCACATAAGAACCTGTGCAGCCATTGCAGAGGCAAGAAGGCAAATTAATTTTCTCAGCAGACAACCAGGTTAATTGCCATTAGAAAAGGAAGACTACATCCAAATGGTGGTAATGAATTGAAAGCACTACCTGTATGTCTGGTGAAGGAGATGTATGCCGCTTTCTTTTGTAGTTGAATAAATTCCACAATCTGTGCCAAAGGAATGAAGCCACAAGGCAAACACTACCTACTATCCAAATATCTTTTCCCTTGAAAAGGGTATCCATTTTTGCCTTTTTATTTTATTTTATTAACTTTCTTTGGTGTCTCATACTGCCAAGGCTAATCTCTGTGGATATGCATGTTATCAGCACTGTCACTGGAGGTTACGAAAGACCACGGCAGAGTAAGCTCTCAGCCAGTCACGCAGCGACTTGGACTCCACGCCAGTAATGCTACCTATAAGGAAAGACATGCTGTCTCCATGACAAGTAAGGGACAGGTGGTACCGCGGGGTCAGGGAGCTCCGAACACAGCAGCTCAAATACACTTAACGCTTCAGCAGTGACAGAGACACGAGTATCCTTTAACCTCGGACACAGCACTTCAAACATGCAGCTGCAGACTTTTTGTCTATTGGCTGTACAAAGAATTTAAGTGGAAGGCTTTTGGCGTTTGATGGCTATACCAGAGCAAAGTGCAGAAACACTGGGAACAGACATCGGCAAGGATTAAATCAAGACTTTTACCAACCTTCTAATACAAAACTACAAACCTGTGGCGGCTTCATTTTTTGGAAGATGATACTTTCTTCTTCCCATAAATGTAACCGCTATGATATACAGGTTGTAGTTTGCGATTAGCAGATGGGTCGTATTTTCCTTCATTTTATTAAAACTTTTTAAGATTTAAGAATTCTTAATTCTCTCTCCAAATTACAAGTAAATGGTAAGATGTACTACGGTGTGTTTATTTTTTAAATATATGTTTGTAAAGAAATAATGTTTCCTGTAAATGTATAATATATGGATGAGTTGCAAGCTTCTCATCTCCTGCAATCACATCTGGCTCCATTCACATGTGACATTTTACATAAATCAGCTTGCAGTTACTTTATAATAGCAGATTGAGTGATCTTGGTGTGTGTGGTGGTGGGGTGTGACAGATGTAATTAGTGAACTTCTAATTGGATGGCAAATCATTCTTGACACTGATATTTTCTCTCTCACACTCTAGCCCCTATATTCAGTGAAGTATGCATGACTGACGGCTATCTGGCTGGAGTGAGTAGGGAATGAATCCAAGCATGTATGCTCAAGTATGCTTCCAATGTGATATAGACCATGCATGAAGCTTGTTACTAGCTTTTTGCTGAAGAATGCAAGTTTGTAAGTGTGTGTACAAATGCAAAAAACAAGTTCTAACCCTACCACGTAGGGCAGACTCTACTATGTGTTCATCATGACTTTTCTTAAAACTGAACTGGTTTAGCAGATTTAGACATACCATGCTTTCTAGCTATTTTTAGAGAAAGTAAGCTGTAAAGCTGAATTCTAATTTATATTGCCTAATTGTTAAAATAATTAATGTTAAGACACAGTGACTACAATTGCTTACAAAATCATTACTTTTAACATGTACATAATGCACAAGTGGGATTCCATGTTCTCCTGTATTATACATTATACAACCCAATCACCTGCCTTCAAACCAACTTCTAGATGCAGATTCAAAAGTCAGGAGACTTTACTCTTTTAGTGATTAAGCTGTTCGTGGAAATAAGGCCGTTTTAGCAAAGTGTTACATTAAACACGCATATATTGCATGTATTGATATGGCTGAATTTGAAAAAGATTGCTAATTAAAGAAAAGATGATCCTTAAGCCACTCAACTGTTGGACTGCAACCTAAAATAGAATCATCCATGATTTATATGTCAGGAAGTGAAAGGACATAGACCACAGTCCACACTGACAGTGTCCAATCCTGGGGGTGCCCAGTGAGTCACAGGAGCCAATGCTGATCAGTGACACTATAATCTCCCTGCCAACCAACCCAACTGTCAAATCCAGACATTCCTGAGACGGTTCAATGTTGCCACGAGAAACTTCCAGACACAACTAACAAGTATCACAGTCTGCACTATGGCACTACATGAGGTTACTGGATGACCCACACAGGACCCTGCTGTCCAAATTAAATTGCTATACTACTGTAACACTACTGAAACATTTACCACTACTTGGACTTGTTTTTGTTATATATATACACATGTATATATGTATAAACCTCCCTCTACAAGCACTAATAAGCTTACAGAGTATACGATTTGTTTGCTTGAATGTATTTCTGCAGACAAATTATGTACAATTTATGGTAAATTAAATATATTATGCATGCTTCTACATCAGGACAACAGAATATAATGAAATATGAAAATCAAATTAAAAAAATAATGATCATAGGTTTTTGCTAGTATGACAAGTGAACAAATACAAAATTCCCTCTCTTTACAAGCTGATTGGGAGGAGAGCTGTCAAGCTCAAGGTTGGAAAAACCTCCATCTAGTGGCCAACATTTACATTTTCACACTAAACCTCTACCGCTTTAAGGCTGCACTGACCAGATTGCTTATACAGTATTGTGCAAAAGGTTTAGGCAGATGTGGAGAAAATGCTGTAAAGTAAGAATGCTTTCAAAAATAGACATGTTAATAGATTATATTTATCAATTAACTAAATGCAAAGTGAGTGAACAGAAGACAAATCTACATCAAATCCATATTTGGTGTGACCACCCTTTACCTTCAAAACGGCATCAGTTCTTCTAGGTACACTTGCACACAGCTTTTGAAGGAGCTCGGCAGGTAGGTTGGCCCAAACATCTTGGAGAACTAACCACAGTTCTTCTGTGGATTTAGGCAGCCTCAGTTGCTTCTCTCTCTTCATGTAATCCCAGACAGACTCGATGATGTTGAGATCAGGGCTCTGTGGGGGCCACACCATCACTTCCAGGACTCCTTGTTCTTCTTTACGCTGAAGATAGTTCTTAATGACTTTCACTGTATGTTTGGGGTCGTTGTCATGCTGCAGAATACATTTGGGGACAATCAGATGCCTCCCTGATGGTATTGCATGATGGATAAGTATCTGCCTGTACTTCTCAGCGTTGAGGAGACCATTCATTCTGACCAAATCCCCAGCTCCATTTGCAGAAATGCAGCCCCAAACTTGCAAGGAACCTCCACCATGCTTCACTGTTGCCTGCAGACACTCATTCGTGTGCCGCTCTCCAGCCCTTCGTGAACAAACTGCCTTCTGCTACAGTCAAATATTTCACATTTTGACTCATCAGTCCAGAGCACCTGCTGCCATTTTTCTACACCCCAGTTCCTGCGTTTTCATGCATAGTTGAGTCGCTTGGCCTTGTTGACACATCGGAGGTATGGCTTTTTGTCCGCAAATCTTCCATGAAAGCCACTTCTGACCAGACTTCTCTTGATGCGTCTTTCATCTGCTGCAGTAAGTTTCCTTGGCTGACCACTGCGTCTACGGTCCTCAACGTTGCGCGTTTCTTTGTGCTTCTTCAAAAGAGCTTGGACAGCACATCTGGAAACCCCTGTCTGCCTTGAAATGTCTGCCTGGGAGAGACCTTGCTGATGCAGTAGAACTACCTTGTGTCTTGTTGCTGTGCTCAGTCTTGCCATGGTGTATGACTTTTGACAGGAAACTTTCTTCAGCAACCTCACCTTGTTAGCTGAGTTTGGCTGTTCCTCACCCAGTTTTATTCCTCCTACTCAGCTGCTTCTGTTTCAGTTAATGATTGTGTTTCAACCTACATATTGAATTGATGATCATTAGCACCTGTTTGGTATAATTGTTTAATCAGACACCTGACTATATGCCTACAAAATCCCTGACTGTGTGCAAGTGTACCTAGAAGAATTGATGCTGTTTTGAAGGCAAAGGGTGGTCACACCAGATATGGATTTGATTTAGATTTTTCTTCTGTTCACACACTTTGCATTTAGTTAATTGATAAATATAATCTATTAGCATGTCTATTTTTCAAAGCATTCTTACTTTACAGCATTTTTTCACACCTGCCTAAAACTTTTGCACAGTACTGTATATATTTATAAAACTATACTTATTTATTCAATTGTTTCAGGACTTTTGTAGTATGTGATTTTTGTACTTAATTTTTTCCTGATTCTTAAGCCTGAAATTGACAACATGTCAAGAGGGAATGCAAGACAAATTGGTCTCCCAATCTCACAGTTACAGCGCCCTCTGCTGGTGGTTTTAGGGGTAGGCTGTGTAGATTCCAGGCAACAAAAGCTGAATATTGTGAAAGGGGGTGTAGACTTCTTATAGGCACTGTATATGCAGGCAACTTCTCTTTCCTCTGAACCTATATTTCAAGTTGAAATTTAGTAGTACATTTTAAATAATAATAAATATGGGAAAGTTTGCATCCAGGGCAATGAGAGGGAGGACAAACGGTACAGGACTAATCATGGAGTGGCACACAGTGCTGGGATTTCAGCTACACATGGAACAGGCTCAAATGGGGGCTTGACAAGGGCTTCCAGCACAAGGTCAGGCTCCACGTTGGGATGCTGATTTCATAGGGCATAGAGAACTTAACGAAAGCATGCAACACACTGAAATACACATGGGGGAGTTGGGAAGTTCACTGTACCTCTTCAAGGCCTGCATCCAGCTCACTGGACTTCCCCTCCCAGAAGCACCTCATGGTCTCTACTCTCTCCAGATAGTGAAAGAAGGCCAGCTTCCCAAGCCTCAGGCTGTTGGATCTCTTATGGATTACTTTGAGTCTGTCTACCTTGACTGAGTGACAGGGCAATGCATTTGCCTCCTCCTTGTTCCCTGTTCTCGTCTCCACTTCCTTCCCTGGAAACACATCCGACCTCTTATTAGGAACTTGCTTTGTTTCCAAACTAAAATCAGAAAAAGAAGAACACAAAAAAATCTGTCTATATTTAGAAACAATTTTTAATAAGCATCTAATGCTGTGCTGTGCAATCCAAGACATGTGCAATTCCACCAGCATCTCTGAACATACAAATATATTAACATGCAATCACATTTTTCTAGTAAACAATACATTAATAAATTATGTGATATTGTATTTAATCAAAACACGTTCATTATGTAATTGGATTTTAGTTTATTTATTTGTGTGGTCATTGTTCTTGCCCATTTAGTTTGTTTAATTGTCTGAATAGTGCCTTAATCCAATGTGACTGTTTAAATAACTAATAAATAACAATTGACTAACACAAGGAAGAAACTTGCCTTTACCTGCTGTATAGTATGCTGTAAATCAGGACAGGTTTAAATGTAGCCAAATCAAGCTATACTAACACAATTACAGTAGCCAATCTTATGCTACAGTGGAATGAATTACTTTTATTAAAAATACCAAAAGTGATGAACATACACACACACACACAATGCAGCCAAGCAGACGAAGAACCCTGATGCACCTGCAATAATATACAAATTAGATAAAATACTAATATTACATTAATAACAATAATAATGTATATAACATGGCAAACAGTTAAACACAATATGATACTGTATTCACAGCTGGAGCTCTGCCCGCTGCTATGAACAGTGATGCTGTTGTTGCTGAATGACTACAAATCCCAGACTGCGCGGAACCGGGTCACATGACCTGCGGCGTGGTCAGCTGGGCTGCTCAGCACGGACACGATTTGTAATAGTTTAAACTTTTTCTAATATGTGATGTCTTCTGAAACAGCACACGATCATTAAAACGACAGTTTACTTGCATTTGTTCTATTGCATGCATTTGATGCACGTCTGGTCGCAGTGAATAGGCGGTGCTAAGCCTCACAGGAAACATGGCGCTGGAAAGAAGTGACAAAGTGCAGTGTCCCGTGTGCTTAAACGACTTCGAGGAGGCGTCCATCAACGCGCACCTGGACAGCTGTCTGACCGCCGGGGATAAAGAGCAGGATGACACTAATTCACACGACAGCACGCCGCCTCCCAAGAAAAGCCGCCTGTCGAGTGAAGCCGCAGCCGGCGGAGACATGATGCCCAGCAGCGGAGATCATCTGCCGGCAGTGAATACCGTGTTTTCCGTGTTTCAGAACAGCAAGAAGAAAACGGCCAGCGCAAGTGAAGCGGCGGCCTTCTTCCCCAGGAAACAGCGAGCCTTTGCGGCTAACAGCGGGGCAGAGCTGGTTATGAAGAACAGCAAGACTACAAACGGGTCTGCTGTCGACGGGGACGATACAGCGGCTGTCAGCCCCTGTCCCGGCGGGCCTGCGGACTCGACCCAGGCGCGGCGGGCTGTCAGTGTATGCTCGCTGGACCAGGGCAGGCCCTTGGCGGAACGCATGAGACCGGGCTCTCTGCAGGAGTACTTCGGCCAGAGTAAAGTGCTGGGAGAAAGCACGCTTCTCCGGTCCCTGCTGGAGTCGCAGGAGATCCCCTCGCTCATTTTGTGGGGACCGCCGGGATGTGGCAAGGTAGGCTCCGCACACCCGGAGTTATAGATGGTTATTTATTTACTGCAGTCCAGTCATCGCTGCTTTTGTTTAGTTCAGTGTTGTTGTTGTTGTTGTTGTTGTTGTTGTTGTTGACGTTTTTTCGCGCGTAAACGCTGCCCGCAGTACAGCCAATCACTGCGCAGAACAGGCCGGCGCTGTATGACGTACACGGACACCTGCATAAACACGCACCTCTTCACACATGCGCAAGAGCGGACACAAGCTCTACAGCTACAGCACTGCTGCAATGGTGTGTTGGTTTAGCTCTCGACACAATACATACACTCACCTACAGGATTATTAGGAACACCATACTAATACTGTGTTTGACCCCCTTTCGCCTTCAGAACTGCCTTAATTCTACGTGGCATTGATTCAACAAGGTGCTGAAAGCATTCTTTAGAAATGTTGTCCATATTGATAGGATAGCATCTTGCAGTTGATGGAGATTTGTGGGATGCACATCCAGGGCACGAAGGTCCCGTTCCACCACATCCCAAAGATGCTCTATTGGGTTGAGATCTGGTGACTGTGGGGGCCAGTTTAGTACAGTGAACTCATTGTCATGTTCAAGAAACCAATTTGAAATGATTCGACCTTTGTGACATGGTGCATTATCCTGCTAGAAGTAGCCATCAGAGGATGGGTACATGGTGGTCATAAAGGGATGGACGTGGTCAGAAACAATGCTCAGGTAGGCCGTGGCATTTAAACGATGCCCAATTGGCACTAAGGGGCCTAAAGTGTGCCAAGAAAACATCCCCCACACCATTACACCACCACCACCAGCCTGCACAGTGGTAACAAGGCATGATGGATCCATGTTCTCATTCTGTTTACGCCAAATTCTGACTCTACCATCTGAATGTCTCAACAGAAATCGAGACTCATCAGACCAGGCAACATTTTTCCAGTCTTCAACTGTCCAATTTTGGTGAGCTTGTGCAAATTGTAGCCTCTTTTTCCTATTTGTAGTGGAGATGAGTGGTACCCGGTGGGGTCTTGTGCTGTTGTAGCCCATCCGCCTCAAGGTTGTACGTGTTGTGGCTTCACAAATGCTTTGCTGCATACCTCGGTTGTAACGAGTGGTTATTTCAGTCAAAGTTGCTCTTCTATCAGCTTGAATCAGTCGGCCCATTCTCCTCTGACCTCTAGCATCAACAAGGCATTTTCGCCCACAGGACTGCCGCATACTGGATGTTTTTCCCTTTTCACACCATTCTTTGTAAACCCTAGAAATGGTTGTGTGTGAAAATCCCAGTAACTGAGCAGATTGTGAAATACTCAGACCGGCCCGTGTGGCACCAACAACCATGCCACGCTCAAAATTGCTTAAATCACCTTTCTTTCCCATTCAGACATTCAGTTTGGAGTTCAGGAGATTGTCTTGACCAGGACCACACCCCTAAAGGCATTGAAGCAACTGCCATGTGATTGGTTGGTTAGATAATTGCATTAATGAGACATTGAACAGGTGTTCCTAATAATCCTTTAGGTGAGTGTATATTGTATTGTATATATTTTTTTATTCTTTAAGTCAGGCAAGGGGAAATGCAAGCAGTAAGCATGATTTATAAATAGGAAATCAATGCATGTTGCAGAAACCATCATTGTATGCATGTAGGCAATGCATGTTTTTATATTTTATTCACTGTTACTATTTAAATACGTTTGACAATTAATTGAAGTACCTATCTATATTCCATGAGCTTTATGTCATAGGCTGGTTAAAAATATTGCATTTTTGACTGCTGTTATGGATACATCGGATATGTTTTGAGGCTGAAAAGCATGTTTGTCCTGGGTGTCACCCTAGCTGTCCTAAAAGCCAGGGATTTCCACATTCTGGAGCAAACCCAGCTAGCCCAGTCTTTCCTGTGCTGGAATAGAGCCTGTCGTTGACAGGAGTGGACTGGGTACAAAAGATCCTGCAGCTGCTGAAGCTTGACCTATTTTTATACATGTCCTTATTATACAGGGGCTTTTCTGGATTCTTACAATAGAGAGGCTTAGATGGAAGCCCCAAACATACTTTTATATTTGATGTATTAATTAATTTATTTATTTCTGCTTTGTGAGTTGCAGTCTTCTCACGTTTTCAGTTCCACCCAAACCTTAAGAAAATTCCAAGCTCTTTCTTCCACCCACTAATCCAGTTTGACATTGTGTTATCTTTATTTTTTGTGCATTATAAACAAATGCACAACGTAACAAGCACTGCTGATTGTGGTTTGTACTTTGATATTGACTTTATTTTCTGCCTGCTTTTATGTCCATCTTTGTGAACTCCCTGTCATTTAATCCTTCTCTCCTTTCCATGGTAAATGATGGGCACAGGTGGCCACAATTAGCTTTGTACAGCAGCCTGAAAAGTGGAAGAATAACATCACACAGCTGGGTTTATCTGTGCTGCAGGAGGAATTCTGCTCTTAAGTGTGTTGCGTTTCTTGCTATGCAGAGATTCCTCGGCCTGCGGGATGCCTGTCATTGCGAAAAGGGTCAGCGTTGAGTGCCTGCATTTGCCGCCAAAACATGACACTGCTCTTGTCTGGGTATTGGGTTTCATTAGAGCCCTTTCAGTAGTTTATTGGATGGTATGAAAGATTTACAAGTCTGAATTGATTTATTAGGGCCATCTTGTAAAATAAATACAACAATAAATAAAAGTTAATATTATTCTCAGTGTAGCCTTAAAATCCTCTCAAAAGTCAACACATAGGCGATGTAATTAACACAACACAATGTAATTAATGGCACCTGTTGTTGTCACTGAGAATTACATGTGTTGACTTGAGGCTACACTGAGAATACTATTCCTTAATAGGAGAGAAAGGAGGTTGATTCTTAAATGTTAATAAACAAATGTTGTTTCTGTTCCACTGTAAAGATATGTGCGTCTAATCCTTAAGTGTGTGATTTTATGATAAGTTAATTGGTCATATGAAAGATGACTGCTATTGCTTAAGAGACTAACTTTCACGCAGCTTTGTACTCTAGCTCAAACTGCATGGGATAATATCTCTAAATACAATTAGAGACACCTTTCACACGACCTGTAAACGTACAGTATACAGTACAAGTCAATTGTAATGTGAATGTAAACTTGTGTGAATTAGAAGGAGCATGATATGATGCACATGAGAGTGTAATGCTATTTGTTTAAATATTCAGAAGTTTAATCTAATTACAAACGCCATTGAGTACAGGTGTTACATTTTTTTTATTTGTACATTTTAATACAAAGTTTAATTTTAATTACCCTAGTTTTGTAAGATATTTAAATATTTTATCTTTTAGATGCACATAATTTTATATTTAAAGCTGAAGGCACACAATGCTGTAATAAAACAATGGAATGATGGGATGCAATTGTAATTTTATAAATTGATTTGCAGAAGGAGTTGCGTTGAAGGAATTCATGTACAGGGGAATTTAATTGGTGCAGTCTATATGAATTTAATTAATTGGTCCCTATTGTAAGAATTGAATTGAAGAAAATGACGTGAATGTTTATGCATTTAATGAAGAGAAACTAAAATATAAAATAAGCTCTAGGTAAGTGAATGAAAACACTGGCCATGTTTTTAATACAGGTAACTGTTTCACTTTTACTGTATTATCTCTCTCTCCGTTTAATCCGGTGTTTGCTTAAAGATGTTCAGTTTTATTCATGTTATGCATCATATGTTTAAAACTAGCTGTCCATAGGACATTGTGCAGTGAAGCTAAATGTGCTTGCTAAACCTTTCATTTAACTAATCCTTTAATTTAACTCAATAATACAAGTATTTTGTTTTTCTCCAAACCTGAAGGTGTCATACTTGAACTGCAGTAGCCTTCTCATTTCATAAAAGTAAAACCAAAGTATGTCTTTCACTTCCCCCACTGTGGATTGTAAAAGCAGAAATGTTTTCACTTGATTTTTACTTATGACACTCTGTGGTATAGGCTGTTCCAGAACTAGCCAATTCAGAATACTTTCAACAAATATTTTGTTATGTATGTCTTTATTTAGTTTTCCCCCATTAATGGTTTATCTTCCCTATAACAAGACACTGATCTTTCTCTCTAATGCTTTAATCTTTTCTCATTTTCTTACAGACAACCCTGGCTCACATTATTGCAAGTGGCAGCAAAAAGAGAAACACTGTCCGGTTCGTCACTCTGTCTGCCACGAGCACGTCCACGAACGAGGTGCGAGAGGCAATTAAACATGCGCAGAATGAGCTGCGACTCTTTAAAAGGAAGACCATCCTGTTTATCGATGAGATCCACCGGTTCAACAAATTGCAGCAGGTACAGTCATCTCCTAACAGAGCCAGCCAGAACCGGCGTCTCCCTCAGGAGACAAAGAAACAAATGATGGCATGTAACACATGTCGTTCATACAACTCTAATCCCTGAAAAATAGGTCTTAATAAAGTAGAATTAATCCCCTTATTTTTTTAATCTAATTTCCTTTTTTCAAATTAATACATAGCTCCTGTTAAATCGGAAAATCACTATACCAGTAAGATTGTCAGTGAAAGACGGCTTTGCATGTGTATTATTTGTTGATAGACTTGGTATCGTGGCAACGGCTTCACGTACTTAGTAGCCCGAGTCTGGTTATTAATGGCACTTTAACAGTCTGTCCACACTTATCTGTCATGAAAGTGAATACCCTGAAATATACAGACGTAAATATTACTGTTTTGGAGCTCAGAAAGATGTTCCCTTAACACAATATTAACAAATGTATTATAAAAAATAAAGCCCACTCAGTGCATTGAGTGTAGTGTCTTCACATAATTGGATACTGAGACAATCAACATAGAAAATGGAAATAACAGTTGTGGTTGGTTAAAAGACTTCCCTGCCACAACGCCAAGTTATTCAAACTGCTATCTCCAGAAAAAGAGACGCCTATAATTAGAGGTGCATTTATGTAAACTGACCCTTGGCTGGGCTGATTTGAAGACTGGCTAAGTAGAAAGTTGTAACTTTAGATGTCTCGGATCTAATTTCTTCCTCTAAAGAACAATGTAGAACAGCTATCCGTGCACTTTATACATTTCTCTTGTATTCCTTTCACAATAGTATATTCTCTCCTCACAGTCAGAAACGAAAGCATTTGATAATCCCTGAACAACTAGATTTTACAGTAATATATGGATTCGGCAAGTATTGGTTTTCTAGACTTTTGGTTTTATTGTGGCATTCATTCAACACTGAATGTCTGTGATTGTCTGCATTTGGATTCAAATAATAAAATGTACAGTCTGTGTCACAGTTCAGGGTCTCTCTCCTCTCCAGTTAGATGAACTACATTCTAAGGAGTGCTTGTATGCCTTAAAACAAAGTATTTTGAATGACCACCTGTGAACACTATTAAAGAAATGGCACTCGTGCTCAGTCCCAGTCCGCAGGGAAAGAGGTGCTAAAATGTAAAGCCCCACTGTTATCCATAGGCAAGAATCGCCAAATGTAGAGGGATGTAAGACACGCCAGAGCAAGCGCAGACTTACCCAGGGGTTCTCTGCATATCTGCGATGCTGAACACCTTCTTTTCCTTGCCTCCCATCTCGTAGGACACGTTCCTCCCTCACGTCGAGTGCGGCACGATCACCCTGATTGGGGCCACAACGGAGAACCCTTCCTTTCAGGTGAACGCAGCCCTGCTGAGCCGCTGCCGTGTCATCGTCCTGGAGAAGCTCTCGGTGGAAGCGATGGAGGCTATTCTGCTGCGGGCAGTGGGCTTGCTGGGGATAAGAGTGCTGGGGCAGGAGGAGGACGGCGCTGACTCGGAGGCCGGCGGTGGCAGCTCTGAGTAAGTGCCAGGAGAATGCAGCTTGTTATCACTGAGCGTTTGCAATCCCCAAAGGCCATGTGTTGCCGGGAGAGCCCAGCATGGAGACGACCCTCTGGAATGCCTGCCCAGCCATAGGTCAGCATCAAGCCAAGCTACCTGAGGGCTCAGATTTATTTATAGCTTAAGTGGGTTACAACGGGGGAAGAATGCCTGGGGCTGGTATTTCAATTAGTTTTTTTTTTTTTTTTTTTCTCTGTGATGTCAGTGGACATGCTTCCCTTTGAACGTGATGCTCTGAAAATCGTTTTAATTCATGGATGTTACTCGTAACAAAGTGTAGCGGAGATGTATTAACCATGGGACTTGGAAACGTTTCCTTATTGATTCTTGGGAATTGTTTAATTCAATTTAATCTCTGAAATGTTTATGTCCTTATTGTCTGCCTCACTTAATAGAGGAAAAGGCCTTTTATTTTGGCCTCAGTGTTCATTTGTCAGGCCTTCTGAATTCCCTTCTAATTTTCTGAATTTTATCATTGTTCAGTTTTCTTTGGATTTATTTAACTTCTTGTATTTATTTTTTAAATGATCACTACATATTCAGTATAACCTATTTGTTCTTGTGGATATGGCATTGTTAACACCGCAGTTCTGGGTCCATAAATCAGTTGAGTTTGTGTTTTAGACATTTAATGGGGTCTCAGTCTGAAAGAAAGAAGCAACTAGTAGAGCAGCTGACATTCCTTGCCTGGCATGCCACTTGGTTGATTAGAGGTCATGCAGGCAGCACATGATAAAATACTTGTGTCTTCCAATCTGAGGGCAGAGATAAAGCAGGAAAAGTCTCTTCCACTTTGGGTGACCTGGCTGACATACATCTGTCTTCAGTGTTTGAAATAATTTAAACCCAATGGGTTCCCAGTGTCTGGTGATGGAGGGCCAGTTGGGTTGCATGGGATGAGGGGCCACAGTAGAAAATGAACCACCAATGAAAATGAAATCTGTCCCAAATCATACCTTTTTATTTTCTATACATGTCAGTTAGGAAACAGTTATGAACTTTAATTGTTTTTTTATTTCCCCCAAAAAATGCCATATGCAATTTGTAACAGAAAATGTTCTGAAAGTGTAAAAATATAGTAAAGGTTCAGAAAAGGGGTGGCTGAAGGTTGGCCTTTGGGGGCCGCACAAAACATCCTAGAGGGCTGCATTTGGCCCCCGGGCTGCACTTTGGGAACCCCTGATTTAAACAACCAAACAGTAACAGCTTCTTAATAATGAAAAATACTTGCATATCGTCAACGTTAAGGTTGTATACCAAGCATTACATCGGAAATAAACCTGTTTCCAGAGTCTGGTCTAAATATTCTAAATGTATTTGTATTCACTTGGGAAAAACCTCTTGAGGATGCACTGTTACACATTATACCACATTAGCAGTTTTAGTCTCTAAAGTGCAATTAAAAGTGAAGTATTTTTTGACAATACCATTGAAAAAATTGTCACTTTATTTAACAATAAGTACTATGTTTGATTGAAACCGGTCAAAGATGTTAAACCGCAGCAGATTAATATTAAGTTTATAAGACCAGACTGATGTAGTATCATTATAGAAATTCATGGCAACAAAACATAACACTAAAAAACATAACACTTTCCACACAGCATCAGCGAACGCAATGTTCTGGCTGTACTGGACTATGATCAGGTTTTCATGGGCTTTTACTTGTCAAGTGCAACCAGAGCAAGATGCATAGTTTTAAAATGACGAGCGGAATTTGGCTAACAGGCTATCGTTGGCTCCAAACTGGGCAGTGCTAGGGCGATGTTTCCGTTGCGACGCTTCTTTCCATTCTTTCTAAATCTCTTCCAGTGCACTCCTGGTACTCGCAACCTCCTCTGTCATAGGAGCTGACTCGTAAAAAAGTCACATCATATGCTTGATGTATGTTTATATCTAATTGCCATCGTTAATTGACTTGTGTGCTGTACTGTACTTCAGTGCTCAATGATTAGTTCTAAAAACACCAACATAATGAATTAAAATGCACTAATTAGATTTCTGTTTAAGATACGTTGTTGTATTTATTTGAATGCTGGTCAATTCATAGGAGTTGAATACCATTTGTAATGCAGAGACTCTTACCCTTCAAGGCTAGTTATTTAACAAAATCCAGAAGTAGCTGTAGGGTTTCACCATAGCAGTGATTTGTTTATCAATTAATAATTATTTTTGCTCTATGGTTTACTTTTATAGATGAATAGTTATACTTGTTTCTTAGAACTATTTAGTTTGTTTGTGTGCAGGCATTTACATCCACACACACACGCGTATATAAAATGTCTGGAAGCTATAGTTTTTTTTTTTTTGGTGTAACGAATATGATATGAATACTAGAATATTACTCGACAAATCAAAATATATCTTCATAAAAAATGTTAAGCAGTGGCCCACAATTATTACAACGAAAAAAGCATTTACAAAGCAACTTCATACATTTATCTGAATAAATCCTAGGCTCATATCAAGTGCATACATAATGCAAGAACATTATTTTGTGTGCATTTTGTGGCATGTGTGCTGGAATCTATTTCAGTCAGCACTAATGTATACTATTTTCATGTGGCATGAGTCACGCCATGCCATGATTCAGTAGGAGACGCCCCCCATTATTACCACAGACCTGTTATAGAAACTACAGCTTGTTCGTTATGAGGGGCGATCTTAATTGTCCAATATAGTTATCGCCATTCTCGACTACAGTGGTGACAACCCACGTCTTTTGCTTTTGATTATGGTAATGGCAACATCAAATAAATTACTGCAAAGCTTTGTTACCCTTATGTACAATAGACGCGTTTCTTTCATATTTGCAATTTGTACAGTCCGTTATGCACTGCAGTGGCAAACTGTTTGCTTGTGTGAGAGAGACATTCTCTAGATGGCATACCGCTACTGATAAAAGCACAGCGAGGCATTCATCCTCAGGGGGAGGCAATCATTATTTCATAAGTCTTCTCTGTGTCAGGCCAGATTGGTTTAAGAGTAGGTTAAAGACCGATCCATACCAGGAAAAAATGTTTTTCTTTTTAACTGTTAGTGTCCCAACTAGGAATCTGACAAGTGTGTTGTTATTTCTGACTATACTTGAATCTCTGTTTTAGTAGTGTTTCTGTTTATGATTTGTAACTAAGCAAAGGCTGCCTGGTCACAGATATTTAATATGTTCTGAAATCATAGTTATGCTGGCCTGTTTGGAGGAGATTCAACCCTTCCATTTTAGAGCTGAGTGTTTAAACACACAGGCTAATGGAGAACAGCGATGAGAGTCACTTTACCTGGAATGCTCCCAAGGTGTAGCCATTTACTTGCATATCTTTTAGTAGGTTTAAAAGATTGCATTACCATAACACAACACAAGCTTTGAAATGCACTGATTACCGACTTTAGTGAGTGAAAAAGGGCGCCCTGCTTCAGCAATGGAAACTTAATGGTATGAAGATGATGTTTAATTAAAAGTTTTTCTGGCTACAGTGTTTTGCCACCTGGCTGTCTTAGTCTGCCAGTCAGTTTGGCCAAATAATGAGTCTTAAAACATTATGGTGAGGCTCCGTATTAGTTAATTATAATGTGTATTGGCTATATAGTGATTTGTCCAGCAGTATATGCATACAAGTGTTGGAAGGATTTCGCCCTCCGTGGTTTTGTTCTTCTTGTGTTATCGGGCAGGAGAAGGGCCTACAGCTTTCTGGTTTCCTGGCCCTTGCTGATGTGGCTGCTTTAAATTCCCTTTTTTGTTTCAACACGCAAGTAATTCTAGGCTTAAAAATATATTCTTGAACTCCCATTAGTGCATTAACTTACCCACTGGAGTGTGATGAAAGTAGAGACGGGGAAATGTGTGGTGCCAAAGAAAAATATCTTGTTTTCATATGATACTGAAATATTCAGTTAAGTAGTTAGGACAGGAGTCCCCTTTTTATAGCTCCCTTTGGTGCTTGGATTTAATTTCATGCCCCACATGGAACCAAGCCTAGGTTCTTTCACCATCCTGGTTAACTTCTCTTGTAATTCTCCACCACTGACTGGCCTGTCCATCTCCGACTGTTTAGAGCTCAAATTTAACTAGCCTCACACAATAAGACACATTTACAGTCCTGTGCAACCACATGACATTATATTTGTTTTATCTTGACAATTACACAGTTGGAAATTATTATATAATGCATGCACAGTTTTTTTTATTTTTTTATTTGCAATTTAAATTTTACACCATCGTTTCCCTGTTTTGCAGGCCAAAGATATTAATTGAACAGAAAGCTCTGAGCACCATAGCCCACCTGTGCGACGGTGATGCCAGAACTGGGCTAAACGGATTACAACTTGCAGTACAGGCAAGAATCGGCGCAGCCAAACTAGGCTCCATGCAGCCCAGTGAAGCCACGCAAGACATTATAGTTAATGAAGACCATGTCAAAGAGGGACTCCAACGATCCCACATATTGTACGACAGGGCTGGTAAGTCACACTAACAAGTGTGTTAATTTTAACTAAGTTAAGGCCAGTGTTGTTCTGTTTAACCTCAGATAAAACTTCCTTTTAAAATTTTGTATTTGTAAAAGAGTTTTGTTTATTTCTGTCTGTGTGATGCCTATTTTAAGCAGCACCTAACCAGCAAATAATACTTTTATAATGGTCCTACATGAAGAAGACCAGGGTCCAAAGTTTGTGTGTTCTATTTATTGTTTATCTACTATTGAAAACCATTTAAAATTTCCATTACCTCTGTGAAAGTTTCACATTTCATTATCCGAGGGACCTACACTGGAATCAGCAGTTACTCTTCCTTTGATTTATATTATATATTAATTTAGCTGCCGTCTTTATCCAAGGCATCAGCTAGCAGGAATAGCTCTGGGGTTCATTTGTGAATCACTTAGCAGCTGTTAATCTACAGGTCGGAATGGGTTTGCTGTTGTGGTTTCGAATGCCAGGGCTGAGTTAATGCAGCCCATGTCGTGTCCAGTGTCGTCCTCGTTTCCCGCGCTCCGACGCCATTTGCACGCTTCAGAAAAAAGTGGTGTCTCAACGGAGGAGCCGCCGTCCTCCGTCTCTTTCTCCTCTGTCAGAGACCACCTGACGCCTCTGCCCGGGCCCCGACAAGAGCCCAGCTGTCACAGTTATTAGTGGGAGCTCAACTTGAAAGCCAGCGAGAGATTGCACTGTGCTCCCATTGTTTGTGTTGGACCGACACAGCGAGACGGCTAGAGGATTCTCCGAATTGAAGCCATCAGGAATAGTAATGTCAACATGCTGGGTGCTTTAGATGTTGCAGAAGGGCGTAATGGCTTATTAGTGGTGCGGGGCCGGCATCCGAAACATCAAGCGCATGAGAGGCTTAGCTGAAGAATGTAACGGTATAGGAATTAAGTTGCGTTGTCAAGAGGTTGTTTGAAATTAAAAGCAATGTTAAAGAGGTACTTATGAAACCTTACCTCCAACAGGGAGATGATGCTTCTGGATACCATTTTTTTTAATTTATTTTTTAATCTTAAATCTCTGATAAGATATGGTCTAATGCAGAGCTGAAAAACAATGTCTGCTATTAATAGGAGGTAACACTGGGAAATGTCTTCCTTACACAGCTGTGCATCAGAATGAGTTCTGTGCTTTCAAGTAGCTTGCTATTGTTAACAAAACATTACTCAAGTGTCCCTGTCAGTGAAGTCTCTAGGGGGTTTCCTTATCTGACATGCCTCAAACAATGATTTACACAGACCGACTGAGCCATTTGGCACTCAATGCATTACTTGATTATGAGTAAACAAAAAATTATTTAATTGAGTCAATTTTGAGGCAAATATTACTACTCGGAGCACGGACAGTCACTGAGTGGCAAAACAACCATTACATAATAAAGTCTGTCTCCATTGAAGAATTTGACCAAAGTGTTCCCAATCCAAAGAACAAGGTCATGGGATGCTTTTATACTTGACAAGCCTTTACCATAAGTGTGACTCATGACATTTTTCAGCAACCTAGTGTCCGACTGAATACCATGAATGAATCCTGTTCCCATGTATGTCCATGTGTTAGGTGAGGAGCATTACAACTGCATTTCTGCTCTGCACAAGTCCATGAGGGGTTCCCATGAGAACGCTGCCCTCTACTGGCTGGGGCGCATGCTGGAGGGAGGGGAGGACCCTCTGTATGTGGCTAGAAGACTCGTGAGGTTTGCAAGTGAAGATGTAGGTAAGGAACAAGTGTGTAGGAAAAATAGTTTGTAGTGGCCACTGTAATGGACACACTCATTTACCCGTAGAGCTCAATTCAATTAGAATAAATCAGACTTGCATGTTTCCCATCACACACTTCTTTATAAGAATACTAAACACCCTTAAGAGGGTTTGATAGGTGTGGTGGAAAATTACTCTAGCAGTGATCAGAAGAGTCCCAACACTAATCAGTGGGCTGTTCGCTCCAGTGTCCTCCCCTGTATTTGGCCTGGTGTACTTCTAAACCTCAGATGTGACTTCACTGATCAAAGGCCAATCTTACTTTATCAGCCAATATCAGTGAATATATTCTAAATACAATTGGTTTACTTTGGGGGGGGAATAAAATGCGTAGACTATTGTGTTTTTTTTAAATACTATTGGAAGCTGAAACAACATTCTCTTGGAGTTAAAGATTTGTGATACATGGAATTCAATGTTTATTTTCTGGCAAAAAGATTGGCATAATAAGCCATTGCAGTGGTAGGTGGTGAAATTGACCTATTCTCTGCATTCAACATGAATAACCTGTAAGACTTGAAATACAGTTTGGTCTTCTTTTTTAAATGTAGTGTTTTTACAATAGCGCCTGTAATAACATTGTGTAATTCTAAATGCAAGATTGGCAGTGGAGTTTGAGGAGTGTCTGGTGTGCAGGAGAAGAGAGAACCTGAAGAAAAGAGTCCACAGGATTGGATCAATATCAGATTTTTAATCTGCTAAAATAGTATTGGATGGTTCCATTAGAGACCATTACAGTAAACTGTGGTTTTATACAGTGATATGTTGCCTTACTCCATTTTTGAAATAATATTAAATCGATTTTGATTATCTCCATTTACGTTTAATAGCCTTCCATTGCTAGAAAATAGTTTCAGTAGTGCTGTAGGTATCTTATGCTATGTGGCATGAGCATGTGGAGTAGCCATTTTCCAGATCAATTAATGTGAGTGGAGTTTGAGTGCTTTCTTGCATAAATGTTTACGGGATTCTTTCTCTTTGACAGGACTGTCAGACCCACTGGCCCTAACTCAAGCTGTTTCTGCTTTTCAAGCATGTCATTTTATTGGGATGCCTGAGTGTGAGGTAAATTAAAATTAACTGAACCTGAATACTCACTTGCTGCTGCAACAGAACCCTAAAAAAACGTTGCTGCTGATACTGTTGAATCTAAATTGAAAACAAATGTATAATAGTAATTCCCCTCAAGCAATAATTCCCCTCACAAGGTTTACTTTGATTGTATCACTTCCTTTTAAAAACCTCAGCTTCTCAAGAATTCTGTTGTTGGTGATCACAGTCAAACTGTCCCCAAATTCCCTCTTTGTGAATTTAACAAATTAAGAAAGAGATGGACAATGTATTTTCAGATTTATTATTTTTATTTTTTTAAGCGTCTTAACCTACTCTCTTTTATAAATGATGTTCCTACCTTATAAAATGTTTATTATCAGATTTCAGGAAAAAAATGTTGGATGATTGTCAAGCACTTCCAAGGATCAGAAATCGTAGGAAAGTCGCAATTCTAATGAGGAGCATCAGATTCCATATTAAATTAACTCGTACAAATTATGTATTTATTAATTCTGACTTGTTCTCTTGACTTGCTCTGGCTTGTTTAACTCTGGCAGTGCTCACTCCTGACAGTGTTTCTCTCGCGTCTCTCTCCAGGTGATTTTGGCTCAGTGTGCAGTATACCTCGCCAGGGCTCCTAAATCTATTGAGATTTACAAAGCCTATGACAGCGTTAAGGCTTGCCTCCGCAATCACAAAGGTCCTCTGCCCTCTGTGCCCCTGCACCTCCGCAATGCCCCCACCAAGCTTATGAAGAGCTTGGACTATGGCAAAGGCTACAAATACAACCCTGCATTCAGTGGCCCAGTGGAGCAGGAGTACCTGCCAGACGAGCTGAGAGGTGTCAATTTCTTTAACTGGACACCCAGTGATGTGTAGCCCAGCCGTAGATCAATTACCTAGCATGAGATAAGGGCATTTCATCAGTGTTTTGAAGAATATCTGTTTAGTTCAAGGCCAAAAATTACTGTAACTTTCAATAGTGCTGCATTTCATTGTAAATGGTTACTCGTGTTGGATGCTATCCGGTCCTTTACAGCACACAGCTTTGTTAACTGTATGCTGGCCAGGAGTGTAATTGTGCAGTGAAAAATTTAGACACCATTAAAAATCCTCTTGCAATAATTCATGTCAAAACACAACTAATGAATTGTAAACTTAAATCATTTTTGACCAATGAGTCTCTTTTAGTAAAATATGTATTCAAAGGTGAAGCATTGTGTTCCTCTAGCTTTACCAGAGTTAGGGTACAGCCAAATAACCAATAATAACAAACATAAAATGGCACAAAACACACTCCCAAATTTTAAATACATAGCTGGTCAACTCTACATTTAAAAACATGAAAAAGCATCTGATGTGTCCGCCACACTTAACTGTTAACAGTTAACTGTCCTAGAGATGCAACTCTGGCCTAAATGTTTTTCTAACATCATTATTGTTAAATAAATACAAATACTCATGTAACCTTTAGTTTATACATATTACAATTTTCCACACTTATGCTGCATTTTAAAGTTATATTTTGCAAATGTTATATGAAGCAATTGCATACTACAGTCTAACAAGAGCTAAGACGACATAACTCTGACTTGATTTGTTGTAACTACAGTTATGGCAATCCAATAAAGTATGTCTATTTTTGTCCATAAACTTTCTCTAACATATGCAATGCAAACATGTTTGACATTTTTTGCAATATTTTTAGGATTTGCAACTTTTGTGCAGTGAAGCTACAGTAAATTGCAACAACTTTATTGTGGATTGTATGAACAACCGCAGTCATTTTTACCTAGTTTTATCGAACTATTGCTGTGAGCAGCTGTGGAGTTCTGTTCTTTAAGTTCACCTTGTTCATTGCAAAGGGTTTTGTTACAAAGTTCAACCCTATAGTACTACCAAAATGCATCCATATGAATGGCTGTGTTGGAAAAGTATCTTAACAAGTTGATAGTTTGTTCTGTTTAATTCATTTATTTTCTGACTGGTTCTAAGGATTCTGACTTGCCTTCAACCTTAAATATTCATATGCAACTCTTCTATAAATTGATACTCCACAGAAATGAGTCTGTCTTTTCTCCATTGGAGTTATTGTTGTGAATTTCAAAATGAAGCTCTCTATAAGTTTTGTGTTTGTTTGTTTGTTTGTTTTTTGTTATTGTTCTCTGATTTAATTTCAATTGCTCTTCTCTTTAGCAATATACGATGCTTTATATTAAAGATAAAAAGGAGCTTTCTTTTGTTTACATGAATGTAGAATATAATGTACTGTGCACTGTGATTCACTGATTTCAGAATATTTTGATTTGTATAATAAATATTTGCTAATTAAAAGTTCTGTTTTGTTTTTATACAATAACATATACTGGTCTGTGTTTTTAGTTATTTTTAGAAAACTTATATGGAGTTTTAATTTAACACTCATTAAATTATTGCAAACTGAATTCTGTAATAAACAAATTGGTGATAAATTGTTCAGTACCATATGTTTTAGATGTGTATATGTATATATATTTACACACACACCTACACCTGTGTTTTGTTACTGCTATTTCCACAGTTACATATGGAACCCTATAGGTGACACTACAGAAATCTATGTTCATCTTAATAAAAACATTTCAACACCTCTAGGTTGAAAGTGAAGAAAATTAAAATAATTCAGAGATTCCAAAAGTATTGTGAAGTGCAATTTGATTTTAACCACCTTCATTGAAAATGACATGCATGTACAGCTTATGCTACAATGTAAAATATGATGATACAATTGAAGTTACAAGAACATTTAAAAATGTACTTCTGTTTGAAGCAACACTCTGATTTCAAAAATATTTGAAAGTTTAAAACTTTAATCATGAAACCAACAAGTTGAAGGCCATATATTCCCGCTGTCTCGACCAGACTACACAGAGTTACCTCGTCTCCCCATACATCCCCTCCAGACCACTGTGGTGCCAAAAGACTAACTCTGCCTCCTCTCCACTCCCCTAATTGGTGGAACGACCTTCCCACGGAAGTCAAAACAGCAGAGTCCTTGACCTCCTTCCGGTGCTTACTCAAGACACATCTTTTCAGACTCTACTTGTAATTTTGTCATTTGTTCTCTTGTAAGATTGCACTTATACAATGTTTTGTCATACTCTTGCCTTTGCATTACTAGCACTTGTATTGTTTATTGTGATTTCCTTTATTTTGACGCTCCCTTTCCCTTAACTCTTAACTTTGACTTAACATCTTGTCTGCACTTACCAGCTTTTACAATCTAGGATGCAAGACCTTATATATTGTTTACTGTATATCTCATATACACTTGTGTAAATTTGAATTTGTAAAATGTATTATGCCTTGAACTGCACTGTATTATTGCACTTTGTATTGCTCTTATATTTTGTGAGTTGCCCTGGACAAGGGCGTCTGATAAGAAATAAATAATATTCATTAAAAAAAATTAAAGACTTCTATATCTTTACATTTGTATGCTTGAGAGGGTGTTCCTAAGCAAACTTTGTACCAAGAGGTCTCTATTTCACAGACCACTCCCTAGACTAACTAGGGCCATTATGCCTCTGAATCTAGTTAAGTGCATACATTGATCAAGAGGATTGACTGGATTTGGTTACAGGGCTGATAATTGTGTAATATTCAAACAAGTTTACGAGTCACAGTAACCTTTGTACAGAAGAGGTATATAATTGTGGTAAATGATTCCAGTTGGTTTTATGGGTCTGTTGAAATCACCAGTATCTTGGGAGAAGCTCACAAACTGATCCACATTCAAAAAAATACCCTTAATTAATGGGATGGACTAGGATGACCCAGTTATTGAAAATGGATAGACGAATGACTGATGAATCTAATGACTTTTTGCATTGTTTAGAAAGGAGATATCAAACTAAAGGGGAAAACATAATGATATGATATGCCTAGCTGACAAAACCCAGGAAAATGCAAATGTCAAGACAACCAAATGTCTATTCTTTACCTTGAGAACTCATTAATTATGTAAACCTAGTATTTCTCAACTGCACATTTTGTATACTTCAGAGCTCAGAGAAAATGTCCTTAATGGCTACAGTGATAGATGGGGGGGGGGGGGGGTCACTTGTAAGAGGTCACAACATTTCAAATGAAAAAAAACAAAGCATCTCTTCAGAGCAGTGCCTCTTCTCAGTGAACTCTTCTATTGCCATCTTGATCCAAAATTGAGATCAACTGGGCCTGCTCAGCATTTGTGTACATGCCACAGAGCATGATAGGATGTTATTTGCTTAATTTTATCATGCAGTACACCTGTTTGGAGGCATCTGCATTCATTATGGTCCTCCACTAATTTATTCAGGTTTTTCCTTTAATTTGTCACACGTCTGTATTTAAAAAAAAAAATGCAGTTTTATTGTACAGTATTATCTGTGGTGATTAAAATAATAATTTTCAAAAGCTTATTGTATTACCTGCATTTTTAGAGCTTAACTAGAGCTTAGGCAAAATGCAAGTAAATCGTGCATTACTGTTACTGAGTTTAGTCAGCTTTATTATATTCCTTGTAGTCTGCTCCAAAGCCTCTTCTTCCCAGTTTTTCCAGCAGGAAGAAAGTTTCTCCTATTGTCTTTTTTATACTGCCACAAGCCATCTTAGGTCAGATTGAATGGAGATTGAACTGTATTATTAAAGAATCCGCAATCTCATTTACACCAACCTGCAAATTGGCCCACATAAAATGAAGTACAGACGTGCTCAAATTTGTTGGTACCCTTGCAGCTCATTGAAATAATGCTTCATTCCTCCTGAAAAGTGATTAAATGAAAAGCTATTGCATCATGTATACTTGCATGCCTTTGGTATGTCATAGAGCAAAGCAAAGAAGCTATGAAAAGAGATTAATTTTGCTCATTCTACAAATATATTCTAAAATGGCCTGGACACATGTGTTGGTACCCCTTAGAAAAGATAATAAATAATTGGAGACATTAAATAAACTAATTAGTTTGGAATATCACTATAATCCAATCATGTAATCAGTCATTCAGCCTATTTAAATGAAGGACAGTAGTCACTGTGCTGTTTGGTATCATTGTGTGCACCACACTGAACATGTGTGCTGCTTTGCTGTGCCTGGAATCTGTACAGGGTACAATGAAATCTCAAGACTATCAAGGCATTCTGGAGTGAAACATACTGCCCAGTGTTGAAAAGCTCTGTCGCAGGTCATGGGTCCTCCAACAGGATGATGACCCAAAACACATGGCTAACGGCACCCAAGAATGGATAAGAACAAAACCTTGGACTGTTCTGAAGTGGCCTTCTATGAGTCCTGATCTGAATCCTATCGAACATCTATGGAAAGAGCTGGAACTTGCAGTCTTTAGAAGCACACATCAAACCTGAGACAGCTGGAGCAGTTTGCTCAGGAGGAGTCGGCCAAACTACCTGTTAACAGGTGCAGAAGTCTCATTGAGAGCCACAGAAAACGTTTGATTGCAGTGATTGCCTCTAAAGGTTGTGCAACAAAATATGGTTTAATGGTCCCATCATTTTTGTCCATCCCATTTTCATTTTATTTACCGTCTGTTGAAAATCAAAAGCAAAGTCTGATTTCTATTAAGTATGGAATAAATAATGGTAGATGCCAATTACTTTTGTCCGTTATTTCAGAGGAAATTGTGCATTATTTTGTTTTTTGTGGAGGGGTACCAACAAATTTGAGCATGTCTGTAACTGAAATAACAATGTCACAAAATTATTAAAATCCACTGATGCCACTTTAATAAGTAACAACTTAAGAAAAGAGGGGCTAGGTATCATTCATACTGCAAGTACTTTCCCACACTATCCAGACAATACACATGTTTAGAATATACATCACACAACATGCATATTGTTTTCCAAAGATCACAAGTGTAAACTGTTTCAAGCAAGTACAGCCAAGACAAAGAAATAAATAAATGTATAACAAAAGCTCTTTGTATTGCAACATCTCAGTTACTGTACACTCAAAGATGAATCCCAAAACTGTCAAATCAAAGATCAGCAGAGCAGTTTTCTGAAAGTAAAAGATATATTTAACTATTAGCAGGCTGGTGAAACACCAATGTCTGTAGGTTCAAAGAAAGGCTGCAGTAACACTGGGTTTGGGCCATGTCTGGGTTGTTAGAGCTATATAATTAAATAGCAGTGAAGCTCTGTTTCTCCTAGAAAATAAATATGACATAAATTCAAATGAAATAATTAGTTTGTCTCATTAAAGAAGCAAACCAACTAAATCTCATCTAAATTAACCAATAATACTTTCACATCACTAATTCACCGATAATTAAACTGAAACATTACAAACCCAATGTCTCCCCTCCCAGTACTTTCAATTGCTACATTTTAAATGCATGTTTTTCTGCATTATTATTATTTATAGTTGCATTAAGTTCAAAGACTATGCATACATTTGCTTTCTGGTTGTGAAAGCAAACTAGTACTGGGAATCATTACTTCCGATTACCTCTCATGTTGAAACTAATTTGTATCTACAGTTGTACTAACCCGGAAAGCAACCCCATCACGCCCAGTAAAACAAACAGGAGGTGTACAGACCCTGCTAGAAAACACTTCAGTGTGCACAGACTGACAAAGTCCACTAGACACGACAAACCACCCGATCTGTACGAGCAACAGGGCTGATCATTCAAGCCCAGGCTGCTGCAACCGGAGAGTAAGCAAGCGCTTTGTTGTGCTAAGCTGTTATTTTCGCTGTGTAAACTAACTGGTGGTGATGTTTTTTCTTCCAGCAGATCAGAGCAAGTACAACACATTGCACGTCTAGAATCGCTACAATGTGTCATTCACACCGAATGTTATTTCATTTCATTTCCTTCAGATGAATTCCATGTTTCCGTAAAGTGCGTAAACTGTGCGTAAATTAAAGCCACCGCCTTTATTGCGATCTAAACCTACAGGAAGTAGAGCTAAGATCATTCACTGCATCGTGTTGAGATGTAAAGGATTATAGAGAACATCACAGTATGTGTCTATTTCATTACAGGTAAAAGTGCAACAGTAAGTACAGTAACAACTAAAACAGTCATTTAGCTGACATGTTTTTTAATGTTTGTAATGATGTTGTTAATTGTGTCCATTAATACAGGTCAGCTCATTTCAGCTTCATTGTTGTAACTATGTATTTTGTATTAATCTTATTTAAAGGAATGGCATCAATGGAAGGACTGAGTTCTGCAAACACCCAGTTTGCCTTGGAGCTCTTCAGGAGACTGAGTGCAACTAAGCCCAGCGGGAATGTGTTTTTCTCCCCCCTGAGTATCTCCTCGGCTCTGGCCATGGTCTATCTCGGAGCTAAAGGGGAAACTGCAAGTCAGATGGCAAAGGTAGCGCAGTCTACTGGATCCTGTTTTCGTAAATTATTTAGATATGCATTTATAGCCTATGTAAAAGAAACTGAAACTGACCATGCTATTCTTGCAAGGATGTATGCACAGTTACCTGCTTGCTGAGCCAATAGTTCTTCTAACAAGAGAATACAGAATCCTCAATATCAGTGTGTCTCTTCCTTTTCTCTTTTTCTTTTTCCTTTTTGTGAGTCAGATTTATTTGCAATATGGATGTTCGACACTTGTTTATGAATGTGATTGGGACAAATGAATCCCCTTCAATGTCTTGATGCAGGTTAGTTTTGGCCAGATGTGTTTATAATGAGTTAATGATGCACCAAGATAACCAGCTGGGTAACGTGGGAGATGGTGTCTAATAAGCCTGGCTTGTGTACAGGTTAAGCATAACCTTCTGTGTGAAAGTGTGTAAGAAAACTGCAAACAGCCACTGCTGTCCATGCTGCACTTTGTTGTATGCTTTAACTAGTATATAGGTAATCTCAGGCAAAACTGGTGCAAACCAGACTTCATCAACTGTTGAGCTTGTCTTCAATTTGATCAGAATGCAGTGTATTTACCACACCCTCGTTTATTTTTTTCTTCCCCCCCCCCCCCATGGATGTAGTAACTCAGACATACTGTATGCCTTGACAACACTGTATATGTTTGAGTTTCTGCCCTTTTCCTTACTCATGTCAGCTACTTAAAAGGGGAGACATATTCTAACTGATGTCACACCCTGGCTCACTGGATTAGTAGCATTAAGAAAAGCTATTTTAAACCTGTTTAGCTCAGCATTGTAATAGTTATATCACTGTATTGTAAAGTTATGTACACATTTTTAAAAATCCTGATGACATAACATCAGTAGTAATTTGTTTTCTTGTGTATGGCTAAATACCAAAAAAGCTTCTTGCATCATGGGTTTTGATGGAACTGTACCATATGTGTTGAGTAGATTTAAATGTTATAGTTGCGTATACAACTGTGATTATGAAAATAGCTCCCAAAGTAACTGTGCTGCATGCAATGGGAAATGCTGAAAGCTCATGACAAGGCTACTGAAAGGCCTCTGTGTGCTGTCACTCAGATGAGCCCTCATCTTTGTCACTGCTCATCTGTACAGACTGCACTTCTTCTGCTGTAGGCAGATGGCCAAGAAACCTAGGAAAGCCATGTCCGAGGCCTGTCAGCCATGCCTCACTGACTGCTGTGCCAAGATTTATTGGAAACTTTAAGGAACATACACCATTTTATCCCCAATGCCTCTTTTTTGTACTCTTTTCTTGGTATAGTACTTAGCACTGCAAATGCATAATTTCGATTTTTTATCTTTTTATCAGGCTCTTAATTTCAGCAAAGACAAAAATGTCCATTCCAGTTTTGAGGCACTCAATTCTGAGATCAACAAACCTGCTGCTTCTTACCTGCTGAAACTAGCCAACCGGCTGTATGGGGAAAAGACCTTTAATTTCCTTCAGGTGAATAACATCATAATTGTCGAGCTATATTATGTTATATTGTTCGTCTATCTGTGAAGTTCAGAGAATTAATTTTCTATTACTCTGCTTTAGGAATTCTTGGAATCCACAAGGCAGTTCTACCACGCAGACCTGGTTCCTGTGAGTTTTGCGGGAGCTCCAGAAGAGTCACGGAAGCAGGTCAACATCTGGGTAGAGGAGCAGACAGAAGGTTAGCCTTGTATAGCCCTTAAATAAACTCAATATTGCTTTCAGTTTGTGGTTCTTATTGCAGTTGTGTGCTAATAGTTTAGTTCTGATAAGATCTCCTTATTCCTTAAAGAAATAATTGCAGTGCAGTGACAGACGGTGCTAATCCTACTGTTTTGGTTAATATATTTATATTTGAACATGTCCCTACAATTTAATTGGAGATGCATCTCCTTATTCTCCACCTTATCTGCAATGCAGTGAGCTATTGGTTCATAGTTGCCACCTTTTATTAACCAGGGATAATTAACCAAGCTTTACTTCAGTGGTGGTTGAAGTGAGTTAAAGTAGCCCTTTGGGATCCCTTGGGATGAAAGGCACTATATACACCGATCAGTCATAACATTATGACCACCTGCCTAAAATTGTGTAGGTTCCCCTTTTGCCGCCAAAACAGCCCTGACCCGTCAAGGCATGGACTCCACTAGACCTCTGAAGGTATGCTGTGGTATCTGGCGCCAAGACGTTAGCAGCAGATCCTTTAAGTCCTGTAAGTTGTGAGGTGGGGCCATGGATCGGACTTGTTTGTCCAGCACATCCCACAGATGCTCGATTGGATGTTCAACACCTTGAACTCGTGATTCATCAGACCAGGCCACCTTCTTCCATTGATCCGTGGTCCAGTTCTGATGCTCACATGCCCATTGTAGGCGCTTTCGGCCGTGGACAGGGGTCAGCATGGGCACCCTGACTGGTCTGTGGCTACGCAGCCCCATACGCAACAAACTGCGATGCACTGTGTGTTCTGACACCTTTCCATCAGAACCAGCATGAACTTTTTTCAGCAATTTGAGCTACAGTAGCTCGTCTGTTGGATCGGACAACACAGGCCAGCCTTCGCTCCCCACGTGCACAGTGAGCCTTGGCCACCCATGACCCTGTGGCTGGTTCACCGCTTTTCCTTCCTTGGACCACTTTTGATTGGTACTGACCACTGCAGACCGGGAACACCCCACAAGAGCTGCAGTTTTGGAGATGCTCTGACCCAGACGTCTAGCCATCACAATTTGGCCATCAACTTTGAGGACAAAATGTTTGCTTGCTGTCTAATATCCCACCCACTGACAGGTGCCATGATAACAAGATTATCAGTGTTATTCACTTCACCTGTCAGTGGTCATAATGTTATGGCTGATTGGTGTAAATGCAAGATGTTATTATTAGTTTGGAATAAATCTATTATGAAGAAACAGCCTGTTGTGTTCAGAACATGAGAAGTACTTTTCCACTGCGAGTTTTCCTGCATTCTGACAATGTTTCTTCTAACATAGTTATTGCCTTTATATTGATATCTATATTGACAATAATGTATTCATTATTTACAGTTCAGTAATACATCCTCATATACATATTCTATATATAATGTCATTTTTGAGTGAAATCTGCCATTTATGTGACCCTTTTTATTTCACAGGTAAAATTCAAGACCTGTTGAAACCAGGAACAGTTGATCCTTCAACAATACTTGTTCTAGTGAATGCAATCTACTTTAAAGGGAATTGGATGCACAAGTTTGATGAAAAAAACACAAAAGAAATGCCCTTTAAAATTAATAAAGTAAGTGGATAGACATGGAAGGAAAGTTCTGTGTATTTCTCTATTGTTAAATAAGTCTTACAGAATTTTGCTTCAGACATTATTCTGTATGAGTATTCTGTATGATTATTCTGTAACATGTCTGACACAAGCTGCAATTCTGTTTTTATTGTTTATGTTGCTGTGTTTAGAACGAAAGCAAGCCGGTGATGATGATGTACCAGATGAAAAAGTTCCCCTTTAATTATGTTCCTGAACTGAACCTGCAAGTCCTGGAGCTGCCCTATGTTGGTGAGGAGCTCAGTATGTTTATCCTGCTGCCAGAGGAGATCAGTGATGGCTCCTCTGCACTGGAGAAGGTAACAATACCGACTGCTTGTTGTTAACACATTGACAATCCTTTAATGTGTTGTACTGGCTAAATCTTAAACTGCTAATCAGAACAAAACAAAACAAAACAGCATTTTCAAGTTTTCTTCCCACTTTATGTTTCAGCTCGAGAAGGAGATGACTCTGAAAACAATCCATGAATGGACAAAGAGGGAGAACATGGACACTAGAACTGATATAATCGTCCATCTTCCCAAATTCAAACTGGAAGATGATTATGAACTGAAATCCCCACTGGCCAGTCTGGGGATGGTGGATGTGTTTGATGGAGTTCGAGCTGACCTGTCGGGAATGAACAGTGGCCCGGGGTTGTTTTTGTCTACTGTTGTCCACAAGTCCTTCGTTGAGGTGAACGAAGAAGGCACAGAGGCTGCAGCTGCCACAGCAGGCATTGTTGCATTCTGCATGATGCGTGAGGAGCATTTCACTGCTGACCACCCATTCCTCTTCTTCATTAGACACAACAAGTCCAAGAGCATTCTCTTTTTTGGGAGGTATTCCTCCCCGTAACTGAGGTGTTAATGTCCAACACAGAGTGCACAGATATGTAATAATAAAGTAACGGTTCTATTGATTTAAAAGTTTGTGTTATTATTATTTCTAAATGGCTGTTGATGATATTGAAATACATAAATAGAAATACAATCTCAATGCGAACTTACCTAGAATACTAACAAATGTTGATATAACTTTATTGTGGGGGACATCACTGGTCAGGACAGGAGACTGTATTTTACAGAAACATCTCTTTCCAAAGAGCAAATTGGTATTAAGTACGGGTTTGTAATTTGTGATATTGTCTGATATTTCGTCAACATAATATGTATTCATTATGATCGTGTGAACGTTCACTGTTTCAGAGATCAGTGCTATTTTGAAAATGAGCGTGATGCTGATTGGTTAAAATGGATAAATTGCCTTTTGATATAAATCAGGGATGTCAAAAAAAAAAGCATAGGCATTGTGATTACAAGACATATAACTTGTTTTAGATTAAACTGTGTATACTTTGTGAAAAAGGTACCCTCTAGGATTATATCCATAGCAATAACTTGAATTATGCGTGGAATTGTCTTTTATTATGTTTTACCACAAAGCTCTTCAAATAAGGTGTAACGATTCCACAATTTTTCAATTCAGTTCAATTTTCGATTTTACTTATTATTTTTCTTCCCATACTTGTCTCTAAATTAATAACCTTTTTAGACAACAATTATTATAACACTGCCAGCCAGGAAATCTACAATAACAGTTTATTATCAGTAAATTAACAGTAAGGGCTTATGAAACGCACTTTAATGGACTTTAAGTAGTTCTAGATTTGCATTAACAGTTTTTCTGGAGTTACTGAATTCAAAAGGAAAGTTATAAACTTGCTGATCTGATCAGAGGTCAGACAGACGTGCTATATCACTTGTGATTCTTCAATTGCGTATCAAAACAAGAGCATATACATAAAATATATACATTTTACAGATGCATACATCAGGCAGAAAACGCGCTTTTCAACACTACAGTGCCCTATAGTAGAACATAATTTGCATCAAACAGATCAAGACATTGATCCAGAGACCTGGGTTTGCAAAGTGGTTCTCCTCCTACCTCAGTGACCGGACCTACCAAGTGACATGGCGAGGTTCCTCATCCACCCCCCAACCTCTCCTCACAGGTGTTCCTCAAGGCTCCGTCCTGAGCCCCCTCCTGTTCTCTCTCTACACGCGCTCCCTGGGCCCCCTCATCGCATCCCATGGTTTCTCTTACCATTTTTACACAGGTGATGCCCAGATCTTCCGGTCTTTTCCCTCTTCTGACCCTCTCATCCCCTCTTGTATCTCCTCTTGATGCACTCGCACCACCTCAAGCTCAACCTCTCCAAATCGGATCTCCTCTTATTTCCCCCCTCTTCCTCATCTGCTGCTGACCTCTCCCCTTGGAATCCACCACACTCTCTCTCTTCTTCCGCTAATTACCTAGAAATCACCCTCGATCCTGCGCTCTCCTACACCCAGCACATCACCACGCTGACACGCACCTGTAGATACTTCCTGAGCAACATACGTCGAATCTGTCCCTTCCTCACAGACTACTCGACTCGACTGTCTTGACCACACTGCACCAAGCTACCTTCAGTCCCTGGTCTCTCCATACATTCCCTCCAGGCCACTGCGCTCCTCCAGTGCCAGAAGACTAACTCTGCCTCCTCTCCACTCCCCTAAGTGGTGGAACGACCTTCCCACGGAAGTCAAAACAGCAGAGTCCTTGACCTCCTTCCGGTGCTTACTCAAGACACATCTTTTCAGACTCTACTTGTAATTTTGTCATTTGTTCTCTTGTAAGATTGCACTTATACAATGTTTTGTCATACTCTTGCCTTTGCATTACTAGCACTTGTATTGTTTATTGTGATTTCCTTTATTTTGACGCTCCCTTTCCCTTAACTCTTAACTTTGACTTAACATCTTGTCTGCACTTATCAGCTTTTAAATTCTAGGATGTAAGACCTTATATATTGTTTACTGTATCTCCTATACAATTGTATAAATTGTGAATTTGTAAAATGTATTATGCCTTGAATTGCATTGTATTATTGCACTTTGTATTGCTCTTATATTTTGTAAGTTACCCTGGACAAGGGCGTCTGCTAAAAAGTAAGTATTAAATAAATAAATAATAACATAAGAACGGATAAGTGTGAGAAATGCACATACGCAGAGATATTTACTGTCTGTTGTGGTTTTGTTTTTGCGGATACTCAAATTAATTTTGGTTTGGCAATGCCAAATAAATAAATAAATCGCGACCCCGTCTTTAAATTCGATGGTCAAAATGAAACACTCTTTTATATTTTCATATATGGCTCGATCTTCGATTTGGATTTAAAAATGTACACCCCTAATCACTAATACTCATTGCTAGCTAGCTAGTTAACTTACGTTACTGCTGCTGGACTGGAGGACCGACATCAAATCTTTGATTAATTGACTTACCAACGTAACCATTACGACACACAATGTGATTGGCCTGCTGAGCGCTGTGGGCAGGATGCTGGACGTTTGAATGTATTGCTCCTTCATTTATTGGTCTATTTGTCTGTCTTTAACCAACATTTTTTTTCCCGTGACAGCCTTCAAAATGAGTACTCTGTATGAATGCCTTTTTAAAGTAGTGAAGTGCAATACTTAACTCAAAACATACTTAAGGAAAAGTAAAATTACCAATTTTGAAAAATACTCAAAAGTACAAAAGTACACGAAAAATCTACTCAACGAGAGTGAAATGTGTATGTGTATAACTCCCTGGATTTTTATGACGCATTCACAAATACATCATTATACCAAAGAGGATGTTTGGTTATAGAGTTTATACACGGTTGCTTTTTTATGTATACAAAGATTTTGGGATTAGGAATCACCCCAGTAATAAACATGCATAATAAATATTTTGTATTCTAATGGAAACGTCACAGTTGGGAACCTATTATTTTCCATGATGCTATATTTCTGAAACCATGTTGTGCAGTCGGTAGATTTCAGAAATATTTTCTATATTCAAAAAATATTGTGTACCCAAAACTAAAAAACATGGAGAATCAGTTGTGGACTGTTTGAACTCTAATGGTGTTCATGGCAAACTGAGGTCCAGTGTGTGGTGTTATGGATGTACATGAGGTGATGCGAGAGGGGGCCCCGTTCACGGGGAGATGGCGGAAGCCTCATGGTGTCTGTACAATACGTGTGTGAATAAACTAGTTGAATAACATTACAGTTAGAGGTGAATCCTTTCAAAACGCCCCAACATGACACAGTGGACACAACCTCCTGATGACCGGTCCATTGGCCTGGATATTGTGAGAGGCTGCACTGTGCTATACATGATGTGATCTATTCTTCTTCTTACCTGTACACCTCCTTCTTTAAATGTATCTAGCTTGATGTTTAGTTTAATGTAATTGGTTTAGAGATATTTAGATTAGTAAAAAGTTAGGGGCTTTCACAATTTTTATACTTCACTTGTTGCCACTGGATGGAATGGCAACATACCTGACTGACTTCTTTCCACTGCTTTATTGAGGCAGTACAGGAAAATAATTCAAATTAGGCACAATTTTAATACAGTGAGGGAAAAAAGTATTTGATCCCCTGCTGATTTTGTATGTTTGCCCACTGACAAAGAAATGATCAGTCTATAATTTTAATGGTAGGTGTATTTTAACAGTGAGAGACAGAATAACAGCAAAAAAATCCAGAAAAACGCATTTCAAAAAAGTTATAAATTGATTTGTATGTTAATGAGGGAAATAAGTATTTGATCCCCTATCAATCAGCAAGATTTCTGGCTCCCAGGTGTCTTTTATACAGGTAACGAGCTGAGATTAGGAGCACTCTCTTAAAGGGAGTGCTCCTAATCTCAGCTTGTTACCTGTATAAAAGACACCTGTCCACAGAAGCAATCAATCAATCAGATTCCAAACTCTCCATCATGGACAAGACCAAAGAGCTGTCCAAGGATGTCAGGGACAAGATTGTAGACCTACACAAGGCTGGAATGGGCTACAAGACCATCGCCAAGCAGCTTGGTGAGAAGGTGACAACAGCTGGTGGGATTATTCGCAAATGGAAGAAACACAAAATAACTGTCAGTCTCCCTCTGTCTGGGGCTCCATGCAAGATCTCACCTCGTGGAGTTTCAATGATCATGAGAACGGTGAGGAATCAGCCCAGAACTACACGGGAGGATCTTGTTAATGATCTCAAGGCAGCTGGGACCATAGTCACCAAGAAAACAATTGGTAACACACTATGCCGTGAAGGACTGAAATCCTGCAGCGCCCGCAAGGTCCCCCTGCTCAAGAAAGCACATGACACCATGACGGACACTTACTTGACTGTCATACTTGACTGTCCAGAAAACCTGTTCGCATGTGGATGCTTAAGCCAGTGGAAACACCCATTTAAGCGTCCGGGGCTGGTGGAAACGGGGCAATAGAGCTGTCACAAATTATACACATTTCACAAAACACAATCATACTAATTAAGTTAGTTGTGCGCTGTAAAGCTGCATTGTCGTAAACATGTCATGATGATGATGTTGATGTATTAATATTTTAAAAGGAATGGCATCAATGGAAGGACTGAGTTCTGCAAACACCCAGTTTGCCTTGGAGCTCTTCAGGAGACTGAGTGCAACTAAGCCCAGCGGGAATGTGTTTTTCTCCCCCCTGAGTATCTCCTCGGCTCTGGCCATGGTCTATCTTGGAGCTAAAGGGGAAACTGCAAGTCAGATGGCAAAGGTACATTCTACTGGATCCTGTTTTCTGAATTATGTAGAGCCTATGTAAAAGAACAAAGTTTTTTTGCAAAGTTACAGACCATTGTTTACCTGCTTGCAATTAGAGCCAATACCTAGTTCTTCTAACAAGAGAATGAAGAATCCTTAATCTCAGTGTCTCTCCTTTTGATTTTCTGTTTTCACTTTTGTGAGTCAGATTCATGACCCATGCATTTGAATAATCAGCCTATAATGAACCTTATGCACTTCCAGCACAAGCATAAAGCAGATGTGATGATGGTAACAGATAATTCACACCCACACAAGCAAACGTCACAACCAGTTGACGTAGGTTTGGTTTCCGAATTGGAGGGACATGTCCACTACGTCTTTGGAGCCAGGCACACATTATTGGAGGGGACTATTGAATGTTCTCTCAATATTGGGGGGGATGTGTCTCCCCCATCCCTGTCTAAAACTACATCTATGCTCTCAACCATAAGAAATGTAACGAAGCAGAGACAGCTGTGCTGGTTGTCCCTCTCTGACTGTGCCACTGGAATGAGCTGTTTAGTTTAAAGCTATCAGCAGTGGGAGTAATCTTGTGTAGCTGATGTCAAGGCTGCTATTAATGTATAACTCCTAACCTGCAGCACTTGTTTCTGAATGTGATTGGACCAAATTAATCCCCTTAAATGTCTTGATGCAGGTTAGTTTTGGCAAGATGTGTTTATATTGAGTTAATGATGCACCAAGATAACTAGCTGGGTAACTTGGGAGATGGTGTCTAATAAGTCTGGTAACTCAGACAGTGTCTTAATAATGCTGTATATGTTTCTGCATTTCTGCCCTTTTGCTTACTCGTGTCAGCTGCTTGAAGATGATATTGACTTTGTTTAAGTGGGAGACATATTCCAACTTGCCTTAATCATTTACTATTGAGGTCACTGGCTCACTGAATTTGGATATATATTTATACATATTTTGCTGCCCATATATACACACACATACATATGGTCTGTTTTCCAACAATTCTGTTATGTTTATAGTTTATATGTCCTCATCTGGGAAATAGCAATGGCCTATGGTAAATAAATAAAAACATGTTTACTGAAAAAAATATCACATTTTATCTCCTGTTCCAAAGTGAATGAAATTCAGATTCAGATAACTAATACTCTTATTATTTTCTTTAATAGTTTCTTTAATCTTGAATTTGTTATTATTTACATAACAAACAAAATAAATATTATGCACATTTATTTTAGCTTTATGGATCATAATAGTTTTAGCCTGAACACCTGTATTTCATACTCTTCATGGTATTTTCTTTCTATCAGGCTCTTAATTTCAGCAAAGACAAAAATGTCCATTCCAGTTTTGAGGCACTGAATTCTGAGATCAACAAACCTGCTGCTTCTTACCTGCTGAAACTAGCCAACCGGCTGTATGGGGAAAAGACCTTTAATTTCCTTCAGGTGAATAACATCATAATTGTCGAGCTATATTATGTTATATTGTTCGTCTATCTGTGAAGTTCAGAGAATTAATTTTCTATTACTCTACTTTAGGAATTCTTGGAATCCACAAGGCAGTTCTACCACGCAGACCTGGTTCCTGTGAGTTTTGCGGGAGCTCCAGAAGAGTCACGGAAGCAGGTCAACATCTGGGTAGAGGAGCAGACAGAAGGTTAGCCTTGTATAGCCCTTAAATAAACTCAATATTGCTTTCAGTTTGTGGTTCTTATTTCAGTTGTGTCATCATGTAGGAACTTGGAAGTTATGAAGTGAGTTACCTCCAATCTGTATAGTGCTCTGGGATCCCTTTGGATGAAAGGCAATATATTAATGCAGAATGTTATTATTCATTTTAGAACTTCATCCTCTGTATTTTACCACTGTGGGTTTTCATGCTTTATTGATTTAATACAAAATGTTTCTTCTAATATAGTTATTGCATTTGCTTTCCTTGCATTTTTTTTTATATGTGAATTTGTTTTCTACCGTATCATTTATATTGATGTTTTGTTTTGACATCATAATAATGTATTCATCACTTTGTTTAAAAATTTGCCATCACACTGTATTTGAGACAATTGTTGTGTTTTTTCTTTTTAGGTAAAATTCGGGACCTATTGAAACCTGGAACAGTTGATTCAACAAAACTTGCTCTAGTGAACGCAGTCTACTTTAAAGGGAATTGGATGCACAAGTTTGATAAAAAAAATACAAAAGAAATGCCCTTTAAAATGAATAAAGTAAGTGGATAGACATGGAAGTAAGATTCTGTGTATTTTTCTATGTATGTTAAATAAGTGAAGTCCGCAAAGATGTCTTTCAGTATAACTAGTTCATTTTTAATTTTATTAAAGGATGTCTCTCAATTAAACTTTTATACAAAAATGATGTTGTACTTCAAAAAGTGTTGTAGTTGAAATTCATAATAATAATTACTCCCCCCCCCCCCCCCCCCCCCAAAATCTGGGGAATTTTTCTTAAATTCTGCCATTTGAAATGTTTTTTTCTGGCGGAACGAAAAATGTGTTTCGTGTAATGAAATGGACAATCAAATGGCATAAACAGAGACAATGATACTTATACTTGTATGCAGTTTACATGTCTCAAAATGAACATGCACAATACTGTAATTGCCAATATGAATACTAACATTTTCATCATGACAAATCGATATGAAAATTTAAAATAAATAAATAATGTAATGCAATTACAAGAAGTATAAATGCATAAACATACATTCTTTTAGATCAGTGGTTGAATAGTCAAAATAATCGAGAGAGATGTATTTTCAATCAAGAGGAATTTATTACCAGCATCTGCAAGGAAGATGTGATCTCAAGAACAGTCTCAGAGAAGTTACAAACTACAGGCACATTTATGCAGACCAGACAGGAGAGAAAGATAACAGGCCCACGTCTGTCCCGTGATGAGTGCAAGTTCGGATTCTGCCTGATTCTCATTAGGAAAACCCATATATGGTTAAACCAGGGTAATATAAGAAATACATCATGTTAAATATGAGGGGGTTTGTATGATGTTTCAAGCCCAAATTGTTGGTGAAAACTGGTTCTTATCAGACCTTGTTCTTCTAGGTATCAGGGTTGACCTATAGCACAGTACTGTAGCACAGTGAGACAGTGAGACAGTGACTGTGTCACACAGACATCATGAATGTATTAGCATTATTTTATTGGCAGGTCTGCACCTGATATAGCTCTGGTCTGCTTGTCCTAATCGGCTCAGCAAGTTTCTAACTTTACTTTTGAATTAAATCTTGATCTTGTGAAACCAGGTCTCTGGATCAATGCTTTGAGCAGTCACCTGTTTGATCATGAATGCTAAGTCTTTTGTGTAAGTGTAAGGCACTATAGTGTTGAAAAGCGTGTTTTCTGTATTGATACGCACCTGTAATAGATGGAGCCATTTCAAAGCACTTTCCCGTTGCATATTTTTTTCATATTTCAGTTTTATGCTATTTTTATAACTGGTTAGGGTATTTTATAATTGTATAAATGTGCATACTGATATGTGCATAGTTTTTGAAGGGAGCTCGATGGCTACGGCCTACTCTCTCCCCTTCACTGCCTGCATGGTGCCTTGGTGTAATCCAAAGCAGCGCCTCTCACATTGGATTGTGGACACTATTACCATGGCCTACGAGTCCACCGGGACACCAGTGCCTGGACACCTGATGGCCCACTTGACTTGAGTTGTTGCCACATCATGGGACATTTTTTAAGGTGCATCCCTGCCAGACATTTGTGCGGCTGCAGCTTTGGCTTCGCCGCTTGCATTTGTTCTGTTCTACAGGTTGGACGTGATGGGACCAGTCCCCTCCATTGGGAACCAGGTGTTGGCTTCAGTTGAGCCTCAGCATCCTATGGGCTCTGGCTCCTGATTTATCTCCCAGTCTGCCCCATCCTGTTGGAGCTACGTCAAACCATATTTCCATTCCACTGGTCTATGCCTTCCAGTCGACCATCCACGAGAGCTGCTCCTAGACTTCCTGACAGCCCTGCTGATGTGTTCCCAGGGTCTGTCATGCGGCCTACATATATGAAGCCTGTATATACACTCACCTAAAGGATTATTAGGAACACCATACTAATACTGTGTTTGACCCCCTTTTGCCTTCAGAACTGCCTTAATTCTACGTGGCATTGATTCAACAAGGTGCTGAAAGCATTCTTTAGAAATGTTGGCCCATATTGATAGGATAGCATCTTGCAGTTGATGGAGATTTGTGGGATGCACATCCAAGGCACGTAGCTCCCATTCCACCACATCCCAAAGATGCTCTATTGGGTTGAGATCTGGTGACTGTGGGGGCCAGTTTAGTACAGTGAACTCATTGTCATGTTCAAGAAACCAATTTGAAATGATTCGACCTTTGTGACATGGTGCATTATCCTGCTGGAAGTAGCCATCAGAGGATGGGTACATGGTGGTCATAAAGGGATGGACATGGTCAGAAACAATGCTCAGGTAGGCCGTGGCATTTAAACGATGCCCAATTGGCACTAAGGGGCCTAAAGTGTGCCAAGAAAACATCCCCCACACCATTACACCACCACCAGCAGCCTGCACAGTGGTAACAAGGCATGATGGATCCATGTTCTCATTCTGTTTACGCCAAATTCTGTCTCTACCATCTGAATGTCTCAACAGAAATCGAGACTCATCAGACCAGGCAACATTTTTCCAGTCTTCAACTGTCCAATTTTGGTGAGCTTGTGCAAATTGTAGCCTCTTTTTCCTATTTGTAGTGGAGATGAACGGTACCCGGTGGGGTCTTCTGCTGTTGTAGCCCATCCGCCTCAAGGTTGTACGTGTTGTGGCTTCACAAATGCTTTGCTGCATACCTCGGTTGTAACGAGTGGTTATTTCAGTCAAAGTTGCTCTTCTATCAGCTTGAATCAGTCGGCCCATTCTCCTCTGACCTCTAGCATCAACAAGGCATTTTCGCCCACAGGACTGCCGCATACTGAATGTTTTTCCCTTTTCACACCATTCTTTGTATACCCTAGAAATGGTTGTGCGTGAAAATCCCAGTAACTGAGCAGATTGTGAAATACTCAGACCGGCCCGTCTGGCACCAACAACCATGCCACGCTCAAAATTGCTTAAATCACCTTTCTTTCCCATTCAGACATTCAGTTTGGAGTTCAGGAGATTGTCTTGACCAGGACCACACCCCTAAATGCATTGAAGCAACTGCCATGTGATTGGTTGGTTAGATAATTGCATTAATGGGAAATTGAATAGGTGTTCCTAATAATCCTTTAGGTGAGTGTAGTTTGTTCATTATTGACAATGTGTTGCAGTGGTGCACGAGTCTGGCCTCTACCCCACTTTATGTATTTACTGTGTTTATAACAGCAGAACTGTGGCTCCGTCTTAACTGGAATTAGACTGGAGCTCACTGCCGCTGTTCCAGCTGATGGTGCTTGAGTTGTTTGCTGCCTCACTGTGTACATAGTTCCCTGGTCAGCAGGTCTGTGGCCGTTCTGGCTGTGTGCGGTAAGCATTTGAGCGGGCTCTCGTGCCCTGCTGTGTACATAGTTTGTTCATTAGCACAATAGTTAGCTGGTCGTATCAGCAGGCGTCAGCTGCTCCTGTGTTCCGGAGGTAGTGCATGAAAGGTTCCTGTGCCCTGTGCTGTATATAGTTTGTTTGTATGACATATATTTGATTTTTCAGCACAATGGAGATCCCTTCCCTGTACTGTTCAGTTGGGCAGGATGCTCCTGTGCTGCGCATAGGTTCCTGTTGCCACACTATACATGTGTTATGTTATTATTTTCCAGCCTGGCTACTCTGAGTGACTAGTCGGCTGTATATTGTTTATTGTGTTGCATATGTTGGGTCTGTGGCCCCGCTCCTGTTAGATCAGGGGTCCACTGCCATGTTATTGCGTGGAGGGCGCACAGATTGCTTGATTGCCCCGCGCCTATATATATGTATTATTATTACACTGTGCAAAAAGTTTACAGCCTCGCTCCTAGCTGCACTAGAAGAGACGCCGGCCTTGCTATGGTAAGTGGAGGGCATAAGAGTTGACCTCTGTAGCCCCGCTTAATATATACTGATTATAGACAGTTTCAGGTAGAGTGCGACTACGGTCCTCACTCGTAGATGGCTTATGTGTGGCCCTGAAAAATGTTAACTGTCTGGAGTTGTTATTGAGGCCCTTAACAGGATGCCTCAGGCTCCCTTATCAGCTCGCTGCCTCCTCCCTTGCAACGGTTTTGATATACAGTAACCCCTCCCCCTTGGGCAGTGCTTCCGAAGTTAACAAGTTGTTGATTATCTGAGAAAGGAGGCACTGCCCAAGGGTTGCAAGGTCGCACAGGAGTCGTAGCTCCTGGCAAAAGAGGAAGAGCCTGCGCTGACGTCACCTTTTATACAAACCGGAAGTAGAAGGGACCTGTTTGAGTGACATGTGCAGGGGCCAATGGCAGCTTTGATAGAGTGACGTTTTCGATGGGGTTCCTATGGAAGTGCGCAGAAACCCCTCACCCTTGAGCAGTGCTTTCTTTTTCAGATAACTAAAGGTTGCATTTACAACCCATCTTTTTTTTTTCCTGTCTATCATTCAAAAAGTGGTTTATTTTGTGGGAGTATCATTAATACTTTGCTTGGCTATTCTATAATAGATGACAGATACTGCTATTGGCAAATATTTCTTCTACATGTCTGACACAAGGAAACAAGCACTTTTCTGATTTATGTTGCTGTGTTGTTTAGAATGAAACCAAGCCGGTGATGATGATGTACCAGAAGAAAGAGTTCCCCTATAAATATGTTCCTGAACTGAACCTGCAAGTCCTGGAGCTGCCCTATGTTGGTGAGGAGCTCAGTATGTTCATCCTGCTGCCAGAGGAGATCAGAGACGGCTCCACTGGACTGGAGAAGGTAACAATGCAGACAACTTTAAAACCATTTGCAAGCTTTACTGAATATTGACCATTTTCGTGACACACACAGTGAAGCAGGCAGCAGGCGACTTTTCCTTATTGTGTGTGTATTGTACTATTGTTTTTCATGTACAGAGCTGCTTGCTTCCATGCAGTCAACAGTTACATTCTCAGCTGGCTGTGCAGCACTAGTGTGCTGATACAGTGGAACCAGAGACACATCTTCACAGAGACACCTGCTGTCAGGCCTGTTGCTTCCTTAACCCCTGCAACCGTGGAATGCAATCAGCACTACCCTGGTGTCATCTGGGGAAGTTTAATTTCTCCCACTGCTTCCACCTGTGAGTTAGCAGTGTTATCAGCCACAGCTGTGTCGTGTCTTCCATCTGACACCTAAGCGCTCCAGCTCTGCACTGTAGGCTCACAGTGTAAATGGAGGCAGATGGTCTGTCAGTGTACATTTCAGAAGACGCCTATGTATTGAATGCATCTCTCCCATGCCAGTACGAGTGTGTAGTGGTAAGCTGAGTTGCTTAACAATTGACATTGCCAAACTGGGGTATAAGTGGAATCACGAGGTACCCTTTGAATGTGACAATGGATCTCAACAGGAGCCCTTACACACACCACCATTTAATTTCCATTGTGGGCTTGGACAGAAACGTATTTCATTGTTTAATTCCCCCTGTATGTTTCAGCTCGAGAAGGAGATGACTCTGGAAAAAATCCACGAATGGACAAAGAGGGAGAACATGGACACTAGAACTGATATAAAGGTCCATCTTCCCAAGTTCAAACTGGAAGATGATTATGAACTGAAATCCCCACTGGCCAGTCTGGGGATGGTGGATGTGTTTGATGAAGCTCGAGCTGACCTGTCGGGAATGAATGGTGACCCGGGGTTGTTTTTGTCTAATGCTGTACACAAGTCCTTCGTTGAGGTGAACGAAGAAGGCACAGAGGCTGCAGCTGCCACAGAAATGACCATAATGCTTTGCTGCCTGCCACCCACAGAGCATTTCACTGCTGACCACCCATTCCTCTTCTTCATTAGACACAACAAGTCCAAGAGCATTCTCTTTTTTGGGAGGTATTCCTCCCTGTAACTGAGGTGTTAATGTAAAACTGACAGTCCTTCTTAACTTTCGGTTTTATCAGCCTTTGAGTGTAATGTGCACTGACACTTAGTCTCACCAGTATATTTGATAATCCCCAATCCTGCATCACCCTTGCGTCAAGCAAAGCCATCATATACACCCATCATGTTGACTATGTAACAAGCTTGCTTTCCTCAGTAGTTTGCTTCACACAGCCCTGATACCACGCTCCCTCTCACAGACTGAATAAACTCCTTTTACATCAAACCACTACTATCTTCCACCTACTTCTATAGGGGTTTGTCTGGGGTTTGTGAATTGTTATATTGTCTTTATCTCTTTCATTAATGCTAACTGCCAGGCATGTTAATAAAGAAAACATGTAAAAGCATGATCATTGCCAAAAGTAGATATTCAACACTGAACACCGTATAGAGAAAAGCATCCAAATGTGTTTCTATGAGTTTATATTCTAAATGCAGGTGAAAACGTTTTGATCTCATTGTTCTAATCTTGAGTCCTGTCAAACTCTCCAAGGACCACCATGGACATGATAACCAAAGCTGTAAATAGCCAAAGATTCTAGAGTCTAATCTGACAGGTGTGGTAATAGTTTCCTCCACTGTTGTATTGCAGTGAAATCTACAATAAATCAATAAACGAACCAGGAGAACAAGGGTTTTTCAATATAATTTAATTACTTATTTTGCTGCTTGGTGTCAGTGCAGAGTATGCACAGATCATACATTATGAGAACAAACAGTTTAAGTTATAGGGTGTCCCCGGATACCCCAGCACACACGATGTGGTTAAGCCTACGGGCTTACGCGGTGCTTGTATTCCAGCACCTGGTGTTGGGTATACACAGTGTTCAGTCCGGCAACAGCAAGGTTGCGTGTGGTTGGTGTCGCAGTGCCCCTGTGTATATAAATGTTGCTGGGTGGAGACGCACTTACAGCGGCGGGCCCACTAGGTGCTCTACTTGTTGCAGAGGCGTTCCAGTTGTTGTGTGCCCCCGGTGCAAACACTGATCGGCGCCTCTGCTGCACGATTCCCTGAACGCGCGTGTGTGCGCTCGGCTCGGCGATGAGCTCCTCTCGCCCCCGCCACTGTGCCGCTTGCGGCCAGCGCACCTTGCCCGCCTGGAGTGGGGAGATCCTATGCCCCGTCTGTCTGGGCACCGACAGGTCCGCCATTTCACCGGGCACCGCCGCAATCACCACTGCGTCCAGAGATCCCCCACTCCGGCGAGTGACGGGGGGGCTTCGGGGGTCCTGGACCTCCACCTCTCCCCGAGCCCCCCCGTCTCCTCCGCCAGGGCTGCAGGATTGGAGACAGCCGCTGTGGCAACTGCGTCCCCCCTGCCTGAAGTGCGCGCCGTTGCGGCCGCGTGCGCCCCCCATGCATGCGCACGTGAGCGACAAGGAAGAGTGGTGGAGCGACGCCACCGGGCTCCCTCCCCCTCTTCTGAGTCTTCGCTGGCCTCCTCCCTGCCGTGCCGTCGGCGTAGGAGGTCAGGCTGAGCGGACAGGGAGCGCGATGAGGCCATCCTTGCTCTCAATAGCAGGATAGACCAAATCTGCGCTCTCTTGGCCACGCAGGCAGCGCAACAGGTGCCCCCCCCCCACGACATGACGCTCCACCGCTGGCTTACACCGCGCCGGTGGAGACTGAGGGGAGTCTGTCTGCCCCATCCCAGGAGGAGGGCAGCAGACGGGCCACCTGGGAGGAGGACCGCCTGTCTCTGGGTCCTCACGAGGACTCAGAGCTCGAGGCAGAGCTCATGGAGGAGGAGCTGGTCGCTTCCACCTCCTAGCGGCTGCATCACAGACCCTCCCCCTCGGCCTCCTCCAGTTGAGGCCATTGCAGTGGTGGTTCGGGTTTTTCAGGATGCAGCCTCACCGCGATCGAGCACGCCGAATCACAGTTACTCCGGCATGCTGGGCCCAGTTTACCACCGAGCAGTCATGACGACAGATGCCTCCAAGCAGGGTTGGGGAGCAGTCTGCGACGGATGTGGAGTACGAGGCAGGTGGACGGAACCATCACGGTCCCTCCATATCAACATCCTGGAGTTACAAGCAGTACTCCTTGGACTGTCTCATTTCCTGCCAGTCTTGCGGGACAGACATGTGCTGGTCCGGATGGACAACACAGCGGTGGTTGCCTATATCAACAGGTCTCTATCAAAGAGGTCTCCAGTTGCACAGACTGTACTGTCTAGCATGCTATCTGCTTATGTGGGCGGAACCGCGGTTCCGCTCCATCAGAGCAGTTCACTGCCCAGGCCTGACCAAACACGGCAGCGGACCTCCTCTCTCGGGGAGGCCCCCCGGTCCCTGAATGGCGCCTCCACCCGCTTGTGGTACAACAACTGTGGAGCCGGTTCGGCAGGGCGGACGTGGATCTCTTTGCCTCTGCAGAGTCCACACACTGCCCACTATGGTTCTCCGTCCAAGACCGCTCAGGAACCCTAGGGATCGACGCGCTAGCTCACAAGTGGCCGCGCTGTCTCCTTTACGCTTTCCCACAGAAGGTCAGGAGAGAACGAGCGACAGTTCTGCTGATAGCCCCGCGGTGGCCTTACAGATTCTGGTTCGTAGACCTGATCGCCCTCCTCCACGGAGAGCCTTGGCAGCTCCCAGTGAGAGCGGACTTGTTGTCCCAGGTGCAGGGCACGCTTTGGCACCCCAATCCGGGCCTCCTCCAGCTCTGGGCCTGGGGTCTGTTGGACGCGGTAGTTGCCACTATTCAGTCGGCGAGAGCTCCCTCTACGAGGTCGCAGTATTCCTACCGCTGGTGGATGTTTAGCACCTGGTGCCAAGACGGCGGTCAAGACCCAATTAATTGCCCCATCGGGGTCATATTGCAATTTCTACAAGACCTGTTGGACCAGGCGGCCATCATGTCATGTTATGTTCGGATTGATGGCGAGCCTCCAGGGTCTCATTTTCTGGCTGTGCAGTTTCTAAAGGGGGCTCGACGGTTACAGCCTCCTCGAACCCTTTCACTGCCCGCATGGCGCCTTGATGTAGTACTGGACGCACTTTCCCAAGCCCCATTTGAGCCACTGAACTCAGCTGAGCTGAAGCTGGTTTCACTTAAGACTGCGTTTTTTTTTAATTGTACACAGCTACTGCCTTCTAGGTTATTCAATCAGCTAAAACAGTTAAACAGTAGAAAGGTTTGTGTTTTGGGGCACAGGTATTTGGTTGAGGACTTAAAACAATATCTTTGATAAAATCTGGTGCCTGAAGAATACTGACCAGCACCAATCAACTCATCAAACACTTCAACAACAGTAACAAACTCAGGTCTGTGTTCATTGTGCATGTGGTAAATCTATTTTGTACAACTGTATTTTAATGTGATGTAATCACTTGATAGATAAAACAGTAACATATTGTCTATCTGAAGATACAAAATGGCTTCTCACACTCCCATCCTTAGATATTTTCACTTCCTGTGAGAGGAGAGCTCTGACTTAACCCGTATTTGTGTTCTTGTAATAAACTTGTTACTACTCCATCGGTGTCCTGAGAATTCATGAAACCACTTCACAATTGTAGGGGGAAAATGTACCTTTATTATTTTAATATTTTCGGGAAGTGTTTCAAATGTGAAAAAAAAAAATACAGGACACAGGAAGGAGCAGTACACAAAACGAATAACAAATCTGTGGGCCAGAACTGTCGCAGAGAGGTACGTGTTTCCGTCCTGATGGGCAGAGGAGGACAGTGGCAAAGTGAAAATGGCAGTGGAGGGCAGCAGGCTTTTCCACTACAGTGACAATGACAGATCAGTCTGTCTATTACAAACCTTCCCTTACCAACTATGACACTAAATAATTTGTGGGTGGAGAATCATAAAGAGTTTATGCAAACAAATCAGTGGTAATAGAATAAGGTGATGTATAATATGCACAATATGTAAGTCTCCTTATTCTATTACCACTGATTTGTTTGCATAAACTCTTTATGATTCTCCACCCACAAATGATTTAGTGTCATAGTTGGTAAGGGAAGGTTTGTAATAGACAGACTGATCTGTCATTGTCATTGTAGTGGAAAAGCCTGCTGCCCTCCACTGCCATTTTCACTTTGCCACTGTCCTTCTCTGCCCACCAGGACGGAAACACGTACCTCTCTGCGACAGTTCTGGCCCACAGATTTGTTATTCGTTTTCTGTACTGCTCCTTCCTGTGTCCTGTATTTTTTTTTTTTTAATTGGGGGGGGGGGGCACTGCTATGTTTAGTGCAGCCAACTTAACACAATACACACTGCCAGGGGTAATATACACAAAGAGACCCAGGAGGGGCCGGGGGTGCAGTGGGGCTGCTGTAGGAGTATCAAAGCAGGGAATTGGGATTAAAAAAGAATTACAATAAAATAAAAAAAGTCCAGTAAGAAGGAGGGTCTTCATAAAGGGGATCTTCACTGCAGAAATATCAACACATCTGACTCTCTCTCTCCATCACACTCACACCCTCTTCACATAAAAGCCACATCTGGGATCTTCCTTTGAGCCTGAAGAGGAAGAGAGAAAGAGAGAGAGTGAGCAAGAGAGAGTATGAGAGGAAGAGTGAGAGTTAAAGAGAGAGAGTGTAAAAGAGACTGACCTTGAGCTGGGTGAAGATCTGTGAGGCTCTGTTGAAATCCCACGCATTGTCCTGTAGACACCTGCAACACAATCTCTACTATTAACAACTCTCAGCACACACAACACACACATTATTGTATATAATCGACACACTGCTGTTAACACACACTATTGCAAATATCAATGTGGCGCAGTATGCTGTGTCAGTGGTTCCTGTCCCACTGTGGTCAATGTCCAGCAGTATGTACTTCTGTGACCACTCTAGGTTCATGCGGGACCGCGTGGAGAAGATGGACAGCATCTTTTGCTGCTTAGCGGTCAGTTTGGACACGGAGCTGCTGGATGGCATGGGGGCTGACGTAGCGAACGCCCGTCTGATCATCTCCGTCTTTGCATTCCGCACAAACAGCTCATCGTTCACAATACAGAGCCTGAGAGACGGAGAGAGAGACCGAGAGCTCATCATTCACTATACACAGCCTGGAGAGAAGGGTGGAGGGATGAGAGGCAGAGATGGAGAGATGAGTGGAGCTCTTACCCAGAATCTGCTGCAGGAACAGTGATGAACGTGCGAGAGAACATGCGCACTGAGTCTCCAGACTTCTCGTTCACTGAGAGGAGAGAGAGAGAGAAAGAGAGAGAGAGAGTCAGTGCCAGACACTGCAGGATAGTAGAGTCCTCCCATCTTCCTTCAAAGAGTCCACTATAGTACAGTCTAGTGCAATTTGCGGTAGTCTAGCTCAGCATTATACTGTCCAGCTCCACTCACCTTCTTTAAACACTCCACTGACAGTGAAGCACACCATCTTTTTCTGGAAGAGAGAGAGACACCTGTCAGTCAATGCATCAATCACTGAAAACTCCATCTCTCTCACACACACTGTGACACCCAGAGAGAGCGAGAGAGACACACAGACAGAGAGAGACACACAGACACACATGGGTTAGTGGACACTCACAGTGCTGGTGTGGACGTCCACCACGAAGGAGCTGGTGTCGTGCTGCGTCTTGGGCAGCTCGTTCAGCAGGGCCACCACACCCTGACGTGTTTGCTTCTGCAGGTGGAACCATGAGGCTGTAGCAGGAGGGGCAAGAGGGACATGTTAGAGGGGCGCACAGGAGTCCACCTCACTGCACACACCATTTGTCCAATAGCCACCATTTGCACTATCAATGGCTTGCAGCTTGTATGGTACATTACTTGCTAGATGCCATTATGCTGTGAATATTATGTGGAATGCTGACATATCTCGTGTTCTTGATTGTTTTCCTCCTTGCTCCCTTTCCCGTAGCCCTTGTCTGTGACCCTACATCTTAACAGCACTTAGTTTTCACCGTCCAGGATGTAGGAAGTCACTTACTGTACTTACTGTAAATTGGAATTTGTAAAATGTATTATTTTGAATTGCTGTTTTAGCTAAATTGAATTTGAAATGATTGATGCCTTGTACTTCACTGTATTTTTGCACTTTGTTTGCACTTATGTTGTAAGTCACCCTGGATAAGGGCATCTGGCAAGAAATAATAATAATAATAATAATAATAATAATAATAATAATAATAATAATAACATATGAACTGTCTATTGTACTGAATACATTTGTCCTGTGAATTTGGACTGTGTCCATTTTACTGTATACACACACACCACTATATACAGCTTGCACTTGTAAATACTCACTGGGGTCTTTCAGTTCTTTGACGTTGGAACTTGTCTTGTAACCTTCCAGACTGCACCTGTACACAAGAGAGCAGGAGAGAGAGGGGTCAGCACTGTCACCCTGACCACAGTGAACTGACAGACACACACACACAGAGGCACACACACATACTGACAGACACACACATACAGAGTCGCACACACATACTAACAGACACACACATACAGAGTCGCACACACATACTGACAGACACACACATACAGAGTCGCACACACATACTGACAGACACACACATACAGAGTCGCACACACATACTGACAGACACACACACACAGAGGCACACACACATACTGACAGACACACACACACAGAGGCACACACACACAGAGTCGCACACACATACAGAGTCGCACACACATACAGAGTCGCACACACATACAGAGTCGCGCACACATACAGAGTCGCGCACACACACTCTCGTGGTACCTGTAGGGGTTCTGAGAGCAGAAGGGGTAGCTGAGGGAGAAGGTGGCCGTGTCCTGATGCGCCTCGAGAAGCGGCCGTCTGTCCCCCGAGTCGTACACTTTGTAGTACCTGACAGACAGACACACATTAACACACTGCAATAGCAGACAGACACATTGACACACTAAAACCAGACAGATGGACACATTACCACTCTAATTGCAGACAGAGAGAGAGCATTGATATAAAGACCGACACAAACAGCTACACAAACACTATATGACTGAGTCACTCACTCCTGCAGGAAGCGCTGAATCACTCTTTTCACCTTCCTTCCCACAGAAGTACTGCCCTGTAGAGAGAGAGAGCCAGAGAGAGAGAGGGAGAGAGAGAGAGAGAGAGTGGGGGAGAATGTTAGGCAAACCCGTCCTCATTCGGGGACATCAGCTGTAATCTTTATAGGGGGCATGGAAGGGTGGGGGGCTGTCACTCACCTTGCAGGCCGGGGGTGTGGTTGGGGGTTCAATCTCAAATGTAATCAGTCTGGGGAGGACATGACCATCCTGACAGAGAGACAGAGATGTTAGTGTGTGTGTGATTGTATGTGTGCGAGCATCAGAGAAAGTGTGTGAGAAGTGCGTGCGAATGTAGATCTTACCAGCCTGAGCAGTCGGGGGAACTTCTCTCTGATGGCGCTGTCAGACAGGGAAACAGAGGAGAGCAGTGTGACTACAGAACCACAGAGCAACACTCACACACACACTAAACCACAGAGTAACTCACACACAGCCACAGAAAAACACTCTCACACACACACAACCACAGAGCAACACTCTCTCACACATACACACACACACACACACACAACCACAGAGCATCACTCTCACACACACACAGCCACAGAGCAACACACAGACACACACAACCACAGAGCTCACACACCTGATGTAGGATGGCTGGTCTTTGAAGTTTTCGCACAGGGGATTGTGCTGCAGCCACAGCTCCTCCAGCTTGAAGCCCTTCACCTTGTCCAGATCCCTCTCTGACTTCAGCTGGACACGGGGACAGACAGGACAGAGAGGGGCAGTAAGTAGTCAGTGGGCAGGTGTGGACAGGCGCAGCTCGAGGTTGGACAGGTGCAGCTCAGGGGTGGGACTCTTACCTCGTTGTGAGATAGGTTGAGGATCTTCAGGTTGGGTGCTTTTCTCACCAGCTCAGAGACTTCATCCAGTTTGTAGAGTCTGTTGTTCAGAGAGAGGAGCTGGGGGCAGGGAAGGAAGATTAATAAGACCCCATCCTTGTCAGCTGAGGATTACTGCTTCTCCTCTCCTGCTTCTCGAGGACACAACCACTCCACCCCACGAACCGCCGTGTCCCCAGTGCAGGCTGGTTGCTATGGCTTACCTCAGGGATTTTCTCCTCGATGATGTCATTGATGTCCTCCATGCCGCACGTCCTGTTCAGAATCACCTCGATATTCCGAGACACCAGGTCTGAGAGACAGGGGCGGGTTAGAAGGGTGACTGTGAGAGTAACAGTGTGAGAGAGTGAGAGTGTCAGAGTGAGAGAGTGGGCAGTGACAGCATGCTTACCTGCGTCAGTGCGAATGCTGTTGAGGTCCAGAGCGTGCTGGGAGGCATCAAAACGCTTACTCATACATTGCTGGAGAGAGAGAGAGAGAGTCAGAGACAGAGATAGTCAGATCTCAGAGTCCACAGACCCCGGCACATTGGCGACCTTTTGATGGCCTGTGTCAGGAGCAGTCATGCATCTAGTGTGATATTGCATCGTATGCTTTAGTGTACGTCCATCTGTTCGTCTGACCTTGAGTTGCTCCAGGTCCTGCGGCTTCAGTCTGTTCAGCACACTGGGGGGCGGGGGGCTGCGCTGCATGACGATGTACACCTGTGGGGAGGCGGAGCAACAGAGCGGTCACACCCCTGAGCTGATTAACCCAGAGACCAAGAGACAGAGAGACAGACAGAGAGACAGAGAGACAGAGAGAGAGACAGCTCTGCTCACCTTGTGTCCCTCAGTGGCAGTGATTTTGCCGGACACTTTGCACAGGGCGTTGGCTGTGGAGGCGTCATCCACATAGAACACCACCCTATTATCCTTGCAGTGATACTGGAGAGAGGGAGGGAGGGAGGGAGAGAGGTCAGTAAACAGTCCTGCACACAGAGAACAGTTGTATTCATCGCTTTAAAGCCGCCTCCTCCTCTGTCACATGGTGCAGACGGCAGTTTCAGTCACGTGACTCGCTGTGCTGTCCTGGGTCACAGAGAGAGCAGGACTCTGTCACTCACAATCTCCTCAGGGTTTTGCTGCTGTCCTCCTTCAGCCTGGCCCTGCACATAGGGCCTCCTGCGTCCAAAAGGTGCTGCTGACAGCCTCCATTCATGTACACTGGAGGGGGAGAGAGAATGAATCAGAATAATGTGAAACAGAGGTGCTTCAATATGTGCCATATACATTACAGCAGCCTTGGAATTACACTGCAACCCTGTATCTCTATCATTCCTGCCATGTGTGATGCTTGGGACCAATTGTACCTCATATCCCAGGCCTCAATAGGTTTCACAGCCACCAGCGTCACACAGACTCTAACTGTCCTCATTATTAAAAATAATACTATTGTACGTAAGTTCCTTCATCAGCTAAATATTATTTATTTTTTGGCAGACACCCATATCCAGGACAAATTACAGTATAAACAAACATTACCAAAGTGCAATAGTGTAAATCAATACAAATTTCAATTGAAGCAAAACATCTATTGACTAAATGTAACCTAGACTTTGTTGGTCAACATTAAACTTGGCTTAATAGTAATATCCTGACTAGAATGATTGATGTTCCTGGTTATGTCTGCTATAGAAAAGATGGACCTGATTAAATTGGTTAATTGTCATGTGGAGTGTCTCTTTTTTGAAGACTGCAACATAAATTG